>NC_088423.1:39997661-40333494 GCF_034236695.1 Oncorhynchus nerka | reverse complement strand
ACTAGCTACAAGCTATTTAGTCATTTTGTTAGTTTTTTTTAAACCTGGATAACACTCGCCAGTCCAGCTTCCCTGCCCATCCACCGCTGCCCCCTGGACACTGATCTCTTGGCTACATAGCTGACGCACGCTGGACTGTCCATTAATCACGGTACTCCATTCTGCTTGTTTGTTTTATCTGTCGGCCCCGTTGCCTAGTCAACGCCATTTTACCTCCTGTTTGTTGTGCTAGCTGATTAGCCTCGCCTACTGTTTTTAGCTAGCTTTCCCAATTCAACACCTGTGATTACTGTATGCCTCGCTGTATGTCTCTCTCAAATGTCAATATGCCTTGTATACTGTTGTTCAGGTTAGTTATCATTGTTTTAGTTCACAATGGAGCCCCTAGATCCACTCTTCATACCCCTGTTACCTCCTTTGTCCCACCTCCCACACATGCGGTGACCTCACCCATTACAACCAGCATGTCCAGAGATACAACCTCTCTCATCATCACCTAGTGCCTGGGCTTACCTCCGCTGTTCCCGCACCCCACCAATACCCCTGTCTGCGCATTATGCCCTGAATATATTCTACCATGCCCAGAAACCTACTCCTCTTATCCTCTGCCCCCAACGCTCTAGGCGACCAGTTTTGATAGCCTTTAGCCGCACCCTCATACTACTCCTTCTCTGTTCCGCGGGTGATGTGGAGGTAAACCCAGGCCCTGCATGTCCCCAGGTACCCTCATTTGTTGACTTCTGTGATCGAAAAAGCCTTGGTTTTATGCATGTCAACATCAGAAGCCTCCTCCCTAAGTTTGTTTTACTCACTGCTTTAGCACACTCTGCTAACCCTGATGTCCTTGCCGTGTCTGAATCCTGGCTCAGGAAGGCCACCAAAAATTCAGAGATTTCTATACCCAACTATAACATCTTCCGTCAAGATAGAACTGCCAAAGGGGGCGGAGTTGCAGTCTACTGCAGAGATAGCCTGCAAAGTAATGTCATACTTTCCAGGTCCATACCCAAACAGTTCGAACTACTAATTTTGAAAATTACTCTCTCCAGAAATAAGTCTCTCACTGTTGCCGCCTGCTACCGACCACCCTCAGCTCCCAGCTGTGCCCTGGACACCATTTGTGAATTGATCGCCCCCCATCTAGCTTCAGAGTTTGTTCTGTTAGGTGACCTAAACTGGGATATGCTTAACACCCCGGCAGTCCTACAATCTAAGCTAGATGCCCTCAATCTCGCTCAAATCATCAAGGAACCCACCAGGTACAACCCTAACTCTGTAAACAAGGGCACCCTCATAGACGTCATCCTGACCAACTGGCCCTCCAAATACACCTCCGCTGTCTTCAACCAGGATCTCAGCGATCACTGCCTCATTGCCTGTATCCGCCACGGAGCCGCAGTCAAACGACCACCCCTCATCACTGTCAAACGCTCCCTAAAACACTTCTGTGAGCAGGGCTTTCTAATCGACCTGGCCCGGGTATCCTGGAAGGACATTGACCTCATCCCGTCAGTTGAGGATGCCTGGTCATTCTTTAAAAGTAACTTCCTCACCATTTTAGATAAGCATGCTCCGTTCAAAAAATGCAGAACCAAGAACAGATACAGCCCTTGGTTCACTCCAGACCTGACTGCCCTCGACCAGCACAAAAACATCCTGTGGCGGACTGCAATAGCATCGAATAGTCCCCGTGATATGCAACTGTTCAGGGAAGTCAGGAACCAATACACGCAGTCAGTCAGGAAAGCTAAGGCCAGCTTCTTCAGGCAGAAGTTTGCATCCTGTAGCTCCAACTCCAAAAAGTTCTGGGACACTGTGAAGTCCATGGAGAACAAGAGCACCTCCTCCCAGCTGCCCACTGCACTGAGGCTAGGTAACACGGTCTCCACCGATAAATCCATGATTATCGAAAACTTCAATAAGCATTTCTCAACGGCTGGCCATGCCTTCCGCCTGGCTACTCCAACCTCGGTCAGCAGCTCCTCGCCCAAGCCTCTCCAGGTTCTCCTTTACCCAAATCCAGATAGCAGATGTTCTGAAAGAGCTGCAAAACCTGGACCCGTACAAATCAGCTGGGCTTGACAATCTGGACCCTCTATTTCTGAAACTATCTGCCGCCATTGTCGCAACCCCTATTACCAGCCTGTTCAACCTCTCTTTCATATCGTCTGAGATCCCCAAGGATTGGAAAGCTGCCGCAGTCATCCCCCTCTTCAAAGGGGGAGACACCCTGGACCCAAACTGTTATAGACCTATATCCATCCTGCCCTGCCTATCTAATGTTTTCGAAAGCCAAGTCAACAAACAGGTCACTGACCATCTCGAATCCCACCGTACCTTCTCCGCTGTGCAATCTGTTTCTGAGCCGGTCACGGGTGCACCTCAGCCACACTCAAGGTACTAAACGTTATCATAACCGCCATCGATAAAAGACAGTACTGTGCAGCCGTCTTCATCGACCTTGCCAAGGCTTTCGACTCTGTCAATCACCATATTCTTATCGGCAGACTCAATAGCCTCGGTTTTTCGGATGACTGCCTTGCCTGGTTCACCAATTACTTTGCAGACAGAGTTCAGTGTGTCAAATCGGAGGGCATGCTGTCCGGTCCTCTGGCAGTCTCTATGGGGGTGCCACACGGTTCAATTCTCGGGCCGACTCTTTTCTCTGTATATATCAATGATGTTGCTCTTGCTGCGGGCGATTCCCTGATCCACCTCTACGCAGACGACACCATTCTATATACTTTCGGCCCGTCATTGGACACTGTGCTATCTAACCTCCAAACGAGCTTCAATGCCATACAGCACTCCTTCCGTGGCCTCCAACTGCTCTTAAACGCGAATAAAACCAAATGCATGCTTTTCAACCGATCGCTGCCTGCACCCGCATGCCACGACTAGCATCACCACCCTGGATGGTTCCGACCTTGAATATGTGGACATCTATAAGTACCTAGGTGTCTGGCTAGACTGCAAACTCTCCTTCCAGACTCACATCAAACATCTCCAATCGAAAATCAAATCAAGAGTCGGCTTTCTATTCCACAACAAAGCCTCCTTCACTCACGCCGCCAAGCTTACCCTAGTAAAACTGACTATCCTACCGATCCTCGACTTCGGCGATGTCATCTACAAAATGGCTTCCAACACTCTACTCAGCAAACTGGATGCAGTCTATCACACTGATCATCCCTAAAGCCAACACCTCATTTGGCCGCCTTTCGTTCCAGTACTCTGCTGCCTGTGACTGGAACGAACTGCAAAAATCGCTGAAGTTGGAGACTTTTATCTCCCTCACCAACTTCAAACATCAGCTATCCGAGCAGCTAACCGATCGCTGCAGCTGTACATAGTCTATTGGTAAATAGCCCACCCATTTTCACCTACCTCATTCCCATAGTGTTTTTATACTGTTTTTTATTTATTTACTTTTCTGCTCTTTTGCACACCAATATCTCTACCTGTACATGACCATCTGATCATTTATCACTCCAGTGTTAATCTGCAAAATTGTAATTATTCGCCTACCTCCTCATGCCTTTTGCACACATTGTATATAGACTGCCCCTTTTTTTCTACTGTGTTATTGACTTGTTAATTGTTTACTCCATGTGTAACTCTGTGTTGTCTGTTCACACTGCTATGCTTTATCTTGGCCAGGTCGCAGTTGCAAATGAGAACTTGTTCTCAGCTAGCCTACCTGGTTAAATAAAGGTGAAATAAAAAATAAAATAAAAAAATCAGCGCCTTCATTTTGTTGACATTGAGAGAGAGTTTATTTTCCTGGCCCCACTCTGCCAGGGCCCTGACCTCCTAAATGTAGGCTGTCTCATCATTGTTGGTAATCAGGCCTAATACTGTTTAGTCTGCAAACTTGATGATTGAGTTGGAGGTGTGCATGGCCACGCAGGAATAGGTGAACAGGGAGTACAGGAGGGGGCTTATCATGCACCCTTGTGGGGCCCCTGTGTTGAGGATCAGCGTGGAAGTGGAGGTGTTGTTTCCTACCTTCACCACCTGGGAGGTGGCCCATCAGGAAGTTCAGATCCAAGGTGCACAGGGCAGAGTTGAGGATCAGCGTGGAGTGGAGGTGTTGTTTCCTACCTTCACCACCTGGGAGGTGGCCCATCAGGAAGTTCAGATCCAAGGTGCACAGGGCGGAGTTCAGACCCAGGGCCCCAAGCTTAATGATGAGCTTGGAGGGTACTATGGTGTTGAAGGCTAAGTTATAGTCAATGAACAGTATTCTGACGTAGGTATTCATCTTGTCCAGATGGGATATGGCAGTGTGTAAGCAATTTGAAGTGGATATAGGGGTGTCAGGTAAGGTAGAGGTGATATGATCCTTTGGTTTCTTGGTTATAGGAACACTGGTGGACATCTTGAAGCAAGTGAGGACAGCAGACTGGGATAGGGAGAGATTGAATATGTCCGTAAACATTACATCCAGCTGGTCTGCGCAATCTCTGAGGACGTGGCTAGGGATGCTGTCTGGGCCTGCAGCCTTGCGAGGTTTAACATGCTTAAAACCA
This sequence comes from Oncorhynchus nerka, assembly GCF_034236695.1. NCBI lineage: Eukaryota > Metazoa > Chordata > Actinopteri > Salmoniformes > Salmonidae > Oncorhynchus > Oncorhynchus nerka. The sequence goes on along the minus strand of NC_088423.1, from coordinate 40,328,962 downwards.
GTTGAAGCTATGGGGGCGCTATTTCATTATTGGATAAAAAAACGTTCCCGTTTTAAGCGCAATATTATGTCACGAAAAGATGCTCGACTATGCATATAATTGGCAGCTTTGGAAAGGAAACACTCTTGAGTGTTGAGGCTGTATTCACGATCCCGGATCCGGGATGGCTCGCCGCAAGAAGTTAAATGTCTTACTCACGCCACGGAGAACGAGAGCCCACAGTCCTTGGGAGGAGGCCGCGTTGGTGGCACTGTGCTATCGTCAAAGCGAACGAAGAAGGTGTTTTACTTGTCTGGGAGCAAGATGTCGGTGTCCGCGACGTGGCTGGTTTTCCCTTTGTAATCCGTGATTGTCTGTCTGTTGACCCTGACACATATACGTCTCGTGTCTGAGCCGTTGAATTGCGACTCCACTTTGTCTCCGTACTGATGTTTTGCCTGTTTGATTGCCTTAGGGAGGGAATAACTACACTGTTTGTATTCAACCATATTCTCAGTCACCTTGACAATGGTTAAATGTGGCGGTTTGTGTTTTCAGTTTTGTGCGAATGCTGCCATCTATCCACGGTATTTGGTTTGGGTAGGTTTTTATAGTCCCCATGAAAACAACATCCCCTATACACTATACAACATCCACTGTAAGCGTCAATGTAATTTTCAGTGGCTACACGGACCATATTCCAGTCCGCGTGATCAAAACAATTTTGAAGCATGGATTCCGATTGGTCAGACTAGCGTTGAATAGACCTTAGCACAGGTACTTCCTGTTTGAGTTTCTGCCTAATAGGAAGGGAGGGGCAAAATGGAGTTGTGATCTGATTTGCCGAAGACAGGGCGTGGAGGGCCTTGTAGGCATCTCAAAAAGGCAAGTAGCGGTGGTCTAGTGTTTTCCCTAAGCGGGTATTACAGTCAATGTGTTGATAGAACTTCGTTAGCGTTTTCCTTAAATTTGCTTTGTTAAAATCCCCAGATACAATAATATGTGGTTTCTTGTTTGCATAAAGTCCAGTGTAGTTCCTTAACTTCTTCGATATAGGGGGCGCTCTTTTAATTTTTGGATAAAAAAACGTTACGGTTTTAAACAAGATATTTTGTCACGAAAAGATGCTCGACTATGCATATAATTGACAGCTTTGGAAAGAAAACACTCTGACGTTTCCAAAACTGCAAGGATATTATCTGTGAGTGCCACAGAACTGATGCTACAGGCGAAACAAAGATGAAAGGCGCTGTGTTCCAATGTCTCCTTATATGGCTGTGAATGCGCAAGGAATGAACCTACACTTTCTGTCGTTTCCCCAAGGTGTCTGCAGCATTGTGACGTATTTGTAGGCATATCATTGGAAGATTGACCATAAGAGACTACATTTATCAGGTGCTCGCTTGGTGTCGCTTGGTGTCCTCCGTTGCAATTATTGCGTAATCTCCAGATGCGTGCATTTTTCCATTTGCTTCAGAGGAGAAACCCAACTGCCACGAATGACTTATCATCAAATAGATATGTGAAAAACACCTTGAGGATTGATTCTAAACAACGTTTGTCATGTTTCTGTCGATATTATGGAGTTAATTTGGAAAAAAGTTTGGCGTTGTAATGACTGAATTTTCAGGGTTTTTTCTTAGCCAAACGTGATGAACAAAACGGAGCGATTTCTCCTACACAAATAATATTTTTCGAAAAACTGAACATTTGCTATCTAACTGAGAGTCTCCTCATTGAAAACATCCGAAGTTCTTCAAAGGTAAATTATTTTATTTGAATGCTTTCCTTGTTTTTGTGAAAATGTTGCCTGCTGAATGCTAAGCTTAATGCTATGCTAGCTATCAATACTCTTACACAAATGCTTGTGTAGCTATGGTTGAAAAGCATATTTTGAAAATCTGAGATGACAGTGTTGTTAACAAAAGGCTAAGCTTGTGAGCCAATATATTTATTTCATTTCATTTGCGATTTTCATGAATAGTTAACGTTGCGTTATGCTAATGAGCTTGAGGCTATGATTACGCTCCCGGATACGGGATTGCTCGATGCAAGAAGTTAAGGGCCGTCTCGGTATCGGCTTGAGGGGGAATATAACCGGCTGTGACTATAACTGAAGAGAAGTCTCTACGGAGGTAATAACGTCGGCATTTGATTGTGAGGTTTTCTAGGTCAGGTGAACAAAAATATTTGAGTTTCTGTATGTTATCACAATCACACCACGAGTAGTTAATCATGAAGCATACACCCCCGTATTTCTTCTTCCCAAAGAGGTCTTTATTCCTGTCTGCGCAATGAACTGAGAACCGATTTCGCTGTATGGACATTGACAGTATATCCCGAGAGAGCCATGAGTCCGTGAAACAGAAGTCCACTCCAAATACCTCTTCTCCACCTGTGGCGACTTGGAGCAGCCTCTGTGGTAAGTTCAATTTACCTGGGTGGTACGAATAAAGGATCCAATTGAGGAAAGTCCTATTCCTGATTTTAATGCTGGTGAGTTTACTGCCTCTCTGATATCAAAAAGTTATTTCCGGCTGTATGCAATAACTCAAAAAACGTTCTGGGCTAATAATGTAAGAAACAACACCAAAAAAAACGAAATACTGCAAAATGCTTAGGAGCTAATAGCAGAGCTGCCATGTCTGTCAGGGCTAAAAACATAATATTTACAACTAATTTTTTTTACTATAATCAAATGATGGTAAATCTGTATTTGAGCAGTAATGTAGATTGTACTTTGGAAAACAATCTGCTATATAAGGGCAATAAGCCTATTTCACAGATCACTTCACCTGTACATAGCATGTCCAACTACCTCATCCCCATACTGTTATTATTTTTTTTGCTCCTTTGCACCCCAGTATCTCTACTTCAATCATTCAACTTGTGCACATCTATCACTCCAGTGTTTAATTGCTAAATTGTAATTATTTCGCCACTATGGCCTATTTAGTCAATAACACAATAAAACAGTATATATACAGTCTGTGCAAATGAGGTAAGATAAGGGAGGTAAGGCAAAAAAAGGCAATGGTGGAAAAGTAAATACAATATAGCAAGTAAAACACTGGAATGGTAGATTTGCAGTGGAAGAATGTGCAAAGTAGAGATAGAAATAATGGGGTGCAAATGTTTTAGGGGTGACCAGAGAGATATCCCGGCTGGAGTGCGTGCTACAGGTGGGTGCTGCTATGGTGACCAGTGAGCTGAGAAAAGGGGAGACTTTACCTAGCAGGGTCTTGTAGATGACCTGGAGCCAGTGGGTTTGGCGACGAGTATGAAGCGAGGGCCAGGCAAAGAGAGCGTACAGGTCGCAGTGGTGGGTAGTATATGTGGCTTTGGTGACAAAACGGGTGCCACCCCGATAGAATGCATCCAATTTATTGAGTAGGGTATTGGAGGCTATTTGGTAAATAACAACGCCGAAGTCGAGGATCGGTAGGATGGTCAGTTTTACAAGGGTATGTTTGGCAGCATGAGTGAAGGATGATTTGTTGCGAAATAGGAAGCCGATTCTAGATTTAACTTTGGATTGGAGATGTTTGATGTGAGTCCGGAAGGAGAGTTTACAGTCTAACCAGACACCTAGGATTTGTAGTTGTCCACATATTCTAAGGCAGAACCATCCAGAGTAGTGATGTTTGACGGGCGGGCAGGTGCAGGTAGCGATCGGTTGAAGAGCATGCATTTAGTTTTACTTGTATTTAAGAGCAATTGGAGGCCACGGAAGGAGAGTTGTATGGCATTGAAGGTCGTCTGGAGGGTTGTTAACACAAAGTCCATAGAAGGGCCAGAAGTATACAGAATGGTGTTGTCTGCGTAGAGGTGGATCAGAGACTCACCAGCAGCAAGAGCGACATCATTGATGTATACAGAGAAGAGAGTCGGTCCAAGAATTGAACCCTGAGGCACCCCCATAGAGACTGCCAGAGGCCCGGACAACAGGCCCTCCGATTTGACACACAGCACTCTATCAGAGAAGTAGTTGGTGAACCAGGCGAGGCAATCATTTGAGAAACCAAGGCTATCGAGTCTGCCGATGAGGATGTGGTAATTGACAGAGTCTAAAGCCTTGGCCAGATCAATGAATACGGCTGCACAGTATTGTTTCTTATCGATGGCGGTTAAGATATAGTTTAGGACCTTGAGCGAGGCTGAGGTGCACCCATGACCAGCTCTGCAACCAGATTGCATAGCGGAAAAGGTATGGTGGGATTTGAAATGGTCGGTAATCTGTTTGTTGACTCGGCTTTCAAAGACCTTAGAAAGGCAGGGTAGGATAGATATAGGTCTGTAGCAGTTTGGGTCAAGAGTGCCCCCCCCTTTGAAGAGGGGGGTGACCGCAGCTGCTTTCCAATCTTTGGGAATCTCAGTCGACACAAAAGTGAGGTTGAACAGGTTAGTAATAGGGGTTGAAACAATTTCGGCAGATAATTTTAGAAAGAAAGGGTGCAGATTGTCTAGCCTGGCTGATTTGTAGGGGTCAAGATTTTGCAGCTCTTTCAGAACACTTGGGCGAGTTGCTGTTGGGGGTGAAGTGCTGTTGACCGGGGTAGGGGTAGCCAGGCCAGCCGTAGAAAAATGCTTATTGAAATTCTCAATTATAGTGAATTTATCGGTGGTGACAGTGTTTCCTGTCCTCAGTGCAATGGGCAGCTGGGAGGAAGTGTTCTTATTCTCCATGGACTTTACAGTCTCCCGCCTGTCCCCCACCAGGCCTCACAGAACTTTTTTGAGTTTGTGTTGCAGGAAGCTAATTTCAGCTTGAAAAAGCTAGCCTTTTCATCCTAGCATAGGATGTTTTTGTGTTGGTTAAGGGCAGTCGGGTCTGGAGAGAACCAAGGGATATATCTGGTCCTGGTTCTACATTTCTTGAATGGGGCATGCTTATTTAAGATGGTGAGGAAGGCATTTTTTTTTAAATAACCAGGAATCCTCTACTGACGGGATGAGGTCAATATTCTTCCAGGATACCCCGGCCAGGTCGATTAGAAAGGCCTGCTCGCTGAAGTCTTTCAGGGAGCGTTTGACAGTGATGAGAGGAGGTCGTTTGACCGCTGACCCATTACGGATGTAGGCAATGAGGCAGTGATCGCTGAGATCTTGGTTGAAAACAGCAGAGGTACTGTCACGTTCTGACCTTAGTTCCTTTTTTATGTCTCGATTTTGGCTTGGTCAGGGCGTGAGTAGGGGTGGGCATTCTATGTTTTTGTTCTATGTTTTGTATTTCTGTGTTTGGCCTGGTATGGTTCCCAATCAGAGGCAGCTGTCTATCGTTGTCTCTGATTGAGAACCATACTTAGGTAGCCTGTTCCCACCTGGGTTTGTGGGTAGTTGCTTTCTGTTTTTGTGTCTGCACCAGACAGAACTGTTTCGATTGTTCTCGTTGTTGTTTTTGTTAAACAGTGTTCAGTTCAATTATTAAGCATGTTCCAGTTTAGGTCACCTAGCAGCACGAGCTCTGAAGATAGATGGGGGGCAATCACTTCACATATGGTGTACAGAGCACAGCTGGGGGCACAGGGTGGTCTAAAGCAGGCGGCAACGGTGAGAGACTTGTTTTTAGAGAGGTGGATTTTTAAAAGTAGAAGTTCAATTTGTTTGGGTACAGTCCTGGATAGTAGGACAGAACTCTGCAGGCTATCTCTGCAGTAGATTGCAACACCGCCCCCTTTGGCCATTCTATCTTGTCTGAAAATGTTGTAGTTAGGGATGAAGATTTCAGAATTTTTGGTGGTCTTCCTAAGCCAGGATTCAGACACGGCTAGAACATCCGGGTTGGCAGAGTGTGCTAAAGCAGTGAATAAAACAAACTTAGTGAGGAGGCTTCTAATGTTAACATGCATGAAACCAAGGCTATTATGGTTACAGAAGTCATCAAAAGAGAGGGGAATAGGAGTGGAGCTAGGCACTGCAGGACCTGGATTCACCTCTACATCACCAGAGGAACAGAGGAGGAGTAGGATGAGGGTACGGCTAAAAGCTATGAGAATTGGCCGTCTAGAACGTCTGGAACAGAGAGTAAAATGAGGTTTCTGGGGGCGATAAGGTATAATGTACAGACAAGGGTATAGTAGGATGTAAACCTAGGTATTGAGTGATGATGAGAGAGATATTGCCTATAGAAACCACATTGAAACCAGGTGATGTCATCGCATATGTTGTCCTAATGGACAAGTTTCCACAATTCATTTGAACTGAGCCTTAAAATATCAAGTATCTTTTCAACCAAAGGTCTATCCATGGTGAATTGTGGACTATTCAAAAATCCTTGTCTTTTTGTGTCTTTGGGCAACCCCTGATGAGGCTTGATATGTATTATATCTTAAACCTCCCTAAAATGGTGATCCCATGTTTATGGCCCCAGGCTAGGCCTTCATACCCACAAAGTAAATATAACAATTTGTTTATAACCTATTCTCTTAAAAGACAACACTGAGACCCACAGGGGTTGGTTTGAATGATTGATTATGCCGACTACACTGTGATCTTGCCTCGGGCACTAATTTTAAGTCATTAGAGACACACAAACACATCCAAACTGAGTCTAAAATGTAATGGTTGTGGTTTCTCTTGATTCTATGAAATGTAATTTTGACAGCATGCTGGGTTTTTCCCCCACAGTGCAAAAAAGTTGTGTCCATCAGTGTTCAACCATGACAATCATTCCTGGTGCAGGTAAAAACAATTCACATCACATAGAAACACCAATTACTAACAATTCTGGTAGAATATTTTTGCGATCTTAGCCCATAATGTGTGTGTGTGTCCTCGCGAGACTGCAATGTCTGTAAATTATGTGGTGTGACAGGGTAGGGGTGTCTGTTCTGCTCAGGAGGGGTTGTAGGGTGGCAGGGAGACAGAGGATGGCAACCGACACCGTGAGGGGTTCATAAAGTAAAGTTCTCCATAGACGTGGGGGTTCACAGCACACACACGCTATATGCTGGCATCTGTCTGCTTCACTAACCCAACCATTCACTCCAATTTACAACACAGTGGTGATTTTGAATATGAGTGGATTTGGTTGCTGCAGAGGTTTGTGCAAACTGGACTGCGTTCACACAGGCAGCCTAAATCTGATATTTTTTCCAGTAATTGGTCTTTTGAACAATAACATGAGATCTTTTCACATCTGATAGGTTGAATGACCAATTAGTGAAGAAAAAAAAGAACAATATTTGGCTGCTTGTGTAAACATAGTCTTGTTGGCAGCACAGCTTACTGTGTAAATATACACTAAATATACAAAGTATGTGGACAACCCTTCAAATTAGTGGGCCTCCCGGGTGGCGCAGTGGTTAAGGGCGCTGTACTGCAGCGCCAGCTGTGCCATCAGAGACTCTGGGTTTGCGCCCAGGCTCTGTCGTAACCGGCCGCTACCGGGAGGTCCGTGGGGCGACACACAATTGGCCTAGCTTGGCCGGTAGGGATATCCTTTTCTCATGGCGCAGCAGTGACTCCTGTGGCGGGCCGGGCGCAGTGCGCGCTAACCAAGGTTGCCAGGTGCACAGTGTTTCCTCCGACACATTGGTGCGGCTGGCTTCCGGGTTGGATGCGCGCTGTGTTAGGAAGCAGTGCGGCTTGGTTGGGTTGTGTATCGGAGGACGCATGACTTTCAACCTTTGTCTCTCCCGAGCCCGTACGGGAGTTGTAGCGATGAGACAAGATAGTAGCTACTAAAAACAATTGGATACCACGAAATTGGGGAGAAAAAGGGGTAAAAAATATATGTATATATATATATATATATATATAAATAAATTAGTGGACTTAGCTATTTCAGCCACAAATAATGGTATTTACAGATGTATAAAATGAGGCACACAGCCATGAAATCTCCATAGACAAACATTGGCAGTAGAATGCCCTTACTGAACAGCTCAGTGACTTTCAAATTGGCGCAATCATAGGATCCCACCTTTCCAACCAGTCAGTTCACAAAATTTCTGCCCTGCTAGAGCTGCCCGGTCAACTATAAGTGCTGTTATTGTGAAGTGGAAATCTAGGAGCAACAACGGCTCCACCACAAAGTGGTAGGCCACACAAGCTTACAGGACGGGACCGCCGAGTGCTGAAGCGTTTAGCGTGTAAAAATAGTCTGTCCTCGGTTGCAATACTCACTACGGAGTTCCAACTGCCTCTGGAAGCAACGTCAGCACAATAACTGTTCGTAATGAGCTTTATTTTCACAGATCCCTCCAGAACTGTGTCATTACGCACACCTGGTCTCCATTTTCCTAATTAAAATTGTATATTTTCCCTTTGTTTCGCCCATTGGGAGATCGATTATTGTTACATTGTCCGTTGGTCGTGTGAGTACCTGTGCTGTGTTGTTTTGGCTTTCGTGCCACTTGTATTAAGCAGATGATTATGGGTTGCGTCCCGTGTTGTATCATTGTGTGTTTGTGTTATTTATTCAAGGTACTTCTCACTCTTTTGTTTGGGTTTCAACCCTGTGTTTTGTATATGTGTTTGTTTGGTCTTTGTCCCCGTGCCTCTACACAGCACGCTGTAATTTGGGTAAATAAAAACCCCTATTACGCATTCCTGGACCTGTCTCCTGATCCCTTTATATCAACGTAAGATTTATAAACTGGGTTTCCATGGCTGAGCTGCCGCACACAAGCCTAAGATCACCATGCACAATGCCAAGCGTCGGCTGGAGTGGTGTAAAGGTCGCTGCTATTGGACTTTGGAGCAGAGTTAATGCATTCCATGGAGTGATGAATCATGCTTCACCTTCTGGCAGTCCGACAGACAAATCTGGGTTTGGCGGATACCAGGAGAACACTATCTGCTCCAATGCATAGTGCAAACTATAACGTTTGGTGGAGGAGGAATGATGGTCTGGGGTTGTTTTTGTAAATGGTTTGGGCTAGGTCCCTTAGTTCCAGTGAAGGGAAATCTTAATGCTACAACATACAATGACATTCTAGACAATTCTGTGCTTCCAACTTTGTGGCAACAGTTTGGGGAAGCCCATTTCCTGTTGCAGAATGACAATTCCCTCATGCACAAAGCGAGGTCCATACAGAATTGGTTTGTCTAGATCGGTGTGGAAGAACTTGAATGGCGTGATCTCAAATAGATCAAACACCTTTGGGATGAATTGGAACGCCAACTGCGAGCCAGGACCAATTGCCCCACATTAGTGCCCGACCACACTAATGCTCTTGTGGCACAATGGAAGCAAGTTCCTGCAGCAATGTTCCAACATACAGTGGAAAGCCTTGCCAGAAGAGTGTAGGCTGTAACAGCAGCAAAGGGGGAACCAACTCCATATTAATGCCCATGATACTGGAATGAGATGTTTGATGAGCAGGTGTCCACATACTTTTGTAGTGTTGATGTGTGTAGATGGTATAGACACTGACTCTACTAGACAGGTGAATAGATTTGAGTCTGAACATGAGATAGCTAGGTCATGTTACATAACATCTAGCCATCTAGCCTGTAAGTTATAAACAATAAAACATGAGTTGAACCAAAATAGAGAAAAGATAAAGTACCTAAATGAAAATAGCAAACAAAATACGATGAAGTGCTATCAAGGAATGAAGACATCAAATCATCTACTGAACACTTCAAGCATGATTTTGTTATTCATTCTTCTCTTTTCCTTCCTCACAAGAAGCTCAGCTGATGGATTTCTTATTTTTCTGATTGCTCAATATTATCTAATCATCCCAACAGCATTTTTATTTAGGGCAGAAGAAAATGTCTCATCAGTGATTCTCTGGGAATAGAGAAGTCTTACTAGGATCCAGACAATACCTACTGATTTTAGAGCATTAGCAGATTCCATCACTCTGATGGTGGCATTGATTACAGGGATGGAACCAGGCTCTGAGCACTTAAATAAAGTAAAGTTTGTCAAAACCAGAACAATACAACTGTGCACCTTATGGCTCGAGGTTACTTTGATCCACATACTAGTGATCAGAGTAACCTACCCTCAATTCTAAGTAAACACACACACACATCACATGTACACACACCACGCACTCACACGCATGTGCACACACCCACGCACACACAAACACCAGTGGTGTAAAGTACTAAGTAAAAATATTCAAGTACCTCTCAGTATTTGTGGGTATCTGTACTCTAATTTAAATCTATATTTTTGTGAACTTTTACATTTACTTCACTGCATTCCTAAAGAAAATAATATATGTTTTACTCTATACATTTTCCTTGACAACCAAAAGTACTTGTTACATTTTGAATGCTTAACATGAAAGGAAATGGTCGAAATCACTAATTTCTCAAGAGAACGTCCTGGTCATCCCTATTGCCTTATATTTGAGATTATTCAAAGTAACCACCCTTTTCCTTAATGACAGCTTTGCGCACTCTTGGCATTCTCTCAACCAGCTTCACCTGGAATCCAACAGTCTTGAAGGAGTTCCCAAATATGTTGAGCACATGTTGGCTGCTTTTCCTTCACTCTGCAGTCCAACTCATCCCAAACCATCTCAATTGGGTTGAGGTCGGGTGATTGTGGAGGCCAGGTCATCTGATGCAGCACTCCATCACTCTCCTTCTTGGTCAAATAGTCCTTAAACAACCTGGAGGTGTGTTGGGTCATTGTCCTGTTGAAAAATAAATGATATTCCCACTAAGTGCAAACCAGTTGGGATGGCACATCACTGCAGAATGTTGTGGTAGCCATGCTGGTCAAGTATGCCTTGAATTCAAATTAAATCACAGACAGTGTCAGCAGCAAAGCACCAGCACGCCACCTCCTCCATGCTTCACAGTGGAAACTACACATGCGGATATCACCTGTTCCCCCACTTTGCGTCTCACAAAGACACGGCGGTTGGAACCAAAAATCTTAGATTTGGATTAATCAGACCAAAGGACAGATTTATTTTGGTCTAATGTCCATTGGTTGTGTTTTTTGGCCCAAGCAAATCTCTTATTATTATTGGTGTCACGAATCCTGTTTCCTGAGTCTGTTTTTTGCCTGTGTTCTGTCCTGGAGTGTTTTTTCCGGCGTCCTGGAACGCACCCTGTCTGGTTGCCAGGCAATGTAGCCAGTTGGGAGCTCTGATTACCCGCACCTGTATCCCATCAGCTATCTGCACACCTGGCCCTGATCATCATCTCTCCTCTTCATAAGCCCGGACCTGACATCCATTCCCTGCCGGATCGTTAGCCATGAACATTACTCACCCGGATCATTTACCCCATTCCCGCCTGGTCGTCGGAGGATTCCGCTACCCCATTGGATCCACCTATTTACTCCCATCAACTCACCACCGCTGCCCGCTACGCCACCTGGATATATCTACCCATTCACATTCACTTGTAAATAAATACTCACCTTCTTCCTACTCTCCTTGTCCTGGTCTGCTTCTGGGTTCGATTTTGAAAGAACGTGACAGAACGATCCGGCCAAGGATGAACCCAGCGGACCTGGACTCCGTTTGCCATGCCATTACCCAGCAGGGGAAGACATTGGGACAACACAAGACGGCGCTACAGGAGATAGCGGGTTCAATCCAGAACTTATCTGCTAGCTTGACACAAATCCAGGATCAGCTCAGTTTGCCGGCGATTCATTCACCATCTGTTTCACCCATCTCACCTGCCGTGTCTGGTGCGGTTTCCTTCCGTGAACCCAAGGTACCGACGCCTGATAAATATGAAGGGGATTTGGGAAGATGCCGTTAGTTTCTTATGCAGTGTGGGTTAGTGTTTGATCTGCAGCCCCATTCTTACGCCACTGACAAGGCTAGGATAGCCTTTGTTATTGAACTGCTGCGTGGAAGAGCTCTGGAATGGGCTTCAGCCGTTTGGGAACGACAGGAGACCTGCATGGCTTCATACCAGGAGTTCACGGGAGAGATGAGAAAGCTTTTTGACCATCCAGTCCGAGGTAAGGATGCAGCTAAACGTTTGTTCACTCTTCGCCAAGGAGCTCGCAGTGTGGCAGACTTTATGATCGAGTTCAGGACATTGTCTGTGAAGAGTGGTTGGAATGAGGAGTCACTACAAGCATTTTTTTTTACCAGGGGTTGTCGGAGCAACTCAAGGACGAGCTGATATCCTATCCAGAGCCTAGTGACCTAGACAGCTTGGTCACTTTATTTATTCGGGTAGATAATAGAGTCCGAGAGAGAAGGAGGGAGAAGCAGTGGGGCCCATCCAATCAATCAGCAACTCGGTTACCATTCGGTTCAGGAAGTGAGCCAGAACGTATTGATCGTTATTCCCCACACGAGATTAGTGGAGGGGTCTTGCCACCAGATCCTGAACCAATGCAAGTGGGACGACACGGGCTAACTAAGGAGGAGCGCCAACGTAGACGTGAGACCAACAGCTGTCTCTACTGTGGTAGCTCGGGACATTACATCTCCGCTTGTCCACAGCGCCCGTTAAACTGCCCGGCTCGCTAGTTTTGGGAGGAATTTTTGCGAGCCAGTTTCAACCTCTCAAAGACCCTGTCAGACCCCGTTTTCCTGCGACCCTTATGAATAAAGATCAGAGCTTAGAGATGAACCCTTTTATCGATTCAGGTGCCGATGGCAGCTTTATTGATGCCGACTTGGTGGAACAGCTGGGGCTTTCTAAGGAGCAATTGCCGGAAGCCATTGAAGCAACCACTCTGAACGGCAGTAGTCTGGCACGGATCACTATGAGGACTGAACCGGTTAAGATGTTGTTGTCGGGGAATCATTCTGAGTTTATCTTCATTCTGTCCTCGCCCCATGTTCCTCTGGTTCTTGGTTACCCCTGGCTGAAGGAACACAATCCCTCGTTTGATTGGGTGACGGGTAAGGTAACTAGTTGGAGCATTGATTGTCATGCTAACTGCCTTAGGACTGCCTGTTCTCCTGCCGTTTCCAGTCAGGTCAGTGACTCTGCTCCTCCTGATTTGTCCCTGGTTCCAGAAACATATCACGAGTTGGGTAAAGTATTCAGTAAACAGAAGGCTCTGTCCCTTCCTCCCCACCGACCTTATGACTGTGCGATTAATCTGTTTCCTGGAGCTGCCTTTTCCAAGGGACGGTTATACAGTATCTCTCGACCTGAACGTGAGGCCTTGGAGACCTACATCAAGGAGTCTCTAGCTGCAGGTCTCATTCGGCCCTCGTCATCACCTCTGGGAGCAGGATTTCTTTTTGTGAGCAAGAAGGATGGCACTCTTCGACCGTGTATTGATTATCGGGGTTTGAATGATATTACGGTCAAGAACAAGTATCCCCTGCCCTTGATGAGCTCGGCTTTCGATTCTTTACAGGGTGCTACGGTTTTTACGAAGCTTGATTTACGTAATGCTTATCATTTGGTTCGGATCAAAGAGGGGGACGAGTGGTTGACTGGGTTCAATAATCCGATGGGACATTTCGAGTATCAGGTGATGCCGTTTGGACTGACCAACGCTCCTGCTGTGTTCCAAAGTATGGTGAATGACATTCTGAGAGATATGATTGGTATTTTTGTGTTCGTTTACCTGGATGATATCCTCATCTTCTCGAAGAGCTTTCTAGCCACGTTCAGCATGTCAAGCAGGTCCTGCAGCGGTTATTGGAGAACCGTCTGTTCGTGAAGGCTGAGAAGTGTGATTTTCACGCCCACACGACGTCCTTCCTCGGGTACATCATCTCCAGGGGAGAGATCAAGATGGACCAAGAGAAGGTTCAGGCGGTTCGGGATTGGGTCCAGCCCGGTACGAGATTGCAGCTCCAGAGATTCCTTGGGTTTGCGAATTTTTATCGGAGGTTTATTCATGATTACAGCCGGGTGGCCGCCCCTTTAACTGTACTGACGTCTTGCACCAGAAAATTCTGTTGGTCTCCTGAGGCAGACCGAGCATTTCTAGATTTGAAGAGCCGATTCACCAACGCCCCGATTCTCTCTCAACCTGACACTTCCCGTCAGTTCGTTGTGGAGGTGGATGTGTCTGATGTGGGGGTGGGCGCCATCCTGTCCCAGCGTAGCTCCAATGACGGTAAACTCCATTCCTGCGCCTTCTACTCTTGTCGTCTTTCTCCAGCTGAAAGAAACTACGATGCGGGTAACCGGGAGCTTCTCGGTGTGAAGCTTGCCTTGGAGGAGTGGCGTCACTGGTTGGAGGGACCGGAGCAACCGTTTGTGGTCTGGACTGACCACAAGAATCTGGCTTACGTGCAGTCGGCTAAACGTCTCAACTCCCGTCAGGCCCGGTGGGCTTTGTTTTTTGGACGCTTCAATTTTTCCCTGACGTTCCGACCTGGGTCGAAGAACGGGAAGGCGGACGCCCTGTCCCGGATGTTCTCCAAGACGGAGGAGAGTGGGGCCAAGACTGAGACGATTCTTCCCCAGAACGTTGTCGTGGGAGCCGTTACATGGAGGATTGAGGAGGAGGTGATGGCGGCTCTTCGGACATGGGCCCGGTAACGGTCCACCCGGTCGGTTGTTCGTGCCTGAGTCGGTTCGTTCTGCTGTCCTTCAGTGGTCCCACGTCAGCAAGATAGCTTGTCACCCTGGTGTTGCTCGGACTATGGCGCTACTGCGCAGACGATTTTGGTGGCCTGCCATGGGAGAAGATACCCGGAGGTTTGTTGCCGCTTGTCCTGTTTGTGCGCAGAATAAGAGTACCAATCGGGCCAGCTCTGGGCTTCTTCACCCCCTACCTATTCCCCGGCGACCTTGGTCGCATCTGGCCCTGTATTTTGTCACGGGTTTGCCCTCTTCTGTTGGTAACACAGTTATTCTGACCATTGTGGATAGATTCAGCAAGTTTTCCCACTTTGTTCCCCTCTCCAAGCTGCCTTCTGCCACTGAGACGTCCGAGATCCTGGTTAGGGAGGTGTTCAGGGTCCACGGGTTGCCCTGTGACATTGTTTCTGACCGTGGTCCTCAGTTTACCTCTGCTGTCTGGAAATCCTTCTGTTTGGCCATTGGAGCTACAGTCAGTCTCACATCTGGATTTCACCGCCAATCTAATGGTCAGGCGGAGAGAGCCAACCAGAAGATGGAGTCCACGCTGCGCTGTCTTGTCTCCTCTGATCCCACCTCTTGGTCATCTCAATTACCCTGGGTCGAGTATGCCCATAATACTCTCCCTTCATCTGCCACTGGGATGTCTGCTTTCCAGTGCCTGTACGGTTACCAACCTCCCTTGTTTCCTTATCAGGAGCGGGATCTCTCGGTTCCTTCTGTCCAGACCCACATTCGCCGTTGCCACCGCACCTGGCATCGGGCCAGGAAGGCCCTCCTTAAGGTTTCTGACCGGTATCAGATCCAGGCGAATCGTCGCCGTATTCCTGCCCCCGCTTATACCGTCGGAGATAGGGTTTGGTTGGCTACACGGGACCTTCCTCTATGGACTGAGTCGAGGAAACTGTCACCGAAGTTCATTGGTCCGTTTGTAGTGGAGAAGATCATTAATCCTGTTGTGGTCCGACTCAAGTTGCCTGCTACACTAAGAGTACATCCCACCTTTCATGTCTCCTGCCTCAAGCCGGTTCTCCTCAGTCCTCTGTTGCCCCCTCCTCCTCGTCCTCCTCCTCCTCGGATGATCGAAGGTGGTCCTGTCTACACGGTGCGCCGCATCATGGACTCCAGATGGCGGGGTCGAGGGTTCCAGTATTTAGTGGATTGGGAAGGATATGGTCCTGAGGAGAGGAGTTGGATTCCTCGGCGTCAGATCCTTGACGATGACCTGCTTCGTGACTTTTACCGCCTCCACCCTGGCGCTCCGGGTAGTCCGCCCGGTGGCGTTCGTCGGGGGGGTACTGTCACGAATCCCGTTTCCTGAGTCTGTTTTTTGCCTGTGTTCTGTCCTGGAGTGTTTTTTCCGGCGTCCTGGAACGCACCCTGTCTGGTTGCCGGGCAATGTAGCCAGTTGGGAGTTCTGATTACCCGCACCTGTATCCCATCAGCTATCTACACAAAGAAATTTAAAGAAATAAAAGCTGAAATAAATCGTTCTCTCTACTGTTATTCTGACATTTCACTTTCTTAAAATAAAGTGGTGATCCTAACTGACCTGAGACAGTGATTTTTTATTTGGATTAAATGTCAGGAATTGTGAAAAACTGAGTATAATGTATTTGGCTAAGGTGTATGTAAACTTCAGAGTTCAATTGTACATTTTTCAAGCAGACCACCATAGTTCCTGTGCCCAAGAACCCCAAGGTGACCTGTCCAAATGACTATCGCCCTGTAGCACTCACACCTATAGGCATGACATGCTTTGAAAGGCTTGTCATGGCTCACATCAACACCAGACACCCTGGATCCACTCCAATTCACATACTGCCCCAACATATCCACAGATGCCGCAATCTCTTTTGCACCCCACATTATCCTCACCCACCTTAACCAGAGGAACACTTATGTGAGAAAGCTGTTCATTGACTACAGCTCAGGGTTCAACACCATATTGCCCTCCAAGCTCATCACTGACTGCAATTGTATCCTGGACTTCCTGACGGGCTGCCCCCAGGTGGGAGCCCCTCAGGTGTGTGTGCTTAGTCCCTCCTGTGCCCCCTGTTCACCCATGACTTCGTGGCTGCCCACGACTCCAACATCATCATTCAGTTTGCTGACAACACAATGCTGGTGCCAGGACAACAACCTCTCCCTCACCATCAGCAAGACAAATGAGCTGATGGTGGACTACAGGAAATGAAGGGCCGAGCACACCCCCATCCACACTGACAGGGCTGTAGTGGAGCGGGTCGAGAGATTCAAGTTTTTTGGTGTCTACATCAGTAAGGAATAATCATGGTCCACACATACCAAAACAGTTGTAAAGAAGGCTTCTTTCCCCTAGGAGGTAGAAAGGTTTTGGCATGAGCCATCAGATTCTAAAAAAGATCTACAGCTGAACCATTGAGAGCATATTGACAGGCTGCATCCCCACTTAGTATGGCAACTGCATGGCTTCCGACTGCATACGGCCTGGTACATCACGTGGCTGAGCTCCCTGCCATCCAGGACCACTATACCAGGCCGGTGTCAGAGAAAGACCCTAAGAAATGGTCAAAGACTCCAGCCACCCAATTCAGGAACCTGAACAGATTCAACTCCAAGCCATAAGACTGCTAAGTAGTTTGTCTCGGTAGCGCTTTGTTAACCGTTTAACTATTTGTATTGTCCCTTTTAGTACTATCTCTGTAGACTCATCACATATGCTGCTGCTATTGTCACTTTATCCCTACCTACAGTGCATTGGGAAAGTATTTAGACCACAACATGTTTTCCACATTTTGTTACGTTACAGCCTTTTTCAAAAATGGATGAATTACATGTTTTCGTCAATCTACACACAATACCCCATAATGACAAATGTATTAAAAATAAAAAAAACAGAAATTCCTTATTGTTTAATTAGGGCTACTAGTTCCCCTTTGGGAACTCACCCCACCCCCCCTGAGCTGTAATGTGGCGCAGGGAACGCAAGAAATAATCCTAAAAATATTTAACCTCCACAGAATCGCTTGAAAAATGGCTCAAATGAAAGATAAAGAAGTTATTTATCTACCCAGCAAGTCAGATTTCTAAAATGTTTTACGGCGAAAACATAGCACATATTTATGTCCAACCACCACTGCATACATACTTCATTAGCTTAGCCAAGTAGGAAAAAATATGCAATCAACAAACGCAGGATTAAAAGAAAAATAATTTCACTAACCTTTTGAAATCTTCATCAGATGACAGTAATATAACATGTTACACAGTACATTCATTTTTTTTCAATAATATGCAATATATATCCATAAATATCTGTTTACAATTATGCATCGTTCAAAAAATGCTACTCCAATGTCAGGAGAAATAAATAGCTCCGGCAGATAACGTCAGCAAACAAGGAATACACATCATAAACTTTGACTAAATATGCATGTTTTACATATGTATGGCAAGATAAACTTCTTCTAAATGCAATTGCTATGTTACAATTATTTTTAACGTTACATTTGGCGTTTACTAGGCTATAATAGAGAGTCGGCGCTCTCAGTTAGCATGCTGACTCCTCTATCATGGAGTCGGCAGAAACCCAAAATGAAGACGTAAATATTCCCTTACCATGGCTGTTCTTGCTTCAGAAGACGTGGAAGGGTTAATACTCACCAAGTTAGCGTTCAGTTTGCAAGTCTGTGTCTTTCCGTTCTCAAACTAGACACTTTTCGGTCGAAATGTATGCAAATTTCAAGTGGCTGCGCACCAAAACGTCGAAAGTATACATTATATTTCGAGTAAACTTATCAAACTATGTTTATAATTAAGCCTTAGCATGTTATAAAGGTCTACAGCAATCGTGAGGGCGAACAGATTAGCACACGTTGTTCAGTCTGTCCTGGGAGAAAGAGAGAGAAATCTTCAGTCTCCCATTGGTGAATTTTTTTTTGTGCGTCACCGGGACGTTTGGTCACACTGAACGTCTCGTGAGCACGTGATTCTCGCAGTTACAGGCCTCATCGAAAGCAGGCTTCACGCTGAAGACATAGAACGTGTTTCCATGGTTATAGCTCTTTGGGAAGTGTGTAAACAATGACGTCAAAGTGAGGGCAACTTTTCCCATTACAAGAGAGACTTTGGGAGAATGCATGCCCTGAGAGTTCTGCTTTAGCTAGAGACAAAATTTAAACGGTTTTATAAGCTTTAGAGTGTTTCCTATTCGATAACAATTTTTAATTGCATATATTAGCAACTTTTGACAAAAATTTATCATGGTTTATATGGGTGCCGAATTCCTCCAGAAGGGGCAGTATTCAGGGCTAGCCCTAACAGGATAAGTATTCAAACACTTTGCCATAGAATCTATTGGCCCTTTGAGTACATCAACATTTGCCAGTGGATTCGGCACCTGCTGCTCACAGACTTGGTCAGGCTAACCAATCTGTCAAGTAGCTTAAGAGGATCTACTTGCTCTCCCTCAAAAGCCTTGATGGCCAACTGTACCTCACCCAGCACTGACTTCAAAAAAGTCAGATGCAATATGTTTTGAGGATCACTGTACATGGAGTATAAAACCTCAGCCATGTTGCAGTGTTCACTGGTCTTGGTGACTGTGAAATGCAGCCTAATCTCCTCCCACTGGTCCAAAATGCGTGGTACCGCGGGTTCAATGGAGATCCAACGTGTGGCACACACCTTGGTTATCTGTAAAGGTTTCTCCCCACAGTTGATGGTCTCATATATGGCCTTGTTGGCCTCCCTGCGCTTTGGAGACACTGAAAACCAGTTATAAGTCTCTCATACCAAGTACTCCACACTACGGGGGATGGTGTCATTGGAATCATGACTTAAACAAGCTGCAGATAGTGGCACAAACAGCGAATAAGAACCAAATATTTGAGGCCATACTCCTCCTTCAGCAATTTATGGACCCCATTGTTAATCCCCTTCATAACAGAGGCATTGTCAGTCCCTATCCCCAGGAGTTTCTCTTTTTTAAGATAACACTTTGAGGAAAGCCACAACAGCAAAGGCTATAGATTTGGCATCTCCTCCCTCCAACTCAACAAGCCCCAGAAATGTTGATACAAATGTCTGCTTGGTGTCACTAAAGTACCTTATCACAACCCCCAGGTACTTAGAAACACTTACATCCGTGGACTCATTGAGGAGGAGGCTGAAACGCAGGTCACCCACATCTGTGAAGTGGGTAGCAGCAGTGGAGTCTGAGAAAGCAGATCTACATGCTTCTCGAATGTGATCACATGCCAGCATGGAACAGTGTCCAGTGATAGCTAATGCCATGGTGGCCTCAGCCTTTTTTGCAGAGTCAGTTTTTCTAACCATAAATGTCAGCTTGTTTTGGGTGGAACTGTTATAAGGCTTTGCCTTTTGAGTATGTTTTCAAGTTGTCATGTGTTGATTCCCACTCCTTTCTGTATTTTTGAGTGTACAGTTTAGACTGAGACATGATGAGCTAGCCAGCTAGATGTTTAGCTTATGTCACAGAGAGGCACACACACAGTGGACAAGGTGAGTAAGTGACTGAGGCTGTGTAAGTTAAATGCAGTGATTTATTTTTGTGCAGTGATTAATTTTAGATATACAAATAACATTTTACATTTACATCCCGCCCTGAATATAAGCCAGGGTGGGATCAGCCAGCGGCGGCTTCCCGCACTCGCAAATCATTTTCAGCCTGGACGCAGAGGGGTGAACACCTCCTGCTCTGACTGCAGCTGGGAGGGACTGCTGCACGAGGACTGGGCCGCCTGTGAGTGCTTTGGGACGGGGGTGGGGCACACGGCAGCACCCACTGCTCGTTGAAAAGAGTAAGAACGATATGTGCTTTCAAGTCAAAGTCTCAAAGTCTCCAATAACACGGCGCTAGATTTGTCGCTAGTCGACTTTTTTGAAAATGTATCGCTAGCGGGATCTGAGTACTCGCAAAATATAGCGACAAAGTCACTATGTTGGCAATACTGGGCGGAAGCCACTCCTCAATTAAAGGCACATGTCAGCCCTCTTGAAGTTTGCCAAAAGACACCTAAATATTCTCAGGACATGAGAAACAAGATTTTCTGGTTGATGAAACAAAGATTGAACTCTTTGGCCTGAATGCCAAGCGTCTGGAGGAAACCTGTCACCATCAGTACGGTGAAGCATGGTGGTGGCAGCATCATTCTGAGAAGATGTTTTTCAGAGGCAGGGACTGGGAGAGTTGTCTGGATTGAAGGAAAGATGTACAGAGAGATGCTTGAAAAAAACCTGCTATAGAGCGCTCAGGACCACAGGATGGGGTGAAGGTTCAACTTCCAACAGAATAACGACCCTAAGCACACAGCCAAGAAAACGCGGGGGTCGCTTTGGGATGTCTCTGAATATTCTTGAGTGGCCCAGCCAGAGCAAAGACTTCAACCCAATCGAACATCTCTGGAGAGACCTGAGAATAGCTGTGCAGCATTGCTCCCCATCCAACCTGACAGCTTGTGTCCTGTGTTCTTTTACCCTTAATGTTTTATTTTTATTGGCTAGTCTGCGATATGGCTTTTTCTTTGCAACTCTGCCTAGAATAACAACATCCCGGAGAAGCCTCTTCACTGTTGACGTTGAGACTGGTGTTTTGCTGGTACTATTTAATGAAGATGCCAGTTGAGGACATGTGAGGCATCTGGTTCTCAAACTAGACACTAATGTACTTGTCCTCTTGCTCAGTTGTGCACCAGGGCCTCCCACTCCTCTTTCTATTCTGGTTAGAGCCAGTTTGAACTCTTAATCTGAGTAAAAATCCCCTGTCTTAGGTCAGTTAGGATCACCACTATATTTTAAGAATGTAAAATGTCAGAATAATAGTAGAGATAATTATTTATTTCAGCTTTTATTTCTATAAATTTCTTTAAATTGTTTAACTTGGGTCAAACGTTTCAAGTAGCCTTCCACAAGCTTCCCATAATAAATTTTGAATTTTTCCCATTACCAGCTACCTAGTTAAAGACAGTACCTAAATTCAAAGGTTTGATTACTAACTAGCTAGCATGCTAATACCCAAAAAATCTAGCTAAACAAATTGCATGGAACTTCTGTCATGTCAATATTAGCTAGCTAGCTGGCAGTTAACATTTGCTATCTAGCTAGAAAAGTTAACTAGCCAGCAAATGTGATCTACTTAGCTACCTAAATGTATCATGCCAATGACTATTTTATGCTAAATCGTCTTGCAGAATTTCTCTATAAAAAAATATGTTTTAGGTTTTACCTAATGCTAGCTAGCTAGCTATCTATGGTTTCCTAGCTAGGCAGGACAGAAGTGCTAGCAAATGTTAGTTGTATAGATACTCGGCTAGCTGAGCAGTGTGCTAAGTCATCTAGCAGAACTTCTGTATCCAAAAGTGGAAAAATTGCATTGAGAACTTAACTTCTATTCTGTCAATGTTTCTTTCACGCAATCTCTTCTGTGTGGCCTGCCAAAGATTATGGAAATACTGACAAGATACATGTCTCTCCACCCTAACAATGGGAGTTGTTGTCCAAAAAGTGGCACGGCAGGCTGTCTAGCTCCCACCTATCCTTTCTTTGGATTGATGGACACATCAGAGTCGTTGACATCAATTGCCTGTATTCAATGGATAGAGATGCTTTGCTAATAGCCTCATTGTCACAATTTCTAACAATGTTGAGTGGAGGAGTCAAGCGCAGAGAGCAGGTAATTCAGTTCGTGGATATTTTATTCCATAGACTGTGGAGCCACGACATGCAAAACACCAGGGCGCATGAAACAACCCGTCCCAAAATACAACAGACTAAACTGTCCGGAAAAAATACTGATTACACTCATACACCAGATAACAGAAAACAAGCCCACACAAATACCCCGCGGGCCTAGTGCCCTTAAATAGCCTACAAACAAACACTAACTCAAAACAGGTGTAACCAGTTCCCCAATAAACAGTAACAAACGGAAAGGGAATCGATGGCAGCTAATTGGCCCGCGACGACGACCGCCGAGCGCCACCCGAACAGGAAGAGGCACCATCTTCGGCGAGATTCGTGACACTCATGACATGAATATGCATAGCCATCTCGAGACAAATCCGATATAAAGTGTTTTTTCTAAAAGCTGATACATGCGGCAACTGACACATCATTGGAGTTAACCATTTGAGTGAAAAACAACCTTTTCTGATCTTGGGACAGAGCAAAAATGCATCACACCCAAAATTGAGAAAATAACTATTGTTTAACTGTTCAAGCATTGAAAATAAGGTTGCATGATGATACATAAGTGTGAATATTATACGCATAAGTAAGCTTATCTATAACTTATTAATAGCTGGAGGTAAATCGTGGCTCACTATTTGGCAAGCACTGACTGGCTATCGCACATTTTTTTTCTTACATTTATTAGTGGTTTGTAGTGCATTTACAAATGATTGAATAACCATTAAAGTAATTGCAAACCCTATACATACCCTTTACAAAAGGAAACATGTTGCAATGTGTTACCATTTAGGGTATTCATATATATCTATATGTAGTTTTCTGGTTCTGATGATTTTCTCCAAAATATTCATATCATCGGTGATGTGATTTGTTTTTCCCTTGAACCAGAGTACATTGTTGTCAAGATGAGATAGAAATAGCCTTGGCAGTCATGTTTTGTATGAATGTGAAATTGTCATTCCACTAATGTTTTGTTTTGTACCATTTTAATCAATTATTAAGTGGGCACTGTAATTTCTTGTTCAATTCAACTTTGCCCTTCAATCAGCAGGAAATGAACAGGAGCCAGCTGATGCACAGGTAAGTTATTATTATCTCCCTATAGCATTTGCCCTTGAACATTATTCATATTTTCTCAAGGAAGATACAGTCAATAAAAAATATGCAATGTCTGTAAGGATGATGTCATGTGCATGTGTGTGTGCGTGTGTGTACACATTTACCTAACCTTACACTAAAGATTTCCATGTGTGTAACTTCCCAAGTATAACCAATGTTTGTTTTAGTAAAGAATCCGATGGCCCAGGATATGTATTAGGGTACTACCTCTGTGAATCTTGCTCTGACTTCTCTGATTAAGCACTCAGTACTCTATTACTAGGTGTGAGCAGATACAGCGCCAGGCCATATGTTTTATTTTCACACTTCAGTAATAGTATGCACCACAGGAGTAGCTGGTGTGCGATGAGACAAGGATATCCCTACTGGCCAAGCCCTCCCTAACCCGGACGATGCTAGGCCAATTGTGCGTCGCCCCACGGTCCTCCCGGTCGCGGCCAGCTGCGACAGAGCCTGGGCACGAACCCAGAGTCTCTGGTGGCACAGCTAGCGCTACAATGCAGTGCCCTAGACCACTGCGCCACCCGGGAGGCCTTATTTAACCTATATTTAACTAGGCAAGTCAGTTGAGAACAAATTCTTATTTACAATGATGGCCTGTTACAGCTACTTCTGCTCTATGACAACACCTTCTCTACTCCCTCCATTGAACTCTGCAACTCTTTCCTTCAGTTTTTCAAGGATAAGATCACCAAAATATACTCATGATTGACATCAATCTCCCTCAGCTGCCCCTATCCCCGTCAACCTCCCATCCGTCACACCTGAAACCCAGCTCTCTGAATTTGCCTCCAATGACTCTCCCTATACATTGAGGAAAAAAGTATTTGATCCCCTGCTGATTTTGTACGTTTGCCTGCTGACAAAGAAATTATCAGTCTATAATTTTAATGGTAGGTTTATTTGAACAGTGAGAGACGGAATAACAACAAAAAAAATCCAGAAAAACACATATCAAAAATGTTAGAAGATTAGATTTGCATTTTAATGACGGAAATAAGTATTTGACCCCCTCTCAATCAGAAAGATTTCTGGGTCCCAGGTGTCTTTTATACAGGTAACGAGCTGAGATTAGCAGCACACTCTTAAAGGGAGTGCTCCTAATCTCAGTTTGTTACCTGTATAAAAGACACATGTCCACAGAAGCAATCAATCAGATTCCAAACTCTCCACCATGGCCAAGACCAAAGAGCTCTCCAAGGATGTCAGGGACAAGGCTGGAATGGGTTACAAGACCATCGCAAAGCAGCTTGGTGAGAAGGTGACAACAGTTGGTGCGATTATTCGCAAATGGAAGAAACACAAAATAACTGTCCATCTCCCTCGGCCTGGGGCCCCATGCAAGATCTCACCTCGTGGAGTTGAAATGATCATGAGAACGGTGAGGAATCAGCCCAGAACTACATGGGAGGATCTTGTCAATGATCTCAAGGCAGCTGGGACCATAGTCACCAAGAAAACAATTGGTAACACACTACGCCGTGAAGGACTGAAATCCTGCAGAGCCCGCAATGTCCCCCTGCTCAAGAAAGCACATTTACATGCCCGTCTGAAGTCTGCCAATGACCATCTGAATGACTCAGAGGACAACTGGGTGAAAGTGTTGTGGTCACATGAGACCAAAATGGAGCTCTTTGGCATCAACTCAACTCACCGTGTTTAGAGGAGGAGGAATGCTGCCTATGACCCCAAGATCACGATCCCCACCATCAAACATGGAGGTGGAAACATTATGCTTTGGGGGTGTTTTTCTGCTAAGGGGACAGGACAACTTCATTGCATCAAAGGTGTTAGCAATTGGATATGTAGATGGGTGAGCCGGTCAAGGATCGATTCAGACTAAGTGGTAAATTTTATGACAAGTAAACAGTTTATTCAGAGTGAAAACATGTATTACAACGTAATTACGGCTCTTCCGTTAGTTCGTGTGGAACGGCAGGCAGAGAGAGCGTAAACAGTCAGCACAGCTCTTATATACGTCACAGAAAGTAGGTTGACCCTAGGAAGATCGGATCTCCGGATTGGTTCAGCTGGTTGTAGTCTGTAGTCTTCCGCCATTGGCTCAGTTGTCTGTCCGTCATCGTAGGATCTTCTTCGGGCACACAGTGTTCGGTTAAAAATAAAAGGAGATTATGTGTGTAATGTGGGAGCTATCCTGTAGGGGACCCCACAGGCTTTACTGTGAGTTGTAGCCATGTAATTAGCAGTAAGTTAGTCACCTGCATACGAAATAGCAATTCCTTACAAAGGGACGATGGACGGGGCCATTTACCATCAAATCTTGGGTGAGAACCTCCTTCCCTCAGCCAGGGCATTGAAAATGGGTCTTGGATGGGTATTCCAGCATGACAATGACCCAAAACACATGGCCAAGGCAACAAAGGTGTGGCTCAAGAAGAAGTACATTAAGGTCCTTGAGTGGCCTAGCCAGTCTCCAGACCTTAATCCCATAGAAAATCTGTTGAGGGAGCTCACGGTTCGAGTTGCCAAACGTCAGCTTCGAAACCTTAATGACTTGGAGAAGATCTGCAAAGAGGAGTGGGACAAAATCCCTCCTGAGATGTGAGCAAACCTGGTGGCCAACTACAAGAAATGTCTGACCTCTGTGATTTCCAACAAGGGTTTTGCCACCAAGTACTAAGTTATATTTTGCAAAGGGGTCAAATACTTATTTCCCTCATTGTTGTTATTCTGTCTCTCACTGTTCAAATAAACCTACAGTGCCTAATCATGTTTTGCAGAGGGGTCAAGTACTTATTTCCCTCAATAAAATGCAAATCAATTTATAACATTTTTGACATGCGTTTTTCTGGATTTTTGTTGTTGTTGTTCTGTCTCTCACTGTTCAAATAAACCTACAATTAAAATTATAGACTGATAATTTATTTGTTAGTGGGCAAATGTACAAAATCAGCAGGGGATCAAATACTTTTTTCCCTCACTGTATCTCAAAACTTATCAGGTCATCTAAGACTACAACTTGCTCCCTGGGTCCTCTCCCCACTGTTCTCATCAAAGGTTGTCTACCTACTCTCTGTCCATATATCATACAGTACATATTGTCAGCCTCTCCCTCACCCACGGAACTGTCCCCTCCAACTAAACTAAAAAACAGCTGCAGTCACCCCCATCTAAAAAGCCACCACCATCATCAATAACTTCTGCCCCATTTCCAACCTCCTCTTCCTTGCCAAGACTCTGGTACTGTTTTCCCCAATTACAAACTCACCTGCTAACCAACAACCTGTTCAAGCCCGTCAATTCTGGTTTCCACCCCCTCCACAGTATTGAAATGGGGGAATAAGTGGGGGAATAAACTTGGTTTGAGCATTTCGGCTCCACATCCACACTGTCCTGGCCGCACATCACCCTTGTCCTCCATGAACTGGCCCGCCTCCCAAATCATTGATTGCAAGATCCTCCTTCTGAGCTACAAAGCCTTTCACCACCTTGCCCCCCCCCCTTACCTCTCAGACCTTCTTCTCCCCCACCAGCCCACACTCACACTCCGACAGGGCCTTCTCCAGAGTTGCTCCTAGGCTCTGGAACTCCCTCCCTCCAGCCATCCGTGACTCGGAGTCCATCACTGTTTTTCAGTCCCTACTAAAGCCCCGCCTCTTTGACAAGGCCTACCCTTAAATCACACCCTCTCTTCACCATAATGAGTAGCACCGAAAACAAAACCTTTCCCTACCCCTTACCCTAAACCGGGTTTGTATCCGAACCCCAATCCCGCCACCTACGTTAAACAGGTTTGTATTCTAATCCCAACCCTACCTTCCACATACACTAATATATCACACTCTTTCCCTTCTCTTAGTTAAAGTTTGGTTTATTCTGCTGTTTTGTTTTGACTCCTGTTTTGTTGTTTTTCTTTTTTATTTCTATAGTTGTAGAGCGACTTTGTGTCCTTGAAAAGCATTATGGAAGTCCCATGTGTTATCATTATTATAACCTGTTGTTAAGAAAACGTATGTTTTATGGCTTTTCAATCTCTGACATATGGTGGATTCAAAGCTACAGTGCCTTCGTAAAGACTTCAGACCCCTTGACTCTTTCCACATTTTGTTACATTACAGCCTTATTCTAAAATGGATTGAATATATATTTGTTCTCAGCAATCTACAATATGTTATTTACATAAGTATTCATACTGTTTGCTATAAGACTCGAAATTCGGCTCAGGTGCATCGTGTTTCCATTGATCATACTTGAGATGTGCATACAACTTCATTGGAGTCCACCTGTGGTAAATTCAATTGATTGGACATGATTTGGACACACCTGTCTATATAAGGTCCCACAGTTGACAGTGCAGGTCAGAACATAAACCAAGCCATGAGATCAAAGGTATTGTCCGGAGTAATCCGAGACAGAATTGTGTCGAGGCACAGCTCTGGGGAAGGGTACCAAACATTTTTTGCAGCATTGAAGGTCCCCGAGAACACATCATTCTTAAATGGAAAAACTTTGGATCCACCAGGTCTCTTCCTAGAGCTGGCCGCCCAGCCAAACTGAGCAATCGGGGGAGAAGAGCCTAGGTCAGGGAGGTGACCAAGAACCCGATGGTCACTCTGACAGAGTTCCTCTGTGGAGATGGGAGAACCTTCCCGAAGGACAACCATCTTTGCAGTACTCTACCAATCAGGCCTTTATGGTATACTGGCCAGGTGGAAGCCACTCAACAGTAAAAGGCACATGACAGCCCACTTGGTGTTTGCCAAAAGGCACCCATAGACTCTCAGGCCATGAGAAACAAGATCCTCTGGTCTGATGAAACCAAGATTTAAATCTTTGGTCTGAATGCCAAATGTCACGTCTGGAAGAAACCTGGCACCACCCCTACGGTGAAACATGCTGGTGGCTGTATCATGCTGTGGGGATGTTTTTCAGTGGCAGGAACTGGTAGACTAGTCAGGATTGAGGGAAATATGAATGGAGCAAAGTACAGAGAGATCCTTGATGACCTGCTACAGAGCGCTCAGGACCTCAGACTGGGGTGAAGGTTCACCTTCAAAAAGAACACCAATCCTAAGCACACAGCCAAAACGACGAAGGAGTGGCTTCAGGACAAGTCTCTGAATGTCCTTCAGTGGACCAGCCTTAGCCCGGACTTGAAACCAATCGAGCATCTCTGGCAAGACCTGAAAATAGCTGAACAGCAACGCTCCCCATCCAACCTGACAGCTTTAGAGAATCTGCATCGAAAAATGGGAAAAACTCCCCAAGTACAGGTGTGCCAAGATTCTAGCGTCATACCCAAGAAGACTCGATGCTGTAATCGTTGCCAAAGGTGCTTCAACAAAGTAATATGTAAAGGGTGTGAATACTTATGTAAATTTGGATATTTCAGTTTCTTTTTTTTAATCAATTTGCAAAAATTGTCATTATGGGGTATTGTGTGTAGATCCATGAGTGAAAAACAACAACAATTAGATTAGCCGATTAGCCTTCATATTTCGAGCTCTGCTTACCAGACACTGTTTTCTCTGTCTGTTCTTATTTAGTCTGGTTTAATTTACTTTCTCCTTCTGTCTTTGTTAGCTTCTTTCTTTGCAACTCTGAAATACAAATACCATTTTAGTAAATGAGAATTCGAATCATGCCACTTCCTCATGTCATGCACTATACTAGTAGAGGTTTAGGATCTAAATTTGATCACTCTTTTGTTGCTGGTAAACATAAATTCACTGAACCTGCACTGACACACGGTTATATTAACAGTATTGCACTTTTCATGTAGCCTACTTTTGTCAAGCAAATATCCTAACCACAGATCAAGCAACATTATGGACAAAATGTTCAAATCCTGTTGCTGCAGGATTATTTTGCTATGAAAATACTGGTCAAATAAAGATCTTACATCAGAACATTTCAGAAAATTCTGGTTTGCTATTAAAAAGGTATAACTTACCTTCTGCAGTGGAGGAATCTCAACCTAAGTATGGCCATTTACTTCAACAACGTTTCACTTCAAAGATCCCAGTGTGTTTCTTTGTTGCCTTAAGATGATTCACAGGCTTCTCGTGGACATTACTGTTCATCCCCGCTTCTTAATTTTTCAAAAGGCAGCCATTTTTCACTCTTACACTCAGCAGTTTCAACATCTGTTCCTCTATCTATTTTTCCCTGCCAAGAAGAGTATATTCATAGGAAACCATCTTATGTGCCCAACCTTACTCTTTCTGATGTCAAAAATACAATACGTTATTTTATTATTTCCACCAATTAGCGGCCACATGAGTGATGTTCATAAAACATCAAAGGAGAAGGACTTCTGGGAGATGTAGTTTTGTCAAGAGAAATGGTCCACATATGTGGATCTGGCTCACTGCAACCTCGTCCCTCATGGCTGTCTATCCTTCAGTGGAGCGAAGACGAACAACTTTGATGTCTGTGGCTTGAATGGTATATCACAAATACTGAGCAGCTCTTTCTGTACAACATATTTCTGTATAACAGTAGTGATTGACCTTTATTGAACATGGGTTGTCAGCAAAACTCAAGAGTATGTTAGTCCACTGAGCTAAAGCCTTGGCATTATCTCTGGCAGTCTTCAGGTCTCAGACATAGTTACCCATTGTGTGTGCATAGTACACAGAACCAGTTGGGCAACACAATCATCATCACGGATATTTGATGAAAGTCTAAAATGACTTAAAGACCAGGAATGGCAGCTGAGAAAATTGCAACCACTGGTTTTCAATCAGTTCCACCAGTGCAGGGAAAGTCCTACTATTTTGAGGGCTACATCCATTACCACACAATAATAAGTAAATTATTCAAAATTCCAATGGAATGCTAACTAATTAAAAACATATTGGAAGAGAAAAGTTTGGCAAATGCGTACATCATCAGTATGAAGCCTATTTGATACAATGTTTTCTGTAAAACATGGTGTTTATGGAGTATATTGAAAGCCGAAACAACAAAGACCCATCAATATGGAGAATTATATGCAACATACTGTATTTATCTTGGTCAGCCAGTCAATCTGTATAACTAGCTTTACTTATTAAATCCTCTACTGTGACAGTCATCCGCTCAACCTCCAAGCTTCTACCTGTCCTGCAGTCTCCCCTGGTTACCCATAGCTTTAGTGGCTCACTGTCATCTTCCGGTTCCATCCAGCCCCAAAGGAAACCCGTCTGTCTGCCTACTCGTCGCCCTTATATTCCTCTGGTGCGGTAGGATTGAGACAGCCAGAGCAGCGGCATCCACATTTTTAACTGCAGTCAGTCTCCGCTGGGTGTTACCTTCCAACACGAGCATAAAATCAAACTGCATCTAAATGTACAAGATCGAGATTTAAGCACTGGAAAGGAGAGGGTTGCTGATAGTGCTTTCAGTTGCAAGTGGTCTAAATCTACTTTGAGTAGCTGGGATGAATGAATAAAGCCCACACATTTGGGATAACAGAGACTATTTGTGGCTCTCATCCTTCTACATCCGCCGTGTCCTTGGGGTGTAAACACTATTAACGAGATGAACTACACCGTTTTCCATCATGACATGGACCTTTTCTTAGCTTTTCCATCATTTTTGTTTTGGTCATCATGTTAGGCCTTCTTTCAAATTATTTTCAGTTTAGGTAAACTGACTTTGCCTTTTTGAATTCCAATCAAAATACCAATGTAATAGTATTAGATGAAATGTTGTTCTATTCTATTCTCTTATATTCTATTATAAGGTGCTGTGTATGTGTGGATGAGGACAGATAAAGTTGGATTACTACAGTAGAGAAAGTTATCCTCATGGACATACGATTCATGTAATGATAAATACATAAATCATTCATCTAGAGGAATGCTCACATTGTTTTGAGGTCTGTCGAAAATGGGGTCAGAAGAAGTGGAGCTTGGCATGGAGGAAATCAGTGCAGTGCTTCATCAAGTACACCACACTCCATTGGCCTCCCACAATGCAGCCTTCCACAGTGAGACGTTAATGTTTATGTTCCATTTTCCATATGTACATCCTTTGAGCTCGGGTACCATCCTTGGATCACAGTTCAGGCTTATACATCTCAGTATTTACCCTAAAATGTCACACACTGTTCTGAATGGGAGAGATTCCTTTGTGTAGTAATTAGTTTACAAGTCGTTGACCTTGTTTGAAATAAGTATAGACTTATTGTTTGATTCTAAACTTGATTGAACATGGGAAGCTCTAAGTTGTAAGAAAAGTGTGCATGTGAAAAAAGTTTTGCATACAAAAAAGGTTGTGTGCATGTGTGTGTGTGACTGGGAATGTGGCTGTTGCCTGAAAGTCGAAATTACAAGCTACAGTTGACAGCTGTTAGATTGTTGGCCCTTAGTGTGTCAGAACAAAAAAGGAAATACTGCTTACTCTACTTTTTTTCTTTATTTACTGCTCTATTCTATCACTCATCCACTGCTGCTGTTCCATTCCTTTTAATCCCAATGGCACATCTGGTGCCTCCACAATATTTGTAGGAGCTCCAATTTAATCAAAATTGCTCTGAGGGAAAACAGAATTGTCCTTGTCACATTGTTTGTAGTTTCAAGCCGTTCCATTTCTATGTAGTTACATGATTGAAAATATGCTTATTCGCAGCCCAAGAAAAACATCTAATCAGTAGGGTTTCGATGTATTTGGATGACTTCCAGTATGGCCTCGGTATGGCCTCTTTGGTCTGAACTCTCCATTAGAAGATTAGGCTCAGCAGGCTTGAAGGAAAAGATAGAGCTTCTTTTTAGTTCTCGCTCTCTCTCTCATTCATAGTCATGGGATAATTGTGTTGGTATCAAGCTGTCCCACATGTTCCTTATTTTGACATGTAATGCCACATGTTTAATTAATCCCACCTCTCTGGGAGCAGGGGACACAGTGAGAACATGTCAGGCCAAGGGGGATGTGGAGGAGACAGCCTTAAATGAAGAGGACAAGATTTTAGCTGCCTTGGAAAAGGCCTGGAATTACTTCTTGGTGTGGCTTTGAAGTTCATGTGTGAGGCTCAATTAAGGAAAAGTACAATTTTTGGTGGATTTGGTCTGATATCTTAATTCTCATTCAGACTTTTACTTAAATGTCTTTGGTCTACGATGGTGAACTGGAGCGGAGCGTCTTGTCTCTGATGGGTGGTGAGGACTTTTTTGACCTGGATGTATTTGTGCTATAATGTTGGCGCTTGCTATCACTGTGTAAATGCACATGCTCAAGGCCCATTATCCCACCAGTGAGTGGTATCACATTCAAGAGAGAAATTTAGTTTTTTTGCATCACGCGTGAGGAAAAAACTTTCGTTTTTCACAGGGGTCTTAGTAAATATCGCCACCCAGAACAGTCTCAGAGAAGTTATTATTTTCTTTTAAATATGCTAATTAGTTGGAAATGCATTAACCCTTGTAGGTCTAAGCACTTTTTCTATATTCACTAAGTGGGGGCAATTTTTACCTCCTCGTGTGACAGTGATGAATCAGTTGTAAAAAGGTTTTAAAAGGGCCATGATGGGACCAGTTTTTCCTAATCAGGTCACATGTTTTTTAAGAACTGAAAAAAAACTCCTGGCCCTGAGGGGGATGAAAACCCTGTCAACTGCAGAAACTTTATACTTGTTCATATGAATTATATTTAGACTAGATTAGGAGGGGGATTTCCTCTACCCAGACATAGATACAAGAACTGATAGACAATAGAACTCACAGGGCTGAGCTTGCTTTATTCATGTTTGTATCATGCAGGCCTATACAACTGTAGGCCTTATAAAAAATGTACTCACATCTTTCATCACTATTATGTTGATGAATTAATTCCAGTTAATAATTTTGTATATAAACTAAATTTGATGACATTCACAATTTCTCATGACACAAATAGACTACAAATACATAACATTACCAATTAGTACCTAACCAAATGGACAGCACACATAGGCTGTATGCAGCTGCTCTTATTAGTAGCCTACAGTTGATCAAACTGAAAGATTGTCTCATTTTCATCCCATACAGCATGTCAGATGTCTAATGTTCAGGTGTAGCCTAGGCTGCTTCAACATTTAGTGTATGTTATGAGTTTTATCTTGTGTCTGTTTGGAGTGATTATGTGTTATCACCTTTGCAAAATAAATACCGGAGGAAAGTGGAAAGCCTACCTGAGCATGTGCAAAACAATGCACTGCATCAACCTCTACCTTTAATCTAACTTTTAATGGATGATGTGATGGAAGCTATTGAATTGATTTTGACATCCCAGAAAGATACTGTAGAAAGTTACAAATGTAATGTATCGTAACATGCAATTACCGCTTCAAGCTCCTTGTAGTTGCACTTGTTAGTGGAACTTTCCCTCTTGTTGTGTCCTCTAAAAGCCAATTCTTGCATTCCCAAAATGCAGTGGTAACCAGCTATACTTTTGATACCAATTGGTATTGAACACCCTTAACTTTTCATCCTTCTTCATGAAACTGGTCTCAGGGGGAGGTCAACCCTCGGTTTTAATTTGCAGCTTTCCTCTGTACCCCAGAGAATGAAAGTGGTTCTTTAACAAAAAGTCAACTAAATCTGCTGTAGCGACAGCGGCGAAAACTGCACACTGGAGCTGGTAGCTAGCTAGCTAACTAGCTACAGCTATTTGCTACTGAAGTTGGCAAGGCAAATTGAAATAACTGGAAACTAATTTAAATTGAATAATATCCCAAAAATGCTCAACTATTACTTTTCAATCTCCATCCAATAATGTCACCAACTCACCAAGCCTCTCAACACACTAGGTTAATGCTCTGATCCTAATCCTAAAATTGGATGGACAACATGTCAGTTCATTCCGCAAAAGCTTTCATTGGTTGAAGGTTGTCCTTCGGAAGTGGTCATAATTACCATGTAGGTCTATGGCTTACGAGCCTCCTAGGTTTTGTATTGAAGTCAATGTACCCAGAGGAGGACAGGAGCTAGCTGTGCTACACCATGATGCTACCCTACAGAGTGCTGTCGAAGTGACATTAGACCTTCATTGCAAAACAGTGTGTTTTAATAAATTATTTGATGACATTAATATATTTAGTATAGTTTTATACTAAATATACCCTTCCTCCTCTGAGGAGCCTCCACTGATGGCAAGTAAACCCATTTTACAGCAGTAGCATGCCACTAGGAACACCAGCGCATTGCTTGCATGTGGCAGCCACCAGAGAATTTATTAAAACATCTACTGCATCCTTATGTATCATCTACTGCATCCTTATGTAATACATGTATCACTAGCCACTTTAACTATGCCACTTGTTTACATACTCATCTCATATGTATATACTGCACTCAATACCATCTACTGTATCTTGCCTATGCCGCTCTGTACCATCACTCATTCATATATCTTTATGTACATATTCTTTATCCCCTTACACTTGTGTCTATAAGGTAGTAGTTTTGGAATTGTTAGCTAGATTACTTGTTGGTTATTACTGCATTGTCAGAACTAGAAGCACAAGCATTTCGCTACACTCGCACTAACATCTGCTAACCATGTGACAAATACCATTTTATTTTATTTGATTTGAGAGAATGTGTGTGCAGAACCTGATTGATTAAATAGACCACCATATTAAGGTAGAGTGATTCATCTAATTGGTGCAATATCAGGCGATGCTATCAGCTGATACTAATACTCAGGTTTCCTGTCTGAACCTTCTACGCTTGATAAATAAACAGGGAATTTTTTTTGTGTATAATGGAATAAAGCAGGGAGTTTGGTGAATGACACTCGCCTCATGATAACCCTGCCTCAGACTAGAAGACTTGTGTTAGCTCCCAGAGTCAATGCCTAGGGCTTTAGCTCAGTGGGCTAACCCTGTCTTGAGGCCTGCAGTTTAATATTGATTGGTTGCATATGGTTAGTTTTTGTCACAGAAATATATAGATTTCTAAGAATGCAGGCAGAATCCCCTGGCTTATTTCTACGAACAGTTCCAGCTGATCAATTTAATATAAAAAGGATTTGTTTCGCTAAAATGTCAGATCTGAGCATATTTGGAACAGGGTGTTCAAGCCCTGTTAAATCCATGTCTCCTAGTCAGAGCCTGTCATTAGTATCACTTGCAATAACAGCATCATTACAGAGGGTGGAAGGCCTATTGTGACAGTAGGTAATATTTTGACATGTTTTGACATGCTTTCCCTTGAATATTACCACATCATGAGATATTGTAACTCATTTTGGGATATATCTGTGGATGTAGGATCTTCAATTGATCACCCTGTTGCAGGATGACATTTCCTGCTGTAGCAAACTGGCTCAGATAAAGATCCTACAACTGTACCATAAATCCTTTATCACCTACATTATATTGATTTTATTCTAGGAAGATATATACTCATATGTTTTCCTAATGATACATTGTGCAGATATCAAGAACAAATGTCAAATTCTGTGACGTTATACATGTAACTGCTAAAATAATGGAACCACTTAAATAAATGAGGGATACAAAGTATATTGAAAGCAGGTGCTTCCACACAGCTATGGTTCCTGAGTTGTATAAAAATATATAAAAATGCCCAGTTGCCTATTATTTTTGCTAGCATGTCTAGAGGAAGAAATCTCAGTGCTCAGTGACTTTGAAAGAGCGGTCTCAAAGCAGCATAGGGGGTTTCAAGTGTGTGTGTGTGTGTGTGTGTGTGTGTGTGTGCGCTCACGTTCATTCGTTGTGCGTGCGTGTTTGTGTCTGTCACAAGATCTCAACCCAATTTAATATTTATGGGAGATTCTGGAGCGGCGCCTGAGATGGCGTTTTATACCACCATCAACAAAACACAAAATTATGGAATTTGACATGGAAGAATGGTGTCGCATCCCTCCAACAGAGTTCCAGACGCATAGAATCTATGCAAAGGCGCATTGAAGCTGCTCTGGCAGCCCGTAGTATGAGCCACCATGTGAATGCAATAATGACTTATAATACTGACAAAACATAACTTGAAAACATGCAGTATGAAGGCAACTGCCAAAATAAAGGAAACCAACAAAGTGTTTTAAATCTGGAAATCATCACGACTAGACGAGTTTTATAGACCAGCAATAACTAACAAAAGCTATTTGTGGGTATTTTGTTTGAGTCGATATTATTCAGAAGGTGCTGTATGAAATGCATTGCAGTGGTATTAAATTCAAACAAACAGCAATGCATTAATATGCTAATCCTGGCCAGACAGTAATCTGTCTGTTTTAATTTGTTTTGTTGATTTCATTCTTGCCCTGGAGCACACAGTGTATCTGCTCGGGGAAAGGACATCCATTGCCTGAATGCACACAAGCAGCACACACAAACAAACCTTTTGGCAGAATGTGCACTTCTGAAATCATCCAATCCTTCCCACAGTGTACCTCCAATATCAATTCTCCTGACAAGTCCCAATAACACCATATGCCCAGGGGCTATTTATAAACCAAAACTGCCATTTGCATCCAAATTCCAGTTGGCAAGCACCCGTCGTCATTCTCACAACACAACTGGGGCGTTTTGTAAATATTTCCTCACAGTCTTGACACTGCATTTATTTACTGGGCTGGGCTTGAGGAGTAACCGGCAGGGTAACCTTGTGTCCAGTAGTAAAGGTTGTCACTGTGGAGGCAGACAGAACAGATACTACTGTATACTGTGTCATCAAATGGAAACTGCCTGTCACACTGGTGTTATGAAGACTCCTCTGCCAATTACAGTTTGAGCCAGCCATCATTTTTGGCATTCTTATCTGCGTAAAAGTGGTGAAGGAGCATTCTCACACAACCCGCTGTGACCACTTTTCTGCTTGCCAACAAATTGCACTACAACTGTGTCCTCACTTTACAGGCAGGGAAGGGTGAACAAACAACAAGTTCATGGGTTACAACACTTATTTTTTATCATGCAGGGCCATTTTCATTCTAACGGATAAATACACAACAGACCTGGTGTTGAAAGGGAAGCATGGGCCCAGCTGTAAACCTCTGGCTCTCAGTCTAACAGCACTGAGATAAAAGCTTAGCTGACCTCATGTTGGCAACACATCCACAAGGCCCAGGGATTATTATGCGTACTGTACTTTGAAGATGGAATTACACAAGTTTGGACATCTAGGCAAGTACTAAAGACACAGAAGACACAATCAATAGCAGTCAAATAACTGTATGACTTTTTGAAGTTAGTGGTGAAATATCTACAGTGTTTCTTCATTTTTACACATGTACCTGTAGTTGGAACTTCTCGTTAATTCATCGTAGGAAATGTTTAATCATCAAGTAGCAGGGAAGAGACAAGGTCTGTCATATAAGCCGACGGAAAACCTTTCAAAGCTGCACATCGACATCCTGAGCAATCAAGTCGCTTCTTTGTCTTCAAAGTGTTGCACTAGATCAAAGGGGCCGGATGAGATTAAAACACACACCTTTTCGCTACGCAGAAAGATGACATTTATTGCCTCACCAGGAAAAATATGAAACTGTGCAGCATCGCAGCAAGCATAGCCTTTATCAAAGTGGGTTATGACATGATGACATTTTAGAAAGTGCTGTGTCGCACTAGTTTTCACTTCCAATGCCGACAATAAAAAAGGCCTCTTCGACGCTACCTGATTCATTAATGGGCTTGGGGATTTAAAAAAAAGTTAGTTTAGCACACACTGGTTTTGTTCTCAGTCAATTAGCTGTGAAATATGGAGCCAAGCTGACATCAGCAGGTGTCGGAGATTATCAGGAAGTTTACACCATTCACATCATTGTTTGATGATGAAACAACTGCATATCGGATCATATGTAACCTGTTCCAGGAAGCTTGGCGTATTATGCACGACACAAATTTGAACATAAAAAAATTGTAATCGCAATGCTGTTTTTTTGGCATAAATGCCTTTTGGAACGTGAACTTTCATGTGCCTTAATAACAAACATATATGCCATCTGTAAATATGACTAAAATGGTTAAATTATGAGCCTATTTGATTTAGCCATGGAAAAAGTGAGTAACCTTCCCGCTAGCCATGATTAGCTGAGATAATGAATTTGCTGGACATGCCAAAAGGTGAGTTCGGATTGGTCTGCCATGTAGAATGCTTCGGTCTATAACATAAGATGCTCAGTATGTGTAGATAATACTTTCTACCGTGGCGTTTTTGAAAGATATCATGGAGAACTGCAAAATTCTTGCTACTGCTCACAACTGAATTTAACAGGCTCTATCGACAAAGATCAATGTGGAAAAGTTGTGATGGACTACTTTCTGGAGGACGATCGTGCTATTCTGATTCTCTCTGACTCTGAAAATGAATCAGATGAGGAAATCCCTGATTTAGATAAAAACATTTTAATTGAACCAGATATTGTAGAGTCTTCTGATGACAGTGATGGGGATGAAATGGTGAAAAACAGTGTTGTTGTCATGGAATAAATTGATCAAATTTTGAAATCAGTGGAATGCCCGGTGGAAGCAGAGCATGATTAAAAAATGCATTTGAAAAGAGAACACATACATCTGTTGTATAAAACACCTGTCTCTGGATTACATCTTCAAACTAGGGTCAACCATGGCATCCATGACAGAGAGGGAGAAGCATTCATCCATGTATATGGTTAAGAGTCTAGCTACACTTTCAGATATTATACGTTTCAAATTTGGGCAGAAAGTAATTTTCATTGCAAGTTAAAGCGTACTGTTAGCTAGCTAGCTAAAGTTAGCTGGCTGGCACGCAAGCTAATTTAACGTGCATGAGTTGTGTAGTAATATAATTTGTATCTCAGAAAGCCGTTTTCATTGCTAGTTATAGCCTAGTGTTAGCTAGCTAGCTAACATTGAATCTAGTTGGTTAGCTTTAGCTACCTGCTGATTCATGCATGGTAGAATGGGTTGGGATTATGGGTCTTAACAAAAGTAACCATTTCACTGTACCGTTTACAGCTTCTGTATCCTGTGCATGTGTCAGCGTCAGTGGTGTATAGGTGAGGACGGAGTCAAGCGCAGCAAACAGAACTGAGTAAAAATAATGTACTTTACTCTGGAAAAATAAACAGTACAATAAATCCATGTAGGGATAACAAACCCTAACACGCAAGACTAACACATAACAGGAACAATCACGCACAACACATACTGGGAACCAAAGGGTTAAATAGGGAAATAATAATAACTTAATGGGAACTAGGAGTGTACACTCAATACATAACAAATGGAAAACAGAAACATGGATCGGTGGCAGCTAGAAAGCCGGTGACGACTAGCACCGAACTCCGCTCGAACAAGGAGAGGCACCAACTTCGGCGGAAGTCATGACAGCATGTGACAAAAAAAATATGTTTTTATTTGATATAGTGTGTGTTTACTAGAGACAGTAATGTGAAGAACAACAATAACTGGACCAAAGTCAGATTAGGATATAGGCCAAGGACTATATGATTTTGCTACGTCTGACCGTATCAAGCTTGTGGGTCACAAATATGATTAGAATTCGATTTATTAGCAATGAAATTGGATTTGTAAAAATGAGACAACTGTAGATTACGTTAGAGAGATGTATGACTTCATAATAAAACAAATACAATTTCAATTTGTATTGAAATTACACTGGATTAAAAGGTACCGCTTCTTATTTACTTATGTCATAGGCCTAGATTCAGATGCAAATATTGTCTATCAGTGCCTAGTTTTAAGGAGCCACTTTCAGCTTAATAGAGGGCACAACCTGAATTATCTTTATTTCTGGAGGACATATCTACTTCATGTTAAAATTAAAGCAGCATAACATGAATCCTAGATAGATATATATAGATACAGAATATGCAAGCACAAATATTTGTGAGTAGCCTAGGTTACGTTGTGAGTGCAGGAGCTGCACAGTGGTCAGTGGTGGAGGAAATGTTTACTTCATGTGCTGAAATAACCTTGCATAAGATTTACATTTGTGGGCAAAATCACATCAAGCCCCTTTGAGTATTAGAAAATATGGATGGACATCAATATCAAGATGTGTTATTTCTCTCCTTACTTTCAACATGAGTTTTGTTTTCCTCCAGATTGTAGTGATTAAGGAGTTCCTAGCAGTGTCTGCTTTCTCACCATACTGTAAGTTAAAGATATCAAGTAATGGGTGTTCTTTTTAGGATCATAATCAATGTCCACCAGGGTCTCTTTAGGATGTAAAGCACTATTGTTTGAGGGGGGAAAAGGTTTTCTTTCAAACTTAATTTGTACATGTCGATTTCTTAATTGTAGTTCAAATTTAAACTATTTGCTCCCTATAGTGGTTAATTGTGAGAGATACACATTGTCCCACCACCAGGATCAACATGCCGTTTTGACTGAATTTGGTCTCTCTGTCTTCCTCTGTTTCTGTCTCTCTCCCTCTTCACCGTCCCTCCCATGTTTATGGAGCCTGGTCCACACTTCTTGTCTAAAGTGGCAGTTTGAGTGGTCCTGTTTTCTAACTGGAGAGTGACACGATGGCTTTTACTGTCCATTAACACACTTCAACCATGACACTTATTATTTAACAAGGATATCGCAACGTAATGGCCAAAACAGACGTTCTGCTGTTGCAGGCAGAGTGCAGTGTGTAGAGACCACATTCATTAGGGGAAGGCTCTTAGCATGTCTGTCTGAATTTGTTGGTGAAATATTGTAATACACAGCCATTTCTGCAGTGCTAAATAAATACATTAAATAAAAGGGTTTATTCAACACTGAAAGTGTGGATTCTGTGGACCCATATAGACACCGTAACAGTGTTATTAAATGAACACCTTGCTTAGTGTAAAGCCTTATTAAAATACTTCCCAGACTGCCTTGCCCTTCGAGTGAATTGTATAGTTACCACCCATGACTGTATTTGTTAGTGACAGAGAGAGAGAAATGGTTGTTGCATTCATCTATTTTTGCTCACATGGATTTCACCAAGTGAGATCCTAAGCAACTATATTTAACTAAATACCTAGTTTTACCCTAATGCAGGATCCTGAAACTCATACACATCAATTTGAACCAAAACCACACCAATCATTATCATATTTCCAAGCTTGCTCTACTGCAGGATTGTTTTTTACATTGATTGTTTGAATATCAATTTTTTTGCTTGTACATTGATTGATTGATTCATCTTATGCAACATAAAGATAAATAACCTACATGTCACGTTCTGACCTTTATTTCCTGTGTTTGCACCAGATAGGATTGTTTTAGGTTTTCTCACGTTTGTTGTTTTTGTTAGTTATCTCATGTGTAGTTTCTTTATAAATTAAAGAACATGAATAACCACCATGCTGCTTTTGGTCCGCTTCTCTTTCACCAGAAAACCCTGACAGAATCACCCACCACAACAGGACCAAGCGGCGTGGTGAAAGGCAGCAGGAGCAACCGCAGCAGCAGGAGAAGCAACAGAGGCAGCAGCAGCAGCAGCAACAGCAGCAGCAGTGGGAGAGGCTGCACTACTTGGAGAACATGGACTATACTACTTGGGAGGAAATAGACAGGTGGGCGGTCGACCCAGGGAGAGTTCCCGGAGCCCGCCTGGGATTCGATGGAGCAGTGCGCAGAAGGTTACAGGAGAATGAGGTTGGCGAAGCAAGCACGGCGGCGCGGACGGAAGCCCGAGAGTCAGCCCCAAAAATGTATTGGGGGGGGGCACAGGGGGAGTGTGGCAGAGTCAGGAGTCAGACCTGAGCCAACTCCCCCCGCTTATCGTGAGGAGCCAAGGAGGAGCTCAGAACCAGAGCTGGTGTTGGAGGTGAGCGAAGCAGAGACTGTGAAGGAGTTAATGGGGAGATTGGAGGAGAGAGATATGAGGGAGTTGCTATGTTGGTGCATGAGACACGGAATTCGCCCGACGGAGCGTGTCGAGGATTTGATGACACCTGGGTCAGCTCTCCATACTCGTCCTGAGGTGCGTGCTAGTTGTCTGGTGAAGACTGTGCCAGCCTCACGCACCAGGCCTCCTGTGCATCTCCCTAGCCTTGCACGTCCTGTGCCATCTCAGCAGTACAGTGCTCCTAGCAGTGCTAACCGTGGCGAGCGTGGTGCTGGTCAGGCACCGTGTTATGCGGTGGTTCGCAC
Source organism: Oncorhynchus nerka (assembly GCF_034236695.1). Lineage (NCBI taxonomy): Eukaryota > Metazoa > Chordata > Actinopteri > Salmoniformes > Salmonidae > Oncorhynchus > Oncorhynchus nerka. The sequence goes on along the minus strand of NC_088423.1, from coordinate 40,286,703 downwards.
GGTGTCCCCTGTACGCGTGCTCAGTCTGGTGCGCTACATCCCAGCTTCCCACATCTGCCGGGCTAGGATGAAGATCCAGCCAGGGAGGTTAGTGCCAGCCCTGCTCTCAAGATCTCCAGTACGCCTTCACGTTCCGGTCCATCCAGTGCCACCTCCACACACCAGCCCTCCGGTGGCAGCTCCCCGCACCAGGCTTCCTGTGCGTGTCCTTGGCCTAGTACCACCAGTGCCAGCACCACGCATCAGGCCTACAGAGCCTTCCTCCTCTCCAGCGTTGCCGGAGTCTCCCGCCTGTCCGGCGCTGCCGCCGGAGTCTCCCGCCTGTCCGGCGCTGCTGCCGGAGTCTGAGATGCCAGAGCCCCTCTGTCTCGAGCTTCTGCCCCTCTGTCCAGAGCTTCTGCCCCTCTGTCCAGAGCTTCTGCCCCTCTGTCCAGAGCTGCCCCTCTATCCAGTGGGGTCATTGACAGGGGTGGCCATGGTTAGAAAGCCACGGAGGCGGACAATAAAGCGGACTAAGACAATGTTGAAGTGGGGTCCGCGTCCCGCGCCAGAGCCGCCACCGCGGACAGACGTCCACCCAGACCCTCCCCTTAAGGTTTTGCGGCCGAAGTCCGCACCTTTGGGGGGGGGGGGGGGGGTACTGTCACGTTCTGACCTTTATTGCCTTTGTTTTGTATTTATTTAGTATGGTCAGAACGTGAGTTGGGTGGGCAGTCTATGTTTGTTTTTCTATGATTTGGGTATTTCTATGTTTCGGCCTAGTATGGTTCTCAATCAGAGGCAGGTGTCAATAGTTGTCTCTGATTGAGAATCATACTTAGGTAGCCTGGGTTTCACTGTGTGTTTGTGGGTGATTGTTCCTGTCTCTGTGTTTTGCACCAGATGGGGCTGTTTTTGGTTTTCCACGTTTATTGTTTTGTAGTGTTCATGTTTATCTGTTTTTATTAAACATGAATCAATATAACCACGCTGCATTTTGGTCCGCTTCTCCTTCACCACAGGAAAACCCTGACACTACATTTTTATAAACGAATCCAAATCAGTTATATTTTTTGCATGTTGTGTTTGTTCCAGTTTAAACGCTTTAGATAGTCTCCTCACAATGTTCATAACCCTGGCAGTAATTCTGAATGCAGGTTGCAGGTTAAAAAAAGTCCTATGGTTGTATATCCTAACTCTGTCTGCATTCCAATAGGAATTACATATCAGATATTACTGTCCTCCCTCTCCTACGAGCTATCTCCTGTATCAATATACAGTACCTAGTCTCTGGGAATGATATCCCTCTATCAACATGACCTTAATTTGAGCCCCCACAGATCTCCAATGCAGATACATTCCATCCCACTTAACAGCCCTATGTAAACATTCTGTGTAAAGTGTACCTCGCCTCCTGCTACAGACGCATTTGCACATATGTCATTCACACTAGTCAATGGTCCTAATGCACTTCTACAGTTATAAACACACTAAAACATTCTCAAATCAATCAGTCAATATACATAAGTCCCTCCTCTGGAACAATGATCACTCTTATGTTCCACGAAACCTAAAAACATATTGACTCCGTTATATTCTATGCCCATGTTATGCTCGTCTCCATGACCTCCTTCATTTTCATCCTTGGGTGTTATCGCAAAACACAGACTATGAGCCTTGTATGCAATGAATTGTGCCATCTCATGCAGCAATCTCTATGTATCGATGCGATTCAACATAACAATTCTGATGACATGGTAAAACAAAAGAGAACAACAAAAAAAACTTCAGGGTTGACCCAAACTATAATCCAGTGAGTTCTACTTAGAGATAAGGTTTTTAGAGTCTTCCTAGGCCTAATACATTTTAGCAGTGCCCCCACCCCTCACCGTTTGAAAGCAACAATCTCTCGCTGTGTCCGAATCATAACTTAAACATTTTATAAATTATCCAACCCAAATTCAGAATGACAGTCCTTAGTGCTTACTTTGAGTCTATGACTCAAATTCAAGCCTCTCAATTTAGCACACATCATCCCGGTTAGAATGTACATTTATAAACGGAACCTTTTATTGCCCGTAATAACTCTTCTCATTACAGGTCCCCTTTGTCCCAGTTTCTGTCGGAAGTGGCCTGGTAATGAAAGATCAGTATCTCAATGCATACTTGGTCTAAACTGTTTGCAGTGTGTAGACCAACCCCCCTGGCACTTATCATTCTAGCGTGTCTTTTCAGATAGTGTTTTACTGTTCATCTTCCCAAAGGCACATGTAACTCTTGCCTGTCACATTTGACATAATGTCCTGATTTCAATATCCTAATAGATACATCAGTTCCTGCAAACGTACACAAATCTCTCACCTGAGCCGTTTCTCTCCATGCTCACTCCACACGCGCTCTCAGCACTCCTGCTGCCCGTACCCCGGTTTATGGCTCAGACTCAGATAGAAGTATTAAAAGTCGCTGTGGCATTGAACACCTTTGTCGCTCTTTCTTCAGCCGTTTGACCACTGTTTATGGTCAAATTATTCCTACCATGCTTTAACTTCTTAGAGATAGGGGGCAGCATTTCTACTTTTTGATAAAAAAGTGTGCAAAATTTCAACTTCCTGCTACTCATGCCAGGAATATATTATATGCATATGATTAGTAGGTGTGGATAGAAAACACTCTGAAGTTTCGAAAACTAGTCTGTGACTACAACAGAACTTATGTAGCAGGCAAAACCCCAAGGAAAAACTGTTCAGAAAAAACAAAAATCCCTCTGACAGTTCCCTGAATTGTCTTTGTCAAGGGAAATTAGATAGCGCTCATTTTACAGTTCCTACAACTTCCACAGGATGTCACCAGTCTTTGGAATTGGGTTGAAGTTAATCATTGGTGAAACGAAGAAGAGGCACTTCCTGGCAGAGGTTACACTGTTGATAGTTATGTAAGAGGGAAACTCGTGCATGTATTGTTGACTTGCTGTTATTGAATACAGATTGCCCCGTCAACAATTTGATCGATTATTAACGTTTAAAAATACCTAAAGTTGGATTACAAAAGTAGTTTGAAATATTTTGGCAAAGTTTATAGGCAACTTTTGAAATGTTTTGTAATGTCGTTGTGTTTTGGAAAGCTGTTTTTTTCCAGATCAAACCTGCTTTATAAATGGACATTTTGGGTATACATGGATGGAATTAATCGGAAAAAAGGACCAATTGTGATGTTTATGGGACATATTGGAGTGCCAACAAAGAAGCTTGTCAAAGGTAATGCATGTTTTATATTTTATTTCAGCGTTTTGTGTAGCGCCTGCTAACGCTAGTTCTATTGTTTACCTCTGGATCAGCTGGTTCAGGGGGGTGCATGCTATCAGATAATAGATTCTCATGCTTTCGCCGAAAAGCATTTCTAAAATCTGACATGTTGGCTGGATTCACAACGAGTGTAGCTTTAATTGAGTACCCTGCATGTGTGATTTAATGAAAGTTTGAGTTTTATCGCATATTATTTGAATTTGGCGCTATGCATTTCCCGAGGCTATTGGCCACTTGAGACGCTAGCGTCTCCATATCCCTAAGAGGTTTTAAGACACAATCTGACATCACCTTCCGTGATAACCTCAAAAAATGACAGATCAGAACAACAGTTTAGTTCAATTCATTTCTGTTTCAAAAAATCCAGACAAGCATTAAATATATGACAAATTATTACATTTACCTTTTCTTAATAACATTATCTCTACGACAAACGTCAAAGAGCATAACATACTGTTACTGTTGAAACAATTTTCAAAATTAGTTCATACTCCCTTATCTTACTGGCGAACTCTCGGAAGAGTTACCAGATCAGGGAGTTAGCACCCTAACCCCTCACAGAATCCCACACTCCAGTATCCCAATCCGGTGAAATTTGTATCGAAACAAAAACACAAAATGAAATCAGCAATTCACATATCACAATCCATTTGGAATAACTGTCATCCCTTATTAACTTCTTTGGAACAGGGGGCAGTATTTTCACGTCCGGATGAAAAGCGTATCCAAAGTAAACGGCCTGTTACTCAGACCCAGGAGCTAAGATATGCATATTATTAGTAGATTTGGATAGAAAACACTCTGAAGTTTCTAAAACAGTTTGAATCTGTGAGTATAACAGAACTTATTTGGCAGGCGAAACTGTTCAGATTTTTTTTTTACGACACTCTTTTCAATTGGGTTTTCATTGGGAATCCATGACTTTCGTGCAGTTCCTATAGCTTCCACTGGATGTCAACAGTCTTTAGAAATTGGTTGAGGTTTTTCCTTTGAGAAATTAACCTGTTACTCCTACCCTCTACTTTTTTGAACATTCTGTTAAAAATCGTGCAACATTTCAGCACCCTGCTACTCATGCCAGGAATATAGTATATGCATATGATTAGTATGTGTGGATAGAAAACACTCAGACGTTTATAAAACTGGTTAAATCACGGCTGTGGCTATAACATAACGTGCGTTTCATCGGAAAGCGCAGGAAAAACTGATCACTGAAAATGGAAAAATATATTGCTGCGCGACTTGAACCCATTGATAAAGGTGAACCACAATTAATGAGGCTGAGGTTGCAGTACCTACAGCTTCCACACGGTGTCTAGAGTCTTGTCATTTGCCTACGATTTGTTTCTTGGTCAAACACATGCAAGGCAGCGCAGTTCTTCAGGTCTAGGACCGGATATTTTGGTTGAGTTTCTAGCCGGACATTTTTCCAGACGGACAGCTATAGAATATACTTCGTCTTATGATTAATTTGATCGCTTATTAACGTTTACTAATACCTAAAGTTGCATTACAAAAGTATTTCGAAGTGTTTTGTGAAAGTTTATCGTCTACTTTTTGAATTTTAAAAAATGACGTTACGTTATGAAACGGTGTTTTTTTTCGTTGATCACACAGTCTACATATAACGATATCTAGGCTATATATGGACCGATTTAATCGGAAAAAAAAGACCCAATAGTGATTATGGGACATCTAGGAGTGCCAACAAAGAAGATGGTCAAAGGTAATGAATGTTTTCTATTTTATTGTGCGGTTTGTGTAGCGCCGAATATGCTAATTATTTTGTTTACGTCCCCTGCGGGTCTTTTGTGGTGTTACATGCTATCAGATAATAGCTTCTCATGCTTTCGCCGAAAAGCATTTTAAAAAATCTGACTTGTTGCCTGGATTCACAACGAGTGTAGCTTTAATTCAATACCCTGCATGTGTATTTTAATGAACGTTTGAGTTTTAACTAATACTATTAGCATTTAGCGTAGCGCATTTGCATTTCCAGAGCTCTAGATGGGACGCAAGCGTCTCAAGTAGGAGCAAGAGGTTTAACCTCTTACCTCTACCTGGGACGCTTGCGTCCCAACTAGAGCTCTGGAAATGCAAATGTGCTACGCTAAATGCTAATAGTATTAGTTAAAACTCAAAAGTTCATTAAAATACACATGCAGGGTATCAAATTAAAGCTACACTCGTTGTGAATCCAGGCAACAAGTCAGATTTTTAAAATGCTTTTCGGCGACAGCATGAGAAGCTATTATCTGATAGCATGCACCAATACACTACAACAGAAAAGCACAGCAGGGGACGTAAACAAAATAATTAGCATTTCGGCGTTACACAAATAAAATAGAAAACAGTCATTACCTTTCACCATCTTCTTTGTTGGCACTCCTAGATGTCCCATAAACACTATTGGGTCTTTATTTCGATTAAATCGGGCCATATAAAGCCAAGATATCGTTATATGTAGACTGTGTGATAAACGAAAAAAACAGCGATTTCACAACGTAACGTCATTTTTTAAAATTCAAAAAGTAGACGATAAACTTTCACAAAACACTTCGAAATACGTTTGTAATGCTACTTTAGGTATTAGTAAACGCTAATAAGCGATAAAAATCAACCGTAGGCGATGTACATATCATTAGCTGTCCTCTTGGAAAACATTTCAGGAGAGAGCTCTTCCGGAATGATCTGGGCGGAGACCGGAGGTACGTCGTGCCCCTCTTTCGGTTCAACCAAGAATCAAAGAGGATTAAATTCACAAGATACTCGACTGCATGGGGATGCTGTGGGAGTTGAATGCTCGGTCTTATCTAATTCGGCTCACTGTTAACAATTGCTGGAAGTGGCGCAAGGATATTTATTTCCATTTTCTGTGATCAGGTTTTCCTGCGCTTTCCGATGTAACGCACGTTATGTAATAGCCACAGTTGTGATTTAACCAGTTTTAAAAACGTCCGAGGGTTTCCTACACACACATTCTAACCATATGAACGTACTATATTCCTGGCATGAGTAGCAGGGCGCTGAAATGTTGCGCGATTTTTAACAAAATGTTCAAAAAAGTAGAGGGTAGGAGCAAGAAGTTAAGAAGTAACACTGTTCAGAATGAGGCTCGAGGGAAGTGTACTCTTTGTTAGAGGTGCGTGACCTGAAAGCACGCTCCACCTTGTTTTCCTCCGGTAGTGAACACAGTATATCCCGTCTTCAATTTTATAGATTATTTATGTAAAAAATACCTAAAGTTGTACTACAAAAGTAGTTTGAAATGTTTGGACAATGCTTACAGGTTCCTTTTGAGATATTTTGTTTTCACGTCGCGCAAGTTGGAACCGGATCAAACGTGCCAAATAAATGGATATTTTGGATATATATCGACGGAATTAATCGAACAAAAGGACCATTTGTGATGTTTATGGGACATATTGGAGTGCCAACAAAAGAAGCTCGTCAAAGGTAAGGCATGAATTATATTTTTACTTCTGCGTTTTGTGTCGCGCCTGCAGGGTTAAAATATGCTTTTCTTTATTTGTTTACTGGGGTGCTATCCTCAGATAATAGCATCATTTGCTTTCGCCGTAAAGCATTTTTGAAATCTGACACGTTGGCTGAATTCACAACAAGTGTAGCTTTAATTTGGTATATATTGAATGTGTGATTTCATCAAAGTTTAATTTTTATAGTAATTTATTTGAATTTGGTGCTCTGCATTTTCACTGGATGTTAGCCAGGTGGGACGCAACTGTCCCACATTTCCCAGAGAGGTTAACATATATTTTTCCTTCTATATGCAGACTGAACAAAGTACATTTGTATACTTAGCCAAGGACCAGGACCCCAGGGAACTGGTCATTTTCCCTCCGAACACATGATTGACATCATGATTTAAAAACAACATCGTCTCTGCTTCTTGCGCCTGACTTCTCGCCCACTACACCCAGTTCGTTACAATGGTTTATTACCCCATCACTTCGTCTTCCTGCCGAACCATAAAATATGTAAGGATTAGAGGGAAGGAGGAGTGACTAAATTGGAGTATATACACTTGTGGTGGTGGAAACATGTATTTGTCTAATGCAGCTGTATTGATCCTCTGGGAAGAATAAACTTGGTTAAGCTTTCATAGTGTCCATATAATTTTTTACTCTGACAATTAGAACCTATCAAATTGTGTTGTCGGCAGGATTCACCACGATTAGTAGTCAAACCAGAGAGTCAACAAACAAGGTAGGCACAGTTACTACACCTGTTTCCACTCATTTTGACATCTTGGGGAGATGAGAATTGTAGGCTGAACAATTATAGCAAACGGCCCTAGAAAGCCTGAGTTTATTCAGTCAGCCCATTCATTGTGTTACGCCCGGTCGTAGCTTTGTGGTGTATAGTAGGTTGGTTCCGGCTAGTACTTTAAAGTATAGGGTAAGTCCCTGAAGGTAAAGTCGAGCAGGCTGGTACCTGTAGGGTAATTCCTAGTGGGTAAATCCCGGTCGGGGTTGGTTCCCTGCTAAACCTGTAACGAGAGGTGAAAGTCTCAGTCGCAATGCCCGTGCGGCAGTAGAATGTGTGTGGATGGATGAAGTGACTTGCTTGTGTACTAGGATAAAAAGTTGCCATTCAGGGTTAAAATAAAAGCAATAAGATATTCAAACGCTGTTGGATTTGGGTGAATTAGCAGTAGCAATAAAGAGAGGTTGGTTGTATTCCCTTTTGGGGTGGTGAACCATGACAGATTATGTGGAAATAGGAAGACAAGTGTGAATCATTTTGGTAATGTGTGTTATCAACAATAGTGATATTTGAGGCACCATACTGGAATAAGCCATTAAGCCATCCATATTCTCCAGTAATAGATTTGCAGAAGCTATAGTATAGGTTATAATACAAGGTTTTAAGTGCCGTGACCAATTAAATATTATCCGGGGAGGTGGGTTGCGCTACCTTGGAAAATAATTAATAGAAGGTGTGTATTATAGATGGGAGTGAAGAAATCTAAAACACCTTAGACACCGATGGGAGAGGTTTGGGAATAATAACTGTTGATATGGCGACAGAGGGCCCCGATTCTCCAAGCAGGGCTAGAGGATTTTAATAAAGCCATGGAGTCGCTGAAAGAAGCGCACATGCATTCTACCAATTCGGCTCGAGTATGGGGAATTAATAGTTGTACTTAGTTACAAAAAAACTGGGTACGTGAGTACATTGATAGATCTTGTACTTTGGCTTTGATAGCAGGTTTGAAACATGTGATCAAAACGACAATTGTGGGGGTTGTGGATAAAATAGAACAAGATGTTTTGAGAGTGGAATATAAATCCACTCACTTCGCAGACATGCGAGGGGTTAATACTGACAGTGAAAGTCACTAACATAGGTTTCAATGGCCAAGGTAAGACAAAGAAACATAGCGAAAAACCTTCAAAGCATAAGGAGACAGCTCCCTGTTTTAGATGTGGGACTATCAGACTTTGGAAGAATGAGTGTAAGTAGGAATTGAGCTGCTGTGGAGGGAGTGCCAAAATAACACTTTCAATATTTGGAAGACCCTCAGTCCTCTACACAATATTGTGCTGCTGATTCCAGGTGCCATATCAGTCTCTTTCTGCTGTAAAGCAGAGGGACACCAAGCATGTGGTGCAGGTGATGGAGGACTTCATTTAGCAAAGAACACAGCGACGCCTCCATGCTGTGCCCTTTTGGCCCTGAGGCACATCCATGCCTGCAGAAATAAATTTGGGCAGATGAACACCACTTGTGGCAGGAGCAGAAGGGACACAGGTAAAGGGGCCAGAATGTGGTGCAGTGGTGCTGTAGCCAGCAAGCTCCTTGATGAGCAGCTCTCTGAAGGCTAGCTGTGAGATGGGGGGCTTTCCACAGCTTCTAGCCATTTCCTTGTTTAGGATGAATGCATTCACCACAGCAATGTTGATGAAATGATAGAAGAAGGTCTTGTTCCATTTCATCGTCTTATGGAGAACATTGTAATAGCCTATCAGCGCATCTGACAGGTCCACACCTCCCATGCTCTTGTTGTAGTCCTTTATTGCAGTTGGAATGGGGAATTTTTTTGCGGTCCATGGCCCAGTAGCGCTGAGACAACAGGTGTCCGGCTGGATGAACCAGCTTCAGTGGGGGGATGGACACCTTGGCACTGGGGGCTCCCATTTGGAGTTATTGTCACTGTGAAAGAAAATGTTCAGTTAGAATAGTTTCACAAATGAGCCCTGTATCAACAGGTATAATAAACAGATATATATATATATATATATATATATATATATATATATAGAGCACAGGGAACATTAGGTTGAATATATTATTACAGACCTGCTAGATCTACTGTCTCATTTATATTATGACATTTCAGCTAGATCTACTGTCTCTATTATATTATGACAGACCAGCTAGATCTACTGTCTTTATTATATTACAACAGTCTCCATTTCACTTTGGCCATTGTTGATGGCCTGCCCTCCCCTCAACAGCCTCAAATAGGCTATTTCATGTGGGGGTGGGGTGGGGTGGAGCGGCAGACACACTCATCTCGCCATGCTCCCTCTAATCCACAATATGTATATAGACATACACAAACATAGGCTATGGGTCATAAACATACATACAAACATACCCCCACCCACAATGTATAGCCAACGTGTACTTTACATATTTCATAAAAATTGTATATATTGCTATTAAATTTTTTTTAAATCACAAATAATATTTTATATTATTAATTTCAATCAACGGCATTAGCATGAGAAGAACTTACCAGTCCAAAACGATGTCCTCTCTGTTCCAAAAATATTCCTCCATTTGGGAATCAAAGCTATGCTAGCTAAATGAATCGTCCTCCAACATTCTCTGTCTCACTTTCCCGATCAATTTCTTCTAAAATTGTGTGCACATCTGTATATCTAGACTTAGATTTAGCTTTCCCTGACTTAGTCGCCATACTGATTGATATATAAACACCTGAATATGTGCTTTACCAAAAAAGTGCTGTGCGTAACATGCGCTCCTTCCAGTATGAATCTTCAATGGCGAACTACCCTCTTTACGCTAGATTTTACTACTTTGCCGTTTACCTCAGCTCATTGGCTATCTACCCAGCAAGATTTCAAGATGATCAGTGGTCGTTGGGTTAAAATACAGTCAATCAACAGAACAGCGGTCATATCATTGGTGCACAATGATGTCATTACTTGTTGTCTTCAAATTGGTTTCTTTCAGTCAATACGTCCCGCGAAATGACCCATCAGGTTTGGTTGTGTTACAAACAAACCAGTTGATTCCAATGAAACCAAACATGACTGGAAAAGTCACATTTAGTGTGTGTATTTACATCGAATGTGTCGTCGAAAGTGGAGTGAGACGGAATTCACGACACAAGCGGTTAACAAAATGTTTCGTGTTAGGCTATAAAAATGGATTTTATCAAACAAAATACCATTCATTGTGTAACAATGAGCATTGGGATTGCAAACAGAGGAAGATCGTCAAAGGTAAACTATTTATTTTATCGCAATTTGTGATTTTGTTACGCCTGTGCTGGATGAAATAGTTTTTTTTATGGGGCACTATCCTCAGATAATCACATCGTATTCTTTCACGGTAAATCCTTTTTTAAGTCTGACAACGCAGTTGGATTAGCAAGATTCTAGGCTTTCGAAACATGTGAGACACTTGTATTTTCATTAATGTTTAATATGACTATTTAAGTAGCGATCACCGTATGTTGTCGAATTTAATCCCGCTAACAGGTTCGGTGCGCAGAGAGGTTAACTTCTGATGTAAAAACCAGTCTCTTTCACTCCTCAGATACTATAGTCTTCTGATGTATCATGCTTCTAGGATAGAAATGTTCCAGGTTTAACCCAGAATCCAACAGTACTAGCACAATATCAATAACAATATCAGTGATCGACGAGGTAGTTATATGCATACAATCAGGGGTAAAGTGGCTAAGCAGCAGGATAAAAAAAATAGTAGCAACAACGTATGGCATGTGTGTTAGGAGACAGTCATGTGAATAGAGGCACTGCAGATAGTGCAGATGACTGGTCCGTCCAAACCACGCATGAACAAGGGAATCTATATTCGAAGAGCCTGTTTCTGGCCTGTAATTGTGATGATCTGAGAGAATATTAGGGTAGCACTGTAATTCATTAATCATATGCTGTTTGCCTCTGTTCTTACCTCTTTCCCATTCTGTCTTCTACACCTCTCCCCACCTCGTCTTTCTTACTTGTTTTATAATGCACACCATATGCACATTGAAGTACAGATTGAACTTGTATTTATAATGTAATATTACAATTATCATAATTATAATGCATGTATTATGTATATTTATAACACCTGGATAATGAACTTCTTTCAAAAAAGCATTTCAAATTCTCCACTGGTTGAAATTAAGTATCTCATTGAAATACTGTGTCCTCAGATTAATGCAGATGAAGGGAGTTAGATATGCATAGTTTTTTGAAGTGTATAATTGTAATACATACATGCAGACACAGCATCATTCAAAGAATGGAGTTTGATACACCTGGTATTGGATATGACTGAAACAGAATGTCTCAGAGATTCATACCTGAACCACACCTTTATTTGCCAATGCAGAGTACATGATCAGTGAATACAATCAAAAATACAATGTGGGTATGTCATGTGTGGTAATAACTACAGTACATGTATATAGGACTTCCATCCTTGGCACAATGAAGTTATTATAGTCTACTCAATCCATGGGCTTCATAAATGCCATTCAGATTTAGCTGAGGTTCATAGATAGGTTCTGAACTAATATTTATACCAAACGTTTTAGGGTGCATACACAGATCGGCTATATACTGTAGCTAGCTACACATCCATAGGCATACAGTTATTTGTATCCTCCACTACACAATAAGCAAGTAAATAGTTAGCTAGCTATGTTACTTCAGCTGCATTGCAAGGCAAGCATACACAATTGTACATTCAATTTGCAGTAAATACTTTAGCTAGCTAGATTCTTTACATCCACTGTTTCCCAAGATGACAGCCTGGTTTGCAGGTTTTCTCAGGAGTCCCTAAAACATTAAACAACATGAATTACAATGTCATACTCATGTCATAACACCAGCTAGCTAGCTGGCTAACGTTAGCTAGTCAGTTAATTGAAATGTTAATCCTTTGCACATGAACGCTCACTCATTCGGGAGTAATTGCAATCATTATATATTTGTTGGATATCCTAACTCTGGCTGGTAATTCAATATGAATAGCACCTCACTTTGAAAGCCAGTACAATGTGACTTGCAGGTAGGGTTGCACGATTCTGGTATATTTCCCAGGTTTACCAGAAATCCCAGCTGGAAGATTCCTGGACATTTTTCAACCAGGATTTTTTGAAAATTTGAGAATCTGCAACACTACTTGCAGACCTGATGTGGCCAGTAAACCATGAATTTCAGGCTGATTTATTCGGGTAAAGCTAAGACTCAAAATAATGTCTTATGAGATATACTACATGACCACAAATATGTGGACACCTGCTCATTGAACATCTCATTCCAAAATAATGGGAATTAATTTAGAGTTCATCCCCCCTTTGCTGCCAAAACAACCTTCACTCTTCTGATGTTGGGCTCGCAGTTGGATTTCCAATTCATCCCCAATATGTTCGATGGAGTTGAGGTCAGGGCTCTGTGCAGTGCAGTCAAGTTCTTCCAAATCTATCTCAACAAACCATTTCAGCATAGACCTCGCTTTGTGCATGGGGGCATGGTCATGCTGAAACAGGAAAGGGACTTTTCCAAACTGTTGACACAAAGTTGGAAGCACAGAATAGTCTAGAATGTCATTATATGGTGTAGCATTAAGATTTCCCTTCACTGGAACTAAGAGGCCTAGCCCAAACCATGAAAACAGCCCCAGACCATTATTCCTCCTCCACCAAACTTTACAGTTGGCACTATGCATTCGGGCATGTAGCGTTCTCCTGGCATCCGCCAAACCCAGATTCGTCCTGTGGACTGCCAGATGGTCAAGCGTGATTCATCACTACAGAGAACGCGTTTCCACTGCTCCAGAGTTATCTCCTGAAAGCAGTTTGGAACTCTGTAGTGTAGTGAGTGTTGCAACCAAGGACAGGCGATATTTACGAGCTTCAGCACTCGCCGGTCCTGTTCTGTATGCTTGTGTGGCCTTCCGCTTCGGGGCTGAGATGTTGCTCCTAGACGTTTACAATTCACAATAACAGCACTTACACTTGCAGCTCTAGCAGGGTAGAACTTTTACAAACGGACATGTTGGAAAGGTGGGGGAGTTAATCAAAATGCTCATGCTGATGCAACTCAAATCTGGACCCCTACAGGGTCACAGTGACTCTTTCGGTTTGAGTAATGACTACAAAATCACTTGAAGTAACTGTATATTAAGTTTACAGGTTTCCTCAAAAGTTTTGAGTAATGACAGCACATTGGACTTTACAGTGTGCTGGGGCAAATGCAGGCTCTCCACACGTTTTCCAGCGGCCCTACCTGTATGCCTTTACTGTCCTTCCCTATTACTCTGTGTAGTAGGAGTTGGTCAGTGCTGCTCTCAAACGACGACGACAGGGGGAAATACAGATTTAACCGGCTTCACCTTTACTGCCCCCGCATAATACGATTTGCTCTGGCTAAAACAGAGAGAAAGAGAGAGCCTCTGTTTTAATTTTAACAAGTAAGTTCGGTGTATGCATGTGCCGTGCGTAGTAGTGCCTCAATGTTTGATGATCACGCTTGGCAACAGAAAGATACTAGACACTAACTCGTACAGTAGTTACCACTAAATCTCCCCATTTCAAGTGTAGGCGAGAGAATGCGTTCTAGTTTCAGTCACCGTCTATGACAGCCTGAATAGGATTTGTGTGCTTTTGGAGCCAACATGGTAAGACATTATTTCATGTTTGATATGAGCGTTGTAATATTTTGTTTATGTCAGGGAATAATGTGAAAACGGTAGTTAATGTGTTAGTTATTTGAATGTTCGTAATCTACAGCCATTGTAATGTATTGCTTGGTCGTGTGCGAATCTATGAGCTAGGCATTTCATTTAAAATAAAACTACTATGCAGTGTAATCATTGCAGTATTGGGGATGCCAGTAATAAACAAATATAATGTGATAATAATTTGGACTATATTTCATCCACTGACAATGCGTCATCATAGAGCAGCCTAAAGTAGACCGTTCCGTTAATCTCTTGAAAATTACGTTTTAAAGCACACTGATTGCATGAGCATTCACATTGGATTGATTATGCAAGAGTGATATCCCACTCGTGTCAGTGCTTTACTGTAAACTGCAGCTGCAGGAAAAACAAAGTTTACTTCCAGTCGCTTTCAGCACTTCATGTCTCTCTGTGTCAAATGCTCTGTGTTTTTGTTTTATGCACGGGGAGAAGAATTCTAAAATCACACATTTCTCCACTGAGTCACCACACTATAGCGCCTTCACGTGCATGGGTCAGGTCTCTCACGCGTTGAAGCACATACAGTACACACTAAATACAAATGTGTTGAAATAAGGGTTATTTGGCTTGTATCCATAGCGGATCCTTTTTTGGTTCTACGTGGAACCTGTATGGCAGTAGCGATGCTTGTGTAAAATAACTTGGGAAGCCAAGCCAGAAAAAAAATCAATATTCTAATCTATGTGTTGTGATAATTGCGTTGTTTGCTCTATAACCTGTTAATTCTATGCCTTGCGACCATGACATGTAGTTCTAAGGTCAAGACAATAACAAGACACAGTGGGAGAATATTATTTCAACCACACCTTTGTTTCATCACAAAACCTGAGATCAACCTCTGTCTGGTGAAGTCCTCAATGTAACAAACAATTACACGACCTACAGCATGGTCAAGCAAGTTAATGTTTCCAACATTTTTGGACTACTTAACAACTAGGCTTATTGATTTAGAACAACGGAGAGTTACCTTAAGTCGCAAAGAAAACAGGAGCTGCCTCTACTATTCCAGCACCTTTTCAACTTCAACATTTCAACATCATCAAATCACCTATGATTAGTCTAATACAGTGACAACTAAAAAATACCAAAAAACTATTTAGTTCAATCAACAACTTATGCTAAATATGATGTGGCTTTCCATTGTTCTGATTTCTCTCTGTGTGTGTGTGTGCATGCATGCATTAGTGTAGAAAAAGACATGTTGATTTACCCAACTGCCATCCTGCTCTCTTTCATGTACGCAAAACGTCTATGACTGTCATACAGTACAGACTTTTATTTGTTGTCATAGGCAATTTTAGCTAGCTAGCTAGCCTCCTGAGGACAACAACACAACGAGATGCAACAATTCAAGTTGTTCCTGTCAATAACATGTTGCTCTCGATGTGACGTGATTGGAGTGAAGCCAAATCCAAACTGGATTCCCTTGACACTTTGTTTTAGTGCGCCAGGACAATTCACAGTTGAGCTCACTCAGTTTAGCTCAATGCTGATTGGCTATTATTTGTACATTTTTATCAAGGGATGCCAAATGCTCTATGGCTTCCCTTGCATTCAATGCTATGGACGGCAACAATGTCATACTCTTTTTGACCAGACAACATCATATAGATTGCCTACTCATACAAGGACAGAGGGAGCGCTGTTTCGCTCACTTGGATGCTTTCTCCGGTGAGATGCATCGAGCCTCTTGCGAATTGAAGGAAAGCTAAGAAACACAGAGAGACGAAAGAAACATTTTTTATTATCTTCTTCTTGATAATTTTTTTGGGGGGGAAGCCTGGCTCCCCTTGGCATCCATGAATACACACCACTGCTGTATGGTGCTATAAATCAGGGTTTCCCAAACTCTTAACTGTTTCCAAAGGTTCTATAAAGAACCATAAAAAAGATTATATATAGCAACAAAAAAGGGTTCCGCTATGATATATTTTTACCAGATTTGGAAAAGAACATGTACTTGGTTTTACCTGAATTAAGTACCAATTTCAGTTAAACAAAGGCTTTCTGCAGGGAAATAAAGGCATTTTTTTTTTACAGATAAACAAATATTGTTAATGTAAATACTAAAAAGAACCAGACCAAGAATCGATCTCTGTGGGACACCCTTTGTTATGCCCAGAAAACCTGATGTTATGGTTCTCTGGAATGGTTATAGTTTTGCTCTAATACAGTGGTCTGAAACTCATAGTTTACAGGCCACATCAGGCCTGCACGTCACATTATGCTGTCTTGCAAAGTGGTGGGTAATTCCTGTTAGAATTGTTTTTCCAACAGTCTTGAAAGAGTTCCCACATATGCTGGGCACTTGTTGGCTGCTTTTCCTTTACTCTGCGGTCCAAATCATCCCAAACCATCTCACTTTGGTTGAGGCCAGGTCATCTGATGCAGCACTCCATCACTCTCCTTCTTGGTAAATAGCCCATACACAGCCCGGAGGTGTGTTGGGTCATTGTCCTGTTGAAAAACAAATGATAGTCCCACTACGTCCAAACCAGATTGGATGGCATATTGCTGCAGAATGCTGTGGTATCCATGCTGGTTAAGTGTGCCGTGAATTCTAAATAAATCACAGACAGTGTCACCAGCAAAGCACCCCCACGCCATAACACCTCCTCTCCCATGCTTTACGGTGGGAAATACACATGCGGAGATCATCCGTTCACCTACACTGCATCCTACAAAGACACAGCGATTGGAACCAAAAATCTACAATTTAGACTCCAGACCAAAGGACAGATTTCCACCGGTCTAATGTCCATTGCTTGTGTTTCTTGAACCAAGCAAGTCTCTTCTTCTTATTGGTGTCCTTTAGTAGTGGTTTCTTTGCAGCAATTTGACCATGAAGGCCTGATTCACACAGTTATTACATATGTGACCCTTTCTGGGAAAGTCTCTTAGAGTTTTCCACACCTGGATTGTACAACATTTAACCATTATTATTTTGAAAATTCTTCAAGCTCTATCAATTTTCAGGTCTTGCCATAGACTTTCAAGTAGATGTTCAAGTCAAAACTGTAACTCGGCCACTCAGGAACATGCACTGTCCTCTTGGTAAGCAAATCCAGTGTAGATTCAGCCTTGTGTTTTAGGTTATTGTCATGCTGAAAGGTGAATTCTTCTCCCAGTGTCGGTTGAAAACAGACGGAAACAGGTTTTCCTCTAAGATTTTGACTTAGCTCCATTCTGTGTTATTTTTGTAATTTTAAATTTTTACTCCCCAGTCCTTAACAACTACAAGTATTCCCATAACAAGATGCAACCACCACCATGCTTGAAAATATGGAGAGTGGAACTCAGTAATCTGTTGTATTCGATTTGCCCAAACATAACACTTTATATTCAGGACAAAAAGTACATTTCTTTGCTACATTCTTTCCAGTTTTACTTTAGTGCAATCATGACAAAAAGTTATTTGCTTTGCTACATTCCTTCCAGTATTACTTTAGTGCAATCATGACAAAAAGTTATTTGCTTTGCTACATTCCTTCCAGTATTACTTTAGTGGAATCAGGACACATAGTGAATTGCTTTGCTACATTCTTTCCAGTATTTCTTTAGTGCCCTGTTGCAAACAGGATACATGTTTTTGAAAATTGTTATTCTTTACAGGCTTCAATCTTTTTCACTCTGTCAATTAGGCTAGTATTGTTGATTAACTACAATGTTGTTGATCTATTGTTAGTTTTCTCCTATCAAAGCCATTAACCCTTTGACACGTACCAACAGATGGGTGTGATCATTCTACAGTTGTCCCTGCAACGTACGCTCAAACAGATTTGATTAGAATGCTTATTTAAAATGGCCAGTTTCGATTGACGCAACAGTCAGCGTTTGAGCTGGGCAAACTGTTTTTTCACAGAAACATTTTGCGCAAACACAGTCCTTACAAAGTTATGTCCTGAATGTGACCAGTTCATTGTACAATGTACAGACATTCACAGAAGTAATGTTGATTTTGTAGTCAGTTAACCATTTCTTTATGGATTTTAATTTGGGGAAGATCCACTTGCAGCCCAGTTTCAGCCTGCTGGCAGAGGCAACCAGGTTTTTGGCTAAACTATCCCGGTACTGGGTAAAGTTCATGATGCCGTTCAGTGGTGTAGTGTTCCTGGAGAAGTAGGTATACTCTAATTTAGCCCAAAAGGTCCCAAACAGCCCGCCTGGCGAAGGAAAGGCACATTGCGTGAAAAATGCTATGACAAGCTGTGACATACACTCTGAATGACCTAAAATGATAAATCCCATATTGGTCTTTCACAGTCAGCTCAACCCAAGCTGGCTAATAGTAGACCTAGTATTGAAATATATGAATGAAGCTATCAACTGAGTCATTATTTGGGGGGGGGGTTCTATTTAATATTTTAAGTCCACAACAATGCTTAAACTACATCAGGAAACCAGTACATGTAGGTTTTTGAGTTTATTTATCTTTTTATTGAACCGTGTAGGCACCTTGCACTGTTGTTTGGTTACCAGTGTTTCTGTAACTCACATGAGATGGAGTTGCAAAACAAATGGCCACTGGATTGATGCAAATAATCATGATATCATTCTGTCAGGTAAGCATAGACTACTCTGTAGCTAGTTAACATTTATTGAGAAGGAATTTGAGAAAGTCTTTCCAACATCCAGAAGACGGTTAGGTCTATCATTAGCATTGCTATATCATTCCGGTTCCTTAAGAACCGGTTTGACAGATGAAATTAGGCTATAGGCTGCTATATCTATAGATGTGTTGGTCATTTCGTCCACCCACCATGCACTCTTTAACCTCACTAGGGTATGTGGGATGCTAGCGTCCCACCTGGCCAACATCCAGTGAAATTGCAGAGCACCAAATTCAAAAACAGAAATACCTTATTATAAAAATTAATAAAACATACAAGTGTTATACATTGGTTTAACTTCTTCGATATAGGGGGCGCTCTTTTAATTTTTGGATAAAAAAACGTTCCTGTTTTAACCTCTTGCTTCTACTCGGGACGCTTGCGTCCCAACTAGAGCTCTGGAAATGCAAATGCGCTACGCTAAATGCTAATAGTATTAGTTAAAACTCAAACGTTCATTAAAATACACATGCAGGGTATCGAATTAAAGCTACACTCGTTGTGAATCCAGGCAACAAGTCAGATTTTTAAAATGCTTTTCGGCGAAAGCATGAGAAGCTATTATCTGATAGCATGAAACAATACACTACAACACAAAAGATCCGCAGGGGACGTAAACAAAATAATTAGCATTTCGGCGTTACACAAACCGCACAATAAAATAGAAAACATTCATTACCTTTCACCATCTTCTTTGTTGGCACTCCTAGATGTCCCATAAACACTATTGGGTCTTTATTTCGATTAAATCGGTCCATATAAAGCCTAGATATCGTTATATGTAGACTGTGTGATAAACAAAAAAAACATTGTTTCAAAACGTAACGTCATTTTTTAAAATTCAAAAAGTCGACGATAAACTTTCACAAAACACTTCGAAATACTTTTGTAATGCAACTTTAGGTATTAGTAAACGTTAATAAGCGATAAAATTCATCAGGAGGCGATGTAAAGATCATTAGCTGTCCGTCTGGAAAAATGTCCGGCTAGAAACTCACTGCAACCTGTAATCAATACTAGTATACAAGTACTGCAACCTCAGTCAATTAATTGTGGTTCACCTTTATCAATGGGTTCAAGTAGCGCATGGATATATTTTCCCATTTTCAGTGATCAGTTTTTCCTGTGCTTTTCGATGTAAATGCCGTTCTGGTAAAGCCACAGCAGTGATTTAACCAGTTTTATAAACGTCTGAGTGGTTCTATCCACACAGACTAAGCAAATGCATATACTATATTCCTGGCATGAGTAGCAGGGCGCTGAAATGTTGCGCGATTTTTAACAGAATGTTCAAAAAAGTAGAGGGTAGAGGGAAGAGGTTAAACAAGATGTTTTGTCACGAAAAGATGCTCGACTATGCATATAATTGACAGCTTTGGAAAGAAAACACTCTGATGTTTCCAAAACTGCAAATATATTATCTGTGAGTGCCTGAGAACTGATGCTACAGGCGAAACCAAGATGAAATTTCAAACAGGAAATGCCCCAGATTTTGAAGGCGCTGTGTTACAATGTCTCCTTATATGGCTGTGAATGCGCAAGGAATGAGCCTACACTTTCTGTCGTTTCCCCAAGGTGTCTTCAGCATTGTGACGTATTTGTAGGCATATCATTGGAAGATTGACCATAAGAGACTACATTTACCAGGTGCTCGCTTGGTGTCCTCCGTTGCAATTATTGCGTAATCTCCAGCTCCGTGCATTTTGCCATTTGCTTCAGAGGAGAAACCCAACTGCAACGAATTACTTATCATCGAATAGATATATGAAAAACACCTTGAGGATTGATTCTAAACAACGTTTGACATGTTTCTGTCGATATTATGGAGTTTGGCGTTGTAATGACTGAATTTTCTGTTTTTTTTCTTAGCCAAACGTGATGAACAAAACGGAGCGATTTCTCCTACACAAGTAATCTTTTTGGAAAAACTGAACATTTGCTATCTAACTGAGAGTCTCCTCCTCTTTCCCTGACTTCACAGCTCTAGTCTATGCCCATCAGAGAGTTCACTCCTCACACTGATTGAGTAGTTCAAATTAGAGGTCGACCGATTATGATTTTTCAACACCGATACCGATACCGATTAATATGCCTATTTATTTATTTATATGTAATAATGACAAATACAACAAACCTGAATTAACACTTATTTTAACTTAATACAATACATCAATAAAATCTATTTAGCCTCAAGTAAATAATGAAACATTTTTTAAATTTGTTTAAATAATGCAAAAACAAAGTGTTGGAGGAGAAAATAAAAGTGTGCCATGTAAGAAAGCTAACGTTTCAGTTCCTTGCTCAGAACATGAGAACATATGAAAGCTGGTGGTTCCTTTTAAAACCTGTTGAGGCTAGGGGGCAGCATTTTCACTTTTGGTTGAAAGGCGTGCCCAGAGTAAACGGCCTCCTACTCTTTCCCAGATGGGAATATATGCAAAGTATTATTACTGCTGGATAGAAAACACTCTGAAGTTTCCAAAACTGTTTGAATTATGTCTGTGAGTATAACAGAACTCATATGGCAGACAAAAACCTGAGAAGAAATCCAAACAGGAGGTGAGAACTCAATTTAGAAAACAGTGCCATTGGATGTCCACCTTAGATATGGATGAGAATGCACTTCCTAGGGCTTCCACAAGATGTCACCGTCTTTAGATTCTGGTTGTATGATTCTACTATAAAGGTGGGGCTCATAATATCTCTTTGAGTGGGTGGTCTGGCAGAAAGCCTCGGTTTCATTACGCGCGGTCACGAGAGAGTGTTCTTGCGTTCCTATGCTTTTCTTCAGACAATGAAATTCTCCGGTTGGAACCTTATTGCTGATTAATATTTAAAACATCGTAAATATGGATTGCATACATCATTTGACTTGTTTCTACGACCTGTAACGGAACTTTTTGAGTTTTTGTCTGGAGGAATTGCTCGTGCTTTTTGAGGGTTGAATGCTGGGCTGAACAAGCTAACAACAAGTTGCAAAATTATGGGATTTTTGGAACTTTATGGAACAAATCAGTCATTTATTGTCGAACTGGGATTCCTGGAACTGCCTTCTGATGAAGATATTCAAAGGTAAGTGAATATTTATAGTGTTTCTTGTAGCTTCTGTTGACGCCAAAATAGCGTTTTTGTTTTAAAAATCTGACAGCGGTTGCAAAGAGGATACATTTATCTTTAATTCTGTGAATAACACTTGCATCTTTTATCAATGTTTATTGTGAGTATTTCTGCAAAATCATTGGATGTTTTGGAATCAAAACATTACTGCACGTAACGAGCCAATGTAATCTGAGTTTTTATATATATATATATATATATATATATATATATATGCACATTATCGAACAAAACACACAATACATGTATAACATGATGTCCTATGCGTGTCATCTGATGGAGATAATCAAAGTTTAGTGATTCATTTTATCTATATTTATGCTTTTGTGACTGTGAAATATCGCTCTGTGTGTTTTTGAATTTGGTGGTCAACAAATCAAATCAAATCAAATTTATTTATATAGCCCTTCGTACATCAGCTGATATCTCAAAGTGCTATACAGAAACCCAGCCTAAAACCCCAAACAGCAAGCAATGCAGGTGTAGAAGCACCATCTAACATAAATATATGTTGTGTTTTCGCTGTAAAACATTTTACAAATCGGACACGATAGGTAGATTAACAAGTTGTTTATCTTTCATTTGCTGTATTGGATTTGGTATTCTGTGAAAGTTAAATATTTCTAAAGAATATTTTTTTCAGCTGAATGGGAGGGGGTGTTCCCTTTAGGGAACTCCTTTTCCCCCTCTAGCCCCAACAGGTTTTAACATGAGTCAGGTAAGAAGTTTTAGGTTGTAGTTATTATAGGACTATTTCCCTCTATACCATTTGTATTTCATTAACCTTGACTATTGGATGTTTTATAGGCACTTTAGTATTGCCAGTGTAACAGTATAGCTTCCGTCCTTCTCCTCGCTCCTCCCTGGACTAGAACCAGCAACACAACGACAATTGTTTGCCCGAGATGGCATAGCAGTTCAGACGTCTTTTGTCCTCGTCTTGTCGCGTCCTGTATATATATATATTTACAACTTTTTTCACGTACATTTTATTTTTATTTTCCAACTACATAACTCATCTTCAAAACACTCTCCTGCAACCCGCCTCACCAATTTATATTTATAAATAAGTATTATTTACCTCAAATCTGCAATCCTCCAAGAAGCTAGCCAGAAACTCCAAGAAGCTAGCCAGAAGCTAGCCAGAAGCTAATCAGAAGCTAGTTCAGAAGCTAGTTAGCTTCTTTACTGGCAACTCGTTAGTATTCAGCTAACCACGGTTTGTGGTCATCAGCTATCCTTTAGCTCGAAAATCTATCGCCAGTTTTGTACGGCGCAGCGCGGCTCGGAACGGAACATACCGGACCAATTTTTCTCTCCAAATCCCTGGATTTCAACTGCTCTCTGGACACTCATTCCCGGATCTCACAGCTAGCTGGCTGCTATCCGTGTGTCTATCTGCTTTCGTCGATTCCGGAGCAAACATCAATTACTCCGGAGCTAGCCAGCTCCGTCAATCACTCCTGAGCTCCGTCAATCACTCCTGGGCTGCAGTCACCTATCCGGACCCGTTTTACTGCCTACGCGGAGCCCCACCGGGCCTTCACAACTGGACTGCCGACATTATCTACCCGAAGGAGATCCGGCTGGCTCGGCTCCTCTGTCGCGACGTTACCTGAACGCCCATCTGCGGCCTGCTAACCGTTAGCTGTCTTACCGGCTGCTCTCAGAATAGACAATCGGACAATTTATTTATTTGTATTATTATTATGTTTCTTCTTGGGCCTCTATAACTATATCTATTGTTTTTTTTTTTTTTTTTGTGATTTGGACTAATCCCCTCTACCACACGGAACCCCACTAATCTACTGACGGAACGCAAGAGGTGGCTAACAACAGACCTCCATCCTATGCTAGCTTGCTACCGATGTCCTGGCTAGCTGTCTAAATCGCCGTGACCCCCAAACCAACCTCTCCACTCCCTGGACCCTTTTGATCACTCGACTAAGGATGCCTCTCCTTAATGTCAATATGTCTTGTCCATTGCTGTTCTGGTTAGTGTTTATTGGCTTATTTCACTGTAGAGCCTCTAGTCCTGCTCACTATACCTTATCCAACTTATTAGTTCCACCACCCACACATGCAATGACATCTCCTGGTTTCAATGATGTTTCTAGAGAGAATATCTCTCTCTTCATCACTCAATACCTAGGTTTACCTCCACTGTATTCACATCCTACCATACCTTTGTCTGTACATTATACCTTGATGCTATTTTATCGCCCCCAGAAACCTCCTTTTACTCTGTTCCAGACGACCAATTCTTATTGCTTTTAGCCGTACCCTTATTCTTCTCCTCCTATGTTCCTCTGGCGATGTAGAGGTGAATCCAGGCCCTGCAGTGCCTAGCTCCACTCCTATTCCCCAGGCGCTCTCTTTTTGATGACTTCTGTAACCGTAATAGCCTTGGTTTCATGCATGTTAACATTAGAAGCCTCCTCCCTAAGTTTGTTCTATTCACTGCTTTAGCACACTCTGCCAACCCGGATGTTCTAGCTGTGTCTGAATCCTGGCTTAGGAAGACCACCAAAAATTCAGAAATTTTAATTCCAAACTACAACATTTTCAGACAAGATAGAACTGCCAAAGGGGGCGGTGTTGCAATCTACTGCAAAGATAGCCTGCAGAGTTCTGTCCTACTATCCAGGTCTGTACCCAAACAATTTGAACTTCTACTTTTAAAAATCCACCTCTCTAAAAACAAGTCTCTCACCGTTGCCGCCTGCTATAGACCACCCTCTGCCCCCAGCTGTGCTCTGGACACCATATGTGAACTGATTGCCCCCCATCTATCTTCAGAGCTCGTGCTGCTAGGCGACCTAAACTGGAACATGCTTAACACCCCAGCCATCCTACAATCTAAACTTGATGCCCTCAATCTCACACAAATTATCAATGAACCTACCAGGTACCCCCCCAAAGCCTTAAACACGGGCACCCTCATAGATATCATCCTAACCAACTTCCCCTCTAAATACACCTCTGCTGTCTTCAACCAAGATCTCAGCGATCACTGCCTCATTGCCTGCATCCGTAATGGGTCAGCGGTCAAACGACCTCCACTCATCACTGTAAAACGATCCCTGAAACACTTCAGCGAGCAGGCCTTTCTAATCGACCTGGCCGGGATATCCTGGAAGGATATTGATCTCATCCCGTCAGTAGAGGATGCCTGGATATTTTTTTTAAATGCCACCCTAACAATCTTAAATAAACATGCCCCATTCAAGAAATTTAGAACCAGGAACAGATATAGCCCTTGGTTCTCCCCAGACCTGACTGCCCTTAACCAACACAAAAACATCCTATGGCGTTCTGCATTAACATCGAACAGCCCCCGTGATATGCAGCTGTTCAGGGAAGCTAGAAACCGTTATACACAGGCAGTTAGAAAAGCCAAGGCTAGCTTTTTCAAGCAGAAATTTGCTTCCTGCAACACTAACTCAAAAAAGTTCTGGGACACTGTAAAGTCCATGGAGAATAAGAACACCTCCTCCCAGTTGCCCACTGCACTGAAGATAGGAAACACTGTCACCACTGATAAATCCACCATAATTGAGAATTTCAATAAGCATTTTTCTACGGCTGGCCATGCTTTCCACTTGGCTACTCCTACCCCGGTCAACAGCACTGCACCCCCAACAGCAACTCGCCCAAGCCTTCCCCATTTCTCCTTCTCCCAAATCCATTCAGCTGAAGTTCTGAAAGAGCTGAAAAATCTGGACCCCTACAAATCAGCCGGGCTAGACAATCTGGACCCTTTCTTTCTAAAATTATCTGCCGAAATTGTTTCCACCCCTATTACTAGCCTGTTCAACCTCTCTTTCGTGTCGTCTGAGATTCCCAAAGATTGGAAAGCAGCTGCGGTCATCCCCTCTTCAAAGGGGGACACTCTTGACCCAAACTGCTACAGACCTATATCTATCCTACCATGCCTTTCTAAGGTCTTCGAAAGCCAAGTCAACAAACAGATTACCGACCATTTCGAATCTCACCATACCTTCTCTGCTATGCAATCTGGTTTCAGAGCTGGTCATGGGTGCACCTCAGCCACGCTCAAGGTCCTAAACGATATCTTAACCGCCATCGATAAGAAACATTACTGTGCAGCCGTATTCATTGATCTGGCCAAGGCTTTCGACTCTGTCAACCACCACATCCTCATCGGCAGACTCGACAGCCTTGGTTTCTCAAATGATTGCCTCGCCTGGTTCACCAACTACTTCTCTGATAGAGTTCAGTGTGTCAAATCGGAGGGTCTGCTGTCCGGACCTCTGGCAGTCTCTATGGGGGTGCCACAGGGTTCAATTCTTGGACCGACTCTCTTCTCTGTATACATCAATGAGGTCGCTCTTGCTGCTGGTGAGTCTCTGATCCACCTCTACGCAGACGACACCATTCTGTATACTTCCGGCCCTTCTTTGGACACTGTGTTAACAACCCTCCAGGCAAGCTTCAATGCCATACAACTCTCCTTCCGTGGCCTCCAATTGCTCTTAAATACAAGTAAAACTAAATGCATGCTCTTCAACCGATCGCTACCTGCACCTACCCGCCTGTCCAACATCACTACTCTGGACGGCTCTGACTTAGAATACGTGGACAACTACAAATACTTAGGTGTCTGGTTAGACTGTAAACTCTCCTTCCAGACCCATATCAAACATCTCCAATCCAAAGTTAAATCTAGAATTGGCTTCCTATTTCGCAACAAAGCATCCTTCACTCATGCTGCCAAACATACCCTTGTAAAACTGACCATCCTACCAATCCTCGACTTTGGCGATGTCATTTACAAAATAGCCTCCAATACCCTACTCAACAAATTGGATGCAGTCTATCACAGTGCAATCCGTTTTGTCACCAAAGCCCCATATACTACCCACCATTGCGACCTGTACGCTCTCGTTGGCTGGCCCTCGCTTCATACTCGTCGCCAAACCCACTGGCTCCATGTCATCTACAAGACCCTGCTAGGTAAAGTCCCCCTTATCTCAGCTCGCTGGTCACCATAGCATCTCCCACCTGTAGCACACGCTCCAGCAGGTATATCTCTCTAGTCACCCCCAAAACCAATTCTTTCTTTGGCCGCCTCTCCTTCCAGTTCTCTGCTGCCAATGACTGGAACGAACTACAAAAATCTCTGAAACTGGAAACACTTATCTCCCTCACTAGCTTTAAGCACCAACTGTCAGAGCATCTTACAGATTACTGCACCTGTACATAGCCCACCTATAATTTAGCCCAAACAACTACCTCTTTCCCAACTGTATTTAATTTATTTATTTATTTTGCTCCTTTGCACCCCATTATTTTTATTTCTACTTTGCACATTCTTCCATTGCAAAACTACCATTCCAGTGTTTTACTTGCTATATTGTATTTACTTTGCCACCATGGCCTTTTTTGCCTTTACCTCCCTTCTCACCTAATTTGCTCACATTGTATATAGACTTGTTTATACTGTATTATTGACTGTATGTTTGTTTTACTCCATGTGTAACTCTGTGTCGTTGTATGTGTCGAACTGCTTTGCTTTATCTTGGCCAGGTCGCAATTGTAAATGAGAACTTGTTCTCAACTTGCCTACCTGGTTAAATAAAGGTGAAATAAAAAAATTTAAAAAATTAATTAGCGCGCACTAACTAGCTAGTCATTTCACTTCGGTTACACGAGCCTCATCTCGGGAGTTGATAGGCTTGAAGTCATAAACAGCACAATGCTTGACGCACCATGAAGAGCTGCTGGCAAAACGCACGAAAGTGCTGTTTGAATGAATGTTTACGCGCCTGCTTCTCCCTATCACCGCTCAGTCAGATACTTGTATGCTTGTATGCTCAGTCAGATTATATGCAACGCAGGACACGCTAGATAATATCTAGTAATATCATCAACCATGTGTAGTTAACTAGTGATTATGATTGATTGTTTTTTATAAGATAAGTTTAATGCTAGCAACTTACCTTGGCTTACTGCATTCGCGTAACAGGCAGTCTCCTTGTGGATTGCAACGAGAGAGAGGCAGGTCGTTATTGCGTTGGACTAGTTAACTGTAAGGTTGCAAGATTGGATCCCCCGAGCTGACAAGGTGAAAATCTGTCCTTCTGCCCCTGAACAAGGCAGTCAACCCACTGTTCCTAGGCCGTCATTGAAAATAAGAATTTGTTCTAAACTGACTTGCCTAGTTAAATAAAGATGAAATAAAGGTGTAAAAAAATAAAATAATCGGCAAATCGCCTCCAAAAAATACAAATTTCCGAATGTTATGAAAACTTGGCCCTAATTAATCGGCCATTACGATTATTCGGTCGACCTCTAGTTGAAATGTAATGTTGAGTGCTCTCTCTTTTGTATGTTTTTGTTAGTTAGTTCTGTCCGTGGTGCTGAATGCAGAGTGTACAGTACTTTTCCCTCCATGTAGTTCATTGCATGTTTAAAAATGAAAATACCTACCAAAAGGAGAACATGGATGTGGTTTATTTTTGTACTTGTTAAACAAGTAAAATAAGTAGCATATCTGGACGTGATTTACAGTAGATATATCTGTCAACACAGTCATACACATGTAAAATCCTGTAATATGATTCTGATCCACGATGGGAAAAATGTATTCTAATGTGGCCTTCCATGGAAAATAATTGCACAGGCCTGGTCTAAGCCCTGTCTAAACTGAGGGTGGGTGTGGAATTGTTTTAAAAAGGCCCAGCATCGTCCGGGTAGGCTGTCATTGTAAATAAGAATTTGTTCTTAACCCTCCTGCTGTGTTACGGTCGAATTGGACCGAGCCCTGGGGGACACCAGTAGTGAGAGTACATGGTGCAGACACAGATCCTCTCCACGTCACCTGGTAGGAGCGGCCTGAGTGTGCAGATGGGAGGATTAAGAGGAGGATATCATGGTTCATGGTGTTGAAGGCAGCAGATAGATCTAGGAGGATGAGAACAAAGGAGAGAGGGTCAGCTTTGGCAGTGTGGAGAGCCTCCATGACACAGAGAAGAGCAGTCTCGGTTGAGTGACCAGTCTTGAAGTCTGACTGGTTAGGGTCAAGAAGATCGTTCTGAGAGAGAGAGAGCGAGAGATTTGGTCAGAGACGGCACACTCAAGTGTTTTGGAAAGAAAATAAAGGGATACCAGTCTGTAGTTTTTGATGTCAGAGTAGTCGAATGTTGGTTTCTTCAGGAGGGGAGCAACTCAGGTCATTTTGAAGTCAGAGGGAACACAGACAGTGGTCAGGGATGAATTGAGGGAAGTGAGGAATGGGAGAATGTCTCCAGAGATGGATTAGATAAGGGAGGAGGTGATGGGGTCAAGTGGGCAGGTCGGACCTCACTATTCGCAGGATTTCATCTGGAGAGAGAGGGGAGAACGAGGTCAAGGCGTAGGGTAGTTATGTGTGAGTGGGACCAGTGGACTCAATATGCTGAGTGAATGAGGAACGGATGTCGTCAACATTCTTTTCATAGTGGTTGACAAAGTCGTCACAGAGTGAGTAGGGAGGGGAGGGGCCAGAAGATTAAGGAGGGAGGAGAAGGTGGAAAGAGTTACCTAGGGTCAGAGGCAAAAGCTTGAAATTTAGAGCAATAGAAAGTTGTATTTACAGTGAATACAGAGGAAGAGAAGGTAGAGAGGAGGGAGAGAAAGGATGATTTTTCCTCTGGAAGTTTAGTTTAACTCGGCTGCTTGCAGCCCTGTTCTGTGAGTCCGCAATGAATCACTCAACTACGGAGCAGCAGATAAGGGCCAAGCCGGCCGGGAGAAAAGGAGACAGTGTGAGTCATAGGATGCTGAAAGGAAGGAGAGTATAGCCGAAGAGGAGACAGGAGGAGAAGGATTTAGCAGAAGGTAGAGATGATAGGATAGAAGAGGAGAGAATAGTGGGATATAGAGAGCGAAGATTGCGACAGCGCATGACCATCTGGGTTAGGGGCTGATTGGCTAAGGTTAGAGAAAAGGGACACAGAAAAGGAAACAATGTAGTGTTCAGAGACCTGGAGAGGGTTTGCAGTGAGATTAGTAGGCGAACAGCCTCTAGTAAAGATGATATCAAGTGTATTGTCTGCCTTGTGAGGGGGAGGGGACTTAGAAAGGGTAAGGTCAAAAGAGTCAAGGAGGGGAAAGAGAGAGTTGGAAAGAAATGAATCGAAGGCAGACGTCTGTAGGTTGAAGTCATCAAGTACGAAGAGCGGTGAGCCAGCGTCTGGAAATGTGTTTTTCAAGGTGTCAAGCTCATTGAGGAACTCTAAGGATACCTGGTGGGCAACATATGACAACAATGTTATGCTTGAGTGGACAAGTGACAGTGACAGCATGGAATTAAAAAATAAATTAAACAACACCTATGAGAAATGAGTAGCCCTGTGCCACCCACTACGATGACCAGATGTTCTCAGACTATGAGAGAAAACGTAGTCAGATAATAACTGGAGAAGCAGTGTTCACTGGGATGAGCCATGTCTCCGTCAGACCCAAAAAGTCAAGGGACTGAAGGGCAGCATAGGCTTAGATGAACTTGGCTTTCTTGACCACAGATCGGCAGTTCCAAATGCTGCCAGAGACCAGGAATTCCACATGGGTTGTGCGCACAGGGTACACTAAATCAGAAGGGTTGCAGCCAAGGGGTGGGGGTCGTCTGTAAAGCTTACAGGGAGAGGAGTGAACAGGTATAGAAAACACACACATACACTACATGACTAAAGGTATGTGGACACCTGCTTGTCAAACATCTCATTCCAAAATCCTGGGCATTAATATGGAGTTGGGTACAAATGACCCTTCCGATTGAGAATGGTTCTTTATAGAATCATTCTCCATAAAGGTTCTATAAATAACCATAAAAAGGGTTCTATATAGCCCCAAAAACGGTTGTAACCATAGCGAAACCCTTTTTTGGTGCAATATTGAATATTTTTGGATTGGTTCTTTATAAAACCTTTTAATTTTTATTTATTTATAACACCATACACGTTCCAATTCGAATGTTATGAACATGGTTCTTTATTGAACCTTTAAAAAAGTGTTTTAATATAGCACCAACAAGGGTTTCGCTCTTGTTACAAACCAAAGAACCACTATCTGGTATAGGATGAGAGGATGAGAATCATGTTGTTTTTTAGTTTCCCCATATGTTGTCCTTTGTCCTTGTGGAAACAGTCTCATCCAAAGTAAAGGACATTGTTAAAGGATACACATTCAGTGTTCCATCATACCGTTGGGGGTATTTTTGTGATCAATTGTGATAAGCAAAGGAAGCTAAGGAGACAGGACATCAACCATCAACTCTCTCATTGCACCTCCATCTTCCCCTTGTATGTTCCTGTCAGTATGTTCCTTTAGAAACATGATCATTGCTTTGTCGACCTTGTGGGCCAGGAGAACATTCAGTTGAGCCACAATGCCTCCAAGTTTGTGCACCCCTTGTTCTCTTCTCCTATAGTTCACATGGATTTATTTATCCTCGTGACGACAGGGAGGATATGGCAGTTAAGGCTCAGCCAGGATGTCATCTAGGGAGAATCCTGAAAGATGGCCCTCCTCTTCCAGGGTTCCTAGGCCCTGAAGTCTGGCTTCAAATGTCTCCTGATCAGCCCTGTTAAGACAGATAGACATTTGTGTGAAAGAGAAAGAAAGAAGAGAGAGAGAGAGAGAGAGAGAGAGAGAATAGGTTGTGGGAAAAAATGTGGAAGGAGAAGAAAGAAATGTGGAAGAAGAAAACAGCTGCATGGGTTTGCTCTCCATTTTCCCCTTCTGTAATCTGCTAGTTATATGTCAAATATGTGTGTGTGTGTGTGTGTGTGTGTTTCTGTGTCTGTTTGTCTTGATGTCTGTATGTGGGCTTGCAAGTGTGTGCGTAAGCATGTAACGTCCTGACAAATAAGACGACTGACAGAGATGCTGATTGTGTTAAACATGTCATTGATAGGCCATTGATATGGTCCAGGTGATACAGTATCTGTGACTGCTTGCCCTGGCATCAGTATGGTTTAAAAGCACATTTTCCATCTTATCTCCTTCCCCCAGAATAAGCCGACTGAGGAAGTTGTGACTCAAAATACCCTTGATAGACAAAAGCAAAAACACTTATATTCTTCTCTGAGACACCTTGCCTCTGTGTAGGGAAATACATGTATGTTCTGAGTAATGTGCAATTCAATCACATAGGCTACATACAGTGACAAGAACACACACTAGGTGGTCTACATTGATAGTAGATGTCTTCAGTGAGGACTTGAATAGATTCATTTACAATGTCTACGACTTACTGTGTTGGGATAATGTGATGTCTACCGAATTCACTCATAGTGACATACCCATGGGAACTATACACACAGAATGTGAGCAGCACACACATTGCCTACACATGTGTCCCTGAATAAGCACAATGCAGTAACAACCTTGGGTGTTCTGTATGTTGTGTGTGTGTGTGTGCATTTATCTGTGTGTCTGTGTGCGTTGGACAGGTGTGTGCTGGACAGGGATATCTGGGCTCAAATATCTCTGACTAGTAAATTGAAAGTGTCTCTCGTTTCCTTCTGTCCAGGTGGGCAAGCAATAACGTTTGACAGAAGATGCGACGGGGGTTCTGTCACTTCAGATGGCTGGGGATAGACATGGCACTTCTCTGTCTGGCCACCTACAGCTGGGCCCAGGACACAGAAGGTACAGTACAGACATGCCTTAAAAGGAAATTCCACCACTTTTCAACCTCATATTCATCATCTCCAGCACTAAACCAGTGTCTACAAATGTGAAACCAACATTTCTATGATCAATGGTTAAAAAGATAAGAAGGTCCTAAAAAATGCTTCTCTGTGACATAACAAGGGAGGGTACTTTCTTGCTCCCTACACCACTGCGAATCTGATAGTGTTAGAAAATCCCTGTTTTAAAAGGTTTTCACATTTGATGATGTCATCAGGTCGAACATTTTAAATGATTGAGTTAACCTTAGCTCAGATCTGCACAGTTAGAGGCCAAGTGTATGCTATTTTTTATTTTTATTTTTATTTCACCTTTATTTAACCAGGTAGGCTAGTTGAGAAGAAGTTCTCATTTGCAACTGCGACCTGGCCAAGATAAAGCATAGCAGTGTGAACAGACACAGAGTTACACATGGAGTAAACAATTAACAAGTCAATAACACAGTAGAAAAAAAGGGGAGTCTATATACATTGTGTGCAAAAGGCATGAGGAGGTAGGCGAATAATTACAATTTTTGCAGATTAACACTGGAGTGATAAATGATCAGAAAAGTAAATAAATAAAAACAGTATGGGGATGAGGTAGGTGAAAATGGGTGGCTATTTACCAATAGACTATGTACAGCTGCAGCGATCGGTTAGCTGCTCAGATCGCAGATGTTTGAAGTTGGTGGGGGAGGTAAAAGTCTCCAACTTCAGCGATTTTTGCAATTTGTTCCAGTCACAGGCAGCAGAGTACTGGAACGAAAGGCGGCCAAATGAGGTGTTGGCTTTAGGGATGATCAGTGAGATACACCTGCTGGAGCGCGTGCTACGGATGGGTGTTGCCATCGTGACCAGTGAACTGAGATAAGGCGGAGCTTTACCTAGCATTGACTTGTAGATGACCTGGAGCCAGTGGGTCTGGCGACGAATATGTAGAGAGGGCCAGCCGACTAGAGCATACAAGTCGCAGTGGTGGGTGATATAAGGTGCTTTAGTGACAAAACGGATGGCACTGTGATAAACTGCATCCAGTTTGCTGAGTAGAGTGTTGGAAGCAATTTTGTAGATGACATCGCCGAAGTCGAGGATCGGTAGGATAGTCAGTTTTACTAGGGTAAGTTTGGCGGCGTGAGTGAAGGAGGCTTTGTTGCGGAATAGAAAGCCGACTCTTGATTTGATTTTCGATTGGAGATGTTTGATATGAGTCTGGAAGGAGAGTTTACAGTCTAGCCAGACACCTAGGTACTTATAGATGTCCACATATTCAAGGTCGGAACCATCCAGGGTGGTGATGCTAGTCGGGCATGCGGGTGCAGGCAGCGATCGGTTGAAAAGCATGCATTTGGTTTTACTAGCGTTTAAGAGCAGTTGGAGGCCACGGAAGGAGTGTTGTATGGCATTGAAGCTTGTTTGGAGGTTAGATAGCACAGTGTCCAAGGACGGGCCGGAAGTATATAGAATGGTGTCGTCTGCGTAGAGGTAGATCAGGGAATCGCCCGCAGCAAGAGCAACATCATTGATATATACAGAGAAAAGAGTCGGCCCGAGAATTGAACCCTGTGGCACCCCCATAGAGACTGCCAGAGGACCGGACAGCATGCCCTCCGATTTGACACACTGAACTCTGTCTGCAAAGTAATTGGTGAACCAGGCAAGGCAGTCATCCGAAAAACCGAGGCTACTGAGTCTGCCGATAAGAATATGGTGATTGACAGAGTCGAAAGCCTTGGCAAGGTCGATGAAGACGGCTGCACAGTACTGTCTTTTATCGATGGCGGTTATGATATTGTTTAGTACCTTGAGTGTGGCTGAGGTGCACCCGGGACCGGCTCGGAAACCAGATTGCACAGCGGAGAAGGTACGGTGGGATTCGAGATGGTCAGTGACCTGTTTGTTGACTTGGCTTTCGAAGACCTTAGATAGGCAGGGCAGGATGGATATAGGTCTGTAACAGTTTGGGTCCAGGGTGTCTCCCCCTTTGAAGAGGGGGATGACTGCGGCAGCTTTCCAATCCTTGGGGATCTCAGATTATATGAAAGAGGTTGAACAGGCTGGTAATAGGGGTTGCGACGATGGCGGCGGATAGTTTCAGAAATAGAGGGTCCAGATTGTCAAGCCCAGCTGATTTGTACGGGTCCAGGTTTTGCAGCTCTTTCAGAACATCTGCTATCTGGATTTGGGTAAAGGAGAACCTGGAAAGGCTTGGGCGAGTAGCTGCGGGGGGGGCGGAGCTGTTGGCCGAGGTTGGAGTAGCCAGGCGGAAGGCATGGCCAGCCGTTGAGAAATGCTTGTTGAAGTTTTCGATAATCATGGATTTATCGGTGGTGACCGTGTTACCTAGACTCAGTGCAGTGGGCAGCTGGGAGGAGGTGCTCTTGTTCTCCATGGACTTCACAGTGTCCCAGAACCTTTTGGAGTTGGAGCTACAGGATGCAAACTTCTGCCTGAAGAAGCTGGCCTTAGCTTTCCTGACTGACTGCGTGTATTGGTTCCTGACTTCCCTGAACAGTTGCATATCGCGGGGACTATTCGATGCTATTGCAGTCCACCACAGGATGTTTTTGTGCTGGTCGAGGGCAGTCAGGTCTGGAGTGAACCAAGGGCTAAAGTTATTTAGTCTGCCTGGGAGCAAGACATCCTGGTCCGTGACTGGGCTGGCTTTCTTCTTGTAGTCCGTGATTGACTGTAGACCCTGCCACATACCTCTCGTGTCTGAGCCGTTGAATTGCGACTCTACTTTGCCTCTATACTGACGCTTAGCTTGTTTGATTGCCTTGCGGAGGGAATAGCTACACTGTTTTTATTTGGTCCAGTCATCTTGCGCTGATTAAAAGCAGTGGTTCGTGCTTTCAGTTTTGCGCAAATGCTGCCATCAATCCATGGTTTCTGGTTGGGGAATGTTTTAATAGACGCTGTGGGTACAACATCACTGATGCACTTTCTAATAAACTCGCTCACCGAATCAGAGTATTCATCAATGTTATTGTCCGACGCTATGTGGAACATATCCCAGTCCACGTGATCGAAGCAATCTTGAAGTGTGGAATCCGATTGGTCGGACCAGCATTGAACAACCCTGAGCACGGGCGCTTCCTGGTTTAGAATCTCTCTATAGGCTGGGAGCAACAAAATGGAGTCGTGGTAAGATCATCTGGGAAAGACCTGTGTGTTGTTCTTGTTACTGCAGACAGAGAAGAGATCCATCTTCTTAATAGCATCAATTTGTCCCACTTATTGAATATAGTTGCGGAGAGTACCTGTAATCCTAGATTCAGATCATTCATGAGAGAAAAAAACAACACCCAAATAGGCCAGTCATGTGAAAAAGTCGTCATCATACAAGCGTTCAGACAAGTGAAAATGATGGTCAGTAAAGAAAACTTTAAGCTGTCTCTCAATTCAAAACAATGTGTCAATTCTTTGCCCCTTGATAACCAGCTCACTTCTTTCTGTATGTAGTAAACACATTACATATTCGTTGCCCATATCATTGTATAGTGCAGAAAATACACGAGAGATCAGGGGCCTTGCTTTAACAAAGTTAACCATTTTCACTGTAGTGTCCAAAACGTCTTTCAAGCTGTCAGGCATTCCATTTACATTTACATTACATTTACATTTAAGTCATTTAGCAGACGCTCTTATCCAGAGCGACTTACAAATTGGTGCATTCACCTTATGACATCCAGTGGAGCAGCCACTTTACAATAGTGCATCTAAATCTTTTAAGGGGGGGGGGGTGAGAGGGATTACTTTATCCTATCCTAGGTATTCCTTAAAGAGGTGGGGTTTCAGGTGTCTCCGGAAGGTGGTGATTGACTCCGCTGTCCTGGCGTCGTGAGGGAGTTTGTTCCACCATTGGGGGGCCAGAGCAGCGAACAGTTTTGACTGGGCTGAGCGGGAACTGTACTTCCTCAGTGGTAGGGAGGCGAGCAGGCCAGAGCAGCTAGAGCCTCTTTTGCACCGTCAGTACAGATACAAACACATCTTGACCACCAATGTCCATTTGGTGTCACCAAGCTGTCCAGTACTTCAAAAATATCCTCTCCTGTTATACGGGTTTCAAATGGTTTACAGAAGAAGGTGTCTTCCTTAATTGACCCCCCATAAATGTAATGGACATATACCAGGAGCTGTGCCAGGCCCGCCATGACTGTTGACTCATCCAGCTGTAACGCATAGAATTCACTGGCTTGTATGCGAAGCAGTAATTTTTTCGAAACTTCTCCCTGCCATGTCACTGATGCGTCCTGAAACAGTGTTGTTTGATGGAGAAATTGTCTGTATAGTTTTTTTGGCCTTTTCCCCTAGCATTGTCCCAGCCATATCTGCGGCAGCAGGAAGAATTAAGTCCTGCACAATAGTATGGAGCTTGCCTGTCCTAGCCACACGGTAGCGCACTATATCTGTTGCTTTTACCACTCGAATGTCGTCTTAATTCTCACTCCAAAAACTCCCTTGGCTTATTTTTCAAATTGGCATGTTTTGTTTCTAAATGGCTGCGCAAGAGTGAAGGTTTCATCGAGTTGTGAGATAATACTTTGCACATATAAAACACTGTGGCTGAGGAAAGGCACTACTCCCAATATACTGTAAGTGAACCCCAAATCAATGTAGTTCTCATCATATTTGCACCTCTTCGATGGTCCAACGTCCCTGTCTGTTGTTCTGTGCTTTCCCGGGTAAGGGGGCAGCTCTTCGGCTGCATCAGATTCACAACTGTCAGTGTCCATGCTATTACTGACGATAGCATTGGATGTGCTCATGGAAGCAGAACAAGCTGTGTCGTCGACAGGTGTAGGTGTAGTACTGCTGGTAGTAGCAGTACTACCAGTAGAGCTGGCATGTGTTTCTATGGACGCGGACCTTACTAAATGGACTGTTTGAAAATGTGAAGATTGTCATTTTTATTTATTTTTATGTGAATCACATTTTTATTTGGCGTACCCCCAATGGCATTGCGAGTGCCCCTGGGAATACCCCAGTTGGGGAATACCTGCTCTAATCAAACCAAATTGCACCACATTTTTCCTGCATCGTATCGGAGCCCATGTATCCTAAATAGAATAGAATAGACACTTAATTGTAAATTGTATGAAAATGTATTGATTTGCTGTCACAATACCCTACTTCACACATGCCGTTAAAAAGCACTTATTTTTCATTATCTCCAGTGAAATACCTGTGTTAACATATATGAAAACAGCACGTTTCTCCATTTTGTAGAACAAAATATTAAGTTAAAACTTAAGTTAAAAATCAATGTAGCAAGCCTTGCATCCCCACTTGGAATACTATCAGTTACATGTGTCCAATGTAACCATTATGTAATTGTTAAGAGGCTGAGAGACAAGGAGCTAATATCTTGCAAAAAAAATGGTCTAGCATTAAAACTTGTTAGAGAAGTGCTCCCGCTGTGGGGATCAAATCAGCAGAAATGCTCAAGAGCGCCACCATAGAGGTTGATAAACCTCAAACTTTCATTAAAATTGACATACAATATATTGAGGATTTTTATCGCTTATTAACGTGTACTAATACCTAAAGTTGCATTACAAAAGTATTTCGAAGTGTTTTGTGAAAGTTTATCATCGACTTTTTGAATTTTAAAAAATGACGTTACGTTATGAAACACAGTTTTTTTTCCGTTGATCACACAGTCTACATATAACGATATCTAGGCTATATATGGACCGATTTAGTCGTAAAAAAGACCCAATAGTGATTATGGGACATCTAGGAGTGCCAACAAAGAAGATGGTCAAAGGTAATGAATGTTTTCTATTTTATTGTGCGGTTTGTGTAGCGCAGAATATGCTAATTATTTTGTTTACGTCCCCTGCGGGTCTTTTGTGGTGTTACATGCTATCAGATAATAGCTTCTCATGCGTTCCCCGAAAAGCATTTTACAAATCTGACTTGGTCGATAGATTCACAACGAGTGTAGCTTTAATTCAGTATATTGTATGTCAATTTTAATGAAAGTTTGAGGTTTATCAACCTCTATGGTGGCGCTCTTGAGCATTTCTGCTGATTTGATCCCCACAGCGGGAGCACTTCTCTAACAAGTTTTAATGCTAGACCATTTTTTTTGCAAGATATTAGCTCCTTGTCTCTCAGCCTCTTAACAATTACATAATGGTTACCTTGGACACATGTAACTGATAGTATTCCAAGTGGGGATGCAAGGCTTGCTACATTGACTAAACTCATTGGATACGCTTATGAGAGTATATCATTGACATGGTAATACAGTCTGATTGAAGATTATATTATGGTCAAATTTCCTTCTACACTATTTATCTGTCATCCTCAGTCAAAAGTGGATTTCCACTAATCTACACACAAACAGTTCTAAGTACTGTTAAAGCTTTAGGCATTCTAAATGACTGTAACTTTAGGAAAAGAATAACTGTCTCTATGGATACAAAGAACAAAGAGCTTTAAAACTGTTCCAACGTTATGGAAACACTGGAACAATCTGTACTGTTCAGATACCTTTAAACACATAGACCTCCCTCTCATGTCCTCTCTCACACACATGCACGCACGCGCACACACACCCCACTCTTGCACATTCATCCTCTTTGAATAGCCTATTCCTTTTCAGTTCTTCCTGTGCCATCCACATTTGTGCATAGCTTAGTCAGTGGTCAAGTTATCAGTTTGCCAGCTGGCTAGGTAAAATGACTAGCCAGCTCAACAATGTTGTTTGTTATCAAACCCCAAAATAACGGCTCGTGAGAAGTTTAAAACAACCATCAACATGCACACAAATCCGCTGCAGAAAAAAACATAGCTCTGGAATGTTTTGGCATAACTTTTACATGATTTTGGCTAGAGGTACACAGTCTTCAGCAATGTAAGGTTGTAGTCCAAACACTTACAAGACACACACACACACACACCCTCAGCCCTCAAATTAAGTGGAAACTTCTGATGACGTATCATGATGTCTGACGAGTATACAGTTGCAGGGAAAAGGGCAAAAGGCAAAAAGGGGAAATATTTTTAAATGTACCGCCCTTGCCCGGAAATTTGTCACTCGTTCATCCCGCGATGATTGTGTTTTCAGCCACCGGTAGCTTGTGGGTGCTTTATATGCGCTACAGTCAATTATGATTGCATGTCTACTCACATTAAATATATAATTATTAATAAATGCCTACTGTACGACAGCTAGCAAATTAACAGCCTGCCTAGCTGGAACTTCTGAAGAAGAAAATGTTTTATTTCCACAATTTCCAAAAGCTAACCAAACAAAAACATCATTACTTATATGAGACGTGTTTCTGCCGTCATATTCATGCCGTTATTCATATTAGTTTTTACTTACACTTGTTTGTTGACTCCATATATTGACGTTGACGTTTTCATTTTTGGCTGACATTTCTTAGCGGATTTACAATCGTCACAACTTTAATTATGGGGAGTTTCAGGCCCCGAAGTGAACATAATTGCACACACGCAAACTCGACTAAAAAAGAGGGCTGAGGGGCTTACATTGCAAACGTCCCTTGCTTAGCTAATCATTTTGACCGCCCTCCAAGATGGTGACGGGGATTCTCCCAAGGGCATAAGGTGAGAGTAAGTAGGCGAGGGTGTGTCATTTATGAGATTGAACCGCAGCCTAAGCATAAACCTTTCGCACAACGTAGCAACGCCCACTTCTGCTCAACTTCCTAGCCGATACATAGCTTCCTGTCCCGATCCCGTCCTGTCAGCCTGATATCATTATCTCAGTATATAAATATAATCATATTTATTTTGTGTTTTTTATCCTTCTTGTTGAAAATTCTGTTTATCTGTCAGTTAGTGATTTTTGTAATTCGATTGTGTTCTGTGTCTTTTTTTTTGTCTCTTTAGCTAGCAAA
Source organism: Oncorhynchus nerka (assembly GCF_034236695.1). Taxonomy (NCBI): domain Eukaryota; kingdom Metazoa; phylum Chordata; class Actinopteri; order Salmoniformes; family Salmonidae; genus Oncorhynchus; species Oncorhynchus nerka. Next base: position 40,246,144 of record NC_088423.1, on the reverse strand, counting down.
CGTTAGCTACCAGTACCTAGCTAACGTAAGTGCTATCATTAACGTTATTAGTTGGTGCGGCATCTTTATTGAAAGTTAGGAAATTAAGATTTCTTTTAACCTTCTAGTTGGCTTCGACATCTGAAGAAGGGAGCAGTACCTTTGCTATTCCAGTGGAATAACTACCATGTCCATGAGATCCTCATGTTACTGATGGGAAGCATCAACTGCATCTGGGCTGTGGCTTGCTTTCTCATAAAACTACCACATTGTCTAACACCCTGTAGTCCATTTATTGATGATAAACACTACTGCTTATACTCCAAACACAAAATGTTTACAGTGACAAGAGAACAGAAAACATTTACTGAATTATTTTAAATGATTAACTAATAAATTAAAGACAGATTTGTTGGTTTGTTTCTCTTTCATTAATTGAAAGATAAAGGAGCCTGTAGGAGCCTGTCTGTTGTTATTTAGTCTTTCCTGCCTATGAACTTTTGCATGTACACATATAAGTAGTACCAGTCACCCTTCTCTCTAATTAGTGAGAACACCACTGGGTCTCTATGTATTCTCTCGACCAGAATTTCCTCATGCGCGCGCACAAACAACAAAGTCATACCACTCCAACCCAGCGATTTAGAGATGACCTTGAACTTGCCAATAGTAGGCATGCTGCCTCTTCAGGGAAGGTTCACCGTTATGCATGTGAATGTACTTGCAATCCACAAAACCCTTTACATTTGGGTAATCTCCAGTCCATCAGGAGAAGATGCAAGTCAAGGGACATCAGGATGTATGATGAGGCCACAGGGTGAGAAGTTGACATTCTGCATTTTGCAATAGTCACTAGCTGCTTCCAACTCCAGTCCCCTCTTCATGTCAGCTGTTTGTGCTGTGCCTTTGAGGATCCTTTCAGCTAGATTGCCTGCGGATGTCAGCCCTCTCACATGGCAAGCTTCCGTGACGAGGTCAGTCCTCTATTTTATGAGCTGTTGCGAAGCTCACATATAGAGACAATGTGAATCTGGTCTTCTTCACTGAGCACAAATGTGCAGCCTTGAAAGTTGATCACCAGTCTGTAGCCATCAACAGGCAGTGAAGCGAATGGTGGTGTCTCCATATGGTGAACTATGTGTCGCGTTGTGATTGGAGGCTGATGGTAAGACAAGAGGCTCCCCACCTCTACCTTTCCAAAGTGGGAGTCGACTAAAAGCTTTTCAGCAGACATCCCCATGCTGCAGATCAAAGGCTTGGATAGAGGGTCAAAGTTGTTGTACCCCTCTTCTATCTGGAGAACTGAGAGGTCAGGGAGTGGTCCAAGAAGGGCGCAGTAGAGAGTACTTCTGCAAAGCAAAGCAGCCTCTGTGGTTAGCCAATCTAAACAACGTACTTGAAACCACCTGAAATTTAAAAAAATGAAATAGTCAAAGTGTAATAGGATATGACCAGATACTACCTAGTATACTGGCTATTAGGGACTACTCACCTAATCCCTCCTTCTGCCATGCACATTTTGGTGGGCTTGGTGATGGTCATTTTGCCTATGGGCCCAGGTTGCAGACCCCAGACTGTATAAGGGCACTATTCTAAATCTAATCATGAGGCGATTTAAGTTTTCATGAAATAACTTCTTAGCATTATGAAGTGATTATAACCATATGATGTTGATATGTGGTATAGCTATTAAAACATACCATATTCATTGGCTTAAGCCACTACTGATATGCCTCTGTGCAGCGGTGAGGTGGGACCACTGGTGTTTCCATCTGGGAATAGTGTGCAGACTGGGATAGTAATGCAACAAGAACAGTGATGTTGTGTCATTGTTACTTGCTCAGGGGGCTTCAGTACAACCTACGTGGCGATATAAAAAGAAAATGATTAGACTATATAATCACTCAACATGTGTCACGACCAGCAAACAGATGTGACTGGAGCAACATGCAACAGCCACTAAATTCATTACAACAATACAGGTTTAAACATTTCTATTAAGGATATACGTATGCTCTTGATTAAATGTAATCTAATGTATCCAACATAAAATAGTTAACAGAAACAGCAAGGAAGACGACTGAACAATTACTACACTAACACGGAACCCAAACCGGCTGCGCGAGAGCGCCATTGTGTGTTATGGTGCATAAATGTATTTTGTCCCCCTACACCAAACGCGATCACAACACTCAGGTTAAAATAGCAAAACAAATTCTGAACCAATGACATTCATTTGGGGACAGGTCGAAAATAATTAAACATGTATGGCAATTTAGCTATTTAGCTTGCACTTGCTAGCTAATTTGTCCTATTTAGCTAGCTTGCTGTTGGTAGCTAATTTGTCCTGGGATTTAAACATTGAGTTGTTATTTTATCTTAAATGCACAAGCTCCTTTACTCTGCCAATTAATCCACACATAAAACGGCCAACCGAATCGTTTCTATTACCACGACTAACAGCAAAATAGTTTGTCTTTCAATCACCCACGTGGGTATAACCAATGAGGAGATGGCACGTGGGTACCTGCTTCTATAAACCCATGAGGAGATGAGAGAGGCAGGAATTTCAGCGTGATCTGCGTCAGAAATAGAAAGGAGTTCTATTTTAGCCCTTGGCATCGCAGAAGCTCGTTGCCGCGCGCGAGCAGTGTGGGTGAAATAATTGAATAACATGGATTTCTAAATGTATTTTGCGACACTCGCGCACGCGACGTGTCCGGTCTGGTCAGCATGTAAGAATGGTTTCATAGACATGGGCTAAGCCCAGTCCTAGACTAATTAATGCCTCTTAATGCAGATCACCATTGACAGGAAAGGTATTAGTCTAAGACTAGGCTTCATCTCTGACTGTGTCACCAGCATGTAGTGTGTCACAAACAGCTTACTTTTTACCCTACACTCAAACTGTGTGGTTTCTCATTTTTCCTCATGGATCTCTAGCAGCAAGCCCTTATGCTGACCTCTCCCCTGTTCAAAACTGTTTTGAATAAAAAGAATGAGCAATCATTCTTGTCTGGTCTGATAGGCAACTTGGCTACACTTACCTTCATAGTTGAAAAGGTAACTGTAGACATAAAGTTTGAATCCTTTTTCCAACTTCGAAGTCGGTGGTTTGCTGCTTGTTGTCTTGGCCAGACGATGTACATCCGTCACTGTTATCTTTGGCAGCTCTTGCAAGCACCTTGTGTGGCTAATTGCTAGACACCTTACTAGTTAATAGCTAGCTAAGAGACAAGAAAAGACGAACACAATAATCTAATTACAAAAATCCCGACCTGAACGGATAAACAACATTTCCAAAAATAATTATTTAAAAAACCCTGTAGAAATATGATTATATTAATATACTGAGGTAGAGCCGAGCAACTTCGAGGCTAGTATGGCTACAATCAGGCTGACAGGACGGGATTGGGACAGGAAGCTATGTATCGGGTAGGAAGTTGAGCAGAAGTGGGCGTTGCTATGTTGTGCAAAGGGACTATTGACTGTATGGCAGCGGTTCAAACTTATAAAAGAAACACCCTCGTCCACTTACCCTCGCCTTATGGCCTTGGAGGAATCCCCATCACAATCCTGGAGTGCGGTCCGAATAATTAGCCAAGCATGGGAAGTTTGCAGCGTAAGCCCCTCAGCCCTCGTTTTTAGTCGTGTTTGCAAGTGTACAATTATATTCACTCCGGGGCCTGAAATTCCCCATAATTCAATATGCGACGATTGTACATCCGCTATGAAATGTCCGGCAAAACTTAGAAACAGTATCAGTGTAGAAGTCAACATACAAGTGTAAGTAAAAACTAATGTAAATAGGTTAGAAATTGTTCTACTAATGCGCATGACGGCACAAACACGTCAGGTTAAAGTAATGATGTTTTTGTTTGGTTAGCTTTTGTAAATTGTAGAAATAAAACATTTTCCTTCTTCAGACGTTCCAGCTAGGCAGGCTAACGTTATTTAGCTAATTAATTTGCTAGCTATCATACAGTAGGCATATATGAATAAATATATAGTTAATATTAGTAGACATGGAATTTTAATTGACTGTAGTCCATTCTAGTCAGATGTCATGATACGTCATCCATAGTGTCGACTTAATTTGAGGTCTGAGGGGATAGGGTGTATCTTTTAAGTGTTTGGATTGCAACCTAGTTGTGTTCCATTTGTGTTCTGCTCTTTAACCTCAACAAAAATCTCATAATTAAAATACCTCAAGCATACAAGTATTTTACACCATTTTAAAGATACATTTCGCGTTAATCCAGCCACAGTGTCTGATTTAAAAAAGGATTTACAGTGAAAGCACCACAAACGATTATGTTAGGTCACCACCAAGCCACAGAAAAACACAGCCATTTTTCCCAGCCAAAGAGAGTCACAAAAAGCAGAAATAGAGAAAACTAATCACTAACCTTTGATGATCTTCATCAGATGACACTCATAGGACTTCATGTTACATAATACATGTATGTTTTGTTTGATAAAGTTCATATTTAGTTCAAATCTGAGTTTACATTAGCGTGTTACGTTCAGTAGTTCTAAAACATGCGGTGATATTGCAGAGAGCCACATCAATTTACAGAAATACTCATAATAAACATTGATAAAGATATGACTATTATACATGGCACTTTAGATAAACTTCTCCTTAATGCAACCGCTGTGTCACATTTTTAAAAAAGCATTACGGAGAAAGCAAACCATGCAATAATCTGAGTACAGCCTTTAGACAACAAAGCAGCCAAAAAGATAACAGCCATATTGGGGAGTCAACATTACTCAGAAATAGCATTTTAAATACTCCCTTACCTTTGATGATCTTCATCAGAATGCACTCCCAGGAATCCCAGTTCCACCATAAATGTTTTGATTTGTTCGTTAATGTCCATCTGTTATTTCCAAATATCTTATTTTATTAGGGCGTTTGGTAAACAAATCCAAAAGCGCATTCAGGTCGCACCGAACGTTGGACGAAAAGTTCAAAAACTTCAGTTACAGCCCGTAGAAACATGCCAATATAAGTATGCAATCATTCTTTAGGATGTTTTCAACATAAAACTTCATTAACTTCTTGCGTCAACCCAACCCGGATCCGGGATCATGACTACAGCCTCAAGCTCATTACCATAACGCAACGTTAACTATTCATGAAAATCGCAAATGAAATGAAATCAATATGCTAGCTCTCATGCTTAGCCTTTTGTTAACAACACTGTCATCTCAGATTTTCAAAAATATGCTTCTCTACCATAGCAAAACTAGCATTTAGCATTTAGCATTAGCATTTAGCGTTAGCATCACCAGGCAACATTTTCACAAAAACCAGCAAAAACATTCAATAAATCATTGACCTTTGAAGAACTTCGGATGTTTTCAATGAGGAGACTCTGTTAGATAGCAAATGTTCAGTTTTCCTGAAAGATTATTTGTGCAGGAGAAATCGGTCCGTTTTCTGCATCATGTTTGGCTACCAAAAAAAAACGAAAATTCAGTTATAAAAATGCCGAACTTTTAACAAAATAACTCCATAATATCGACTGAAACATGGCAAACGTTGTTTAGAATCAATCCTCAAGGTGTTTTTCTACATATCTCTTCAATGATGTATCGTTCCTGGAAGTGTGCTTCTCCCTCTGTATCGCATGGTAAAATGAGTGCCACTGAGAATTGCGCACCAATTTAGACAAAGGACACCGGGCGGACACCTGGCAAATGTAGTCTCTTATGGCCAATCTTCCAATGATATGCCTACAAATACGTCACAATGCTGCAGACATCTTGGACGAACAGCAGAGGGCATAAGCTCGTTCACGGCACATTCACAGCCATATAAGGAGACGATAGTAAAACAGAGCTTCAAAAATTCAGCTCATTTCCTGTTTGATGTTTCATCTTGGTTTCGCCTGTAGCATCAGTTCTGGGGCACTCACAGATAATATCTTTGCAGTTTTGAAAACGTCAGTGTTTTCTTTCCAAAGCTGCCAATTATATGCATAGTCGAGCATCTTTTCGTGACAAAATATTGCGCTTAAAACGGGCACGTTTTTTAATCCAATAATGACATAGCGCCCCCATAGGTTGAAGAGGTTAATGTTCCAACAGGACAATTCCTTTGTCTGTACAAATAAAGTGGAATGTACCTACCTTTCACGTGAGCGCGCCAAGCAGAGGCTGTGGCACTCTGCCAGACCACTCACTCAAAGAGCCCTTATGAGCCCCTCCTTCAGAGTAGAATCCTCAAAACAAAATACTGTTGACATCTAGTGGAAGCCTTGGGAAGTGAAACATAACTAATATCACCCTGTATCTTCAATGGGGGCTGAGTTGTAAAACTACAAACATCAGATTTCCCACTTCCTGGTTGGATTTTTCTCAGGATTTCGCCTGCCATATGAGTTCTGTTATACTCACAGACATCATTCAAACAGTTTTAGAAACTTCAGAGTGTTTGCTATCCAATACTAATAATAATATGCATATATTAGCATCTGGGACAGAGTAGGAGGCAGTTCACTCTGGGCACGCTATTCATCCAAAAGTGAAAATGCTGCTACATTTACATTTACATTTACATTTAAGTCATTTAGCAGACGCTCTTATCCAGAGCGACTTACAAATTGGTGCTTTCACCTTATGACATCCAGTGGAACAGCCACTTTACAATAGTGCATCTAGGTCTTTTAAAAGGGGGGGGGGTGAGAAGGATTACTTTATCCAATGCTACCTATCCCAAAAATGTTAATCACATCTAAGTTAACTCAACCGGCCCGCGGGGAGTACACCGAGGTTAAAAACACTAATATTCAGGTTGAAGTACCACTTTGACCCTTTCAGAGTACTACTGTACATTTCTGTTTTAAAACACATTCTGGTTATTGAAACACTTACATTGGGTTTACATTCAAACAACCTCCAAACACCACATCTTAGCTTAGGTGCAATACTTCTCATGGTTTCATTTGACAATCATGGTGTTTTTAGACTTTCTATTTTTAAAGTGTAGATGGGTCCATACAATGTAGCCTATACCTGAAACAATCATATAATAATTGACACCAGGAAAAAAAGTGGATTAAGTTACAATTGTCTGAAAAAAAATACATATGTTAAGAACAACAATCTCAACATCAAACTTCTATGCACTATTGGGATCACAAAATCAGAGAGACACCCATGCACTGTGCAACTTCACCTAGGTGCCTCCATACAATGCAAAGTGCATTAGCCATCTAAAAATAATTAATTCAACAGCAAACGTTTATCCACAATAAGGATTACCTAAGCAGAGAGTCACTCATCTGATCAATAAGCAGCGCAGCAGCTAGACTAATGTTTCATTAGCCAACTCAAAAAACACAGAGAGGCTTTGTTCTGTTAATCTAATGGAACATTGCTTTAATGGAAATCTGTTTTTCCCAATAAAATAAGTGGAAGTAGGGAAGGAAAACTGGAAATGTTAAAGAGGCAATACTCTATAAGTAATTGGTAATCAAGGAACTATACACTCCAACAGCTTACTCCAAGAACAATATAAATATTACCATTTGAACCTCAGGGCAATTTGCTTTCATTTGAGAAAATAATATCCTGCACAAATCAACAGACTGACACCCCCTCGAGCTACAAAACTTCAATTACCAAACGTTTATAATCTTTCTCACAAAAGAACCAGGCCCAGAGATTGACGGAGACACAAGTAACCTTTTTCAGATTTGATGTGGTTGTTTTTCTGCAAGATCTTACTTTTTTCCATGACTGGGATATAAATTGATTTAAAGGTATTTTCAGTAGAAGCAGGCTTGCACATACAGTGGGGCAAAAAATTATTTAGTCAGCCACCAATTGTGCAAGTTCTCCCACTTAAAAAGATGAGACAGGCCTGTAATTTCCATCATAGGTACACTTCAACTTCAACATAGTTTATGAAGATATTTGCAAATTATGGTGGAAAATAAGTATTTGGGCATTAACAAAAGTTTATCTCAATACTTTGTTATATACCCTTTGTTGGCAATGACAGAGGTCAAACGTTTTCTGTAAGTCTTCACAAGGTTTTCACACACTGTTGCTGGTATTTTGGCCCATTCCTCCATGCAGATATCCTGCTTCTTACGAAGCCACTCCTTCATTGCCCGGGCGGTGTGTTTGGGATCATTGTCATGCTGAAAGACCCAGCCACATTTCATCTTCAATGCCCTTGCTGATGGAAGGAGGTTTTCACTCAAAATCTCAAGATACATGGCCCCATTCATTCTTTCCTTTACACGGATCAGTCGTCCTGGTCCCTTTGCAGAAAAACAGCCCCAAAGGATGATGTTTCCACCCCCATGCTTCACAGTAGGTATGGTGTTCTTTGGATGCAACTCACCATTCTCACCATTCTTTGTCCTCCAAACACGACGAGTTGAGTTTTTACCAAAAAGTTATATTTTGGTTTCATCTGACCATATGACATTCCTCCAATCTTCTTCTGGATCATCCAAATGCTCTCTAGACGGGCCTGGACATGTACTGGCTTAAGCAGTGGGACACGTCTGGCACTGCAGGATTTGAGTCCCTGGCGGCGTAGTGTGTTACTGATGGTAGGCTTTGTTACTTTGGTCCCAGCTCTCTGCAGGTCATTCACTAGGTCCCCCCATGTGGTTTTGGGATTTTTGCTCACCGTGTGATCATTTTGATGGTGAGATCTTGCGTGGAGCCCCAGATCGAGGGAGATTATAAGTGGTCTTGTATATCTTCCATTTCATAATAATTGCTCCCACATTTCCTTATTTTCCACCATAATTTGAAAATAAATAATTTAAAAATCCTACAGTGATTTTCTGGATTTTTTTTCTCATTTTGTCTGTCTTAGTTTAAGTGTACCTATGATGAAAATTACAGGCTTCTCTCATCTTTTTAAGTGGGAGAACTTGCACAATTGGTGGCTGACTAAATACTTTTTTGCCCCACTGTATATCCAGTTCCTGAAAGACCAGACACAGTCTTTTAAATGTTATCTTTAAATCATCACTGTGTGTGCTAATTTCATGAAAATAATAATATATTATATATAGGGCTGTCAAAGTTAAAACACTAATAAAGAGTTAACGATTGACATGTTTATCGGTGTGAATTTTCTACGCCGTTAATCACGTCTCCATTTCTTCACAGCATGGAACCTTTAAGCACAAGTGTTTCCTCATGGACCCTTTAGCATGAGGTCAAAGTAAAAAATAATAATCCCAGGTCATAGGGGCGGCAGGGTAGCCTAGTGTTTAGAGCGTTGGGCTAGTACCCGGAAAGTTGCAAGTTCAAATCCCTGAGCTGACAAGGTACAAATCTGTCGTTCTGCCCCTGAACAGGCAGTTAACCCACTAGGCCGTCATTGAACATGAGAATTTGTTCTTAACTGACTTGCCTAGTTAAATAAAGGTAAATAAAAATATAAAAAAAGACATATCTGATATGGGCAGAAAGCTTAAATTCTTGATAATCTAATTGCACTGTCCAATTTACAGTAGCTATTACAGTGAAATAATACCATGTTATTGTTTGAGGAGAGTGCACAATTATACACTTGAACATGTATTAATAAACCAATTAGGCACATTTGGGCAGTCTTGATACAACATTTTGAACAAATATACAATGGTTCATTGGATCAGTCTAAACACATACACTGCTGCCATCTAGTGGCCAAAATCTAAATTGTGCCTGGGCTGGAATAATACATTATCGCCTAGATGGAACTGTGTTAGAACTAATTGAACTTTGTTATTTATTTGTCAAATTAAAAGATTATTTAAAGTGTCGAATAGTGTTATTGTCAAAAAGTGTTATTTGACGTGCATCTCTTTTGACACGCAAAGACCCAAACGGCGTTCCATAGTATGCCGTGAAGCTAATAGCAGTGATGCTACTACTGTGTAACTCCGGTAGGGCAATAGTAGTGTGTACCTGTGCTCGACCAGTCGCGAAAGCCAACATCTCCCACGACAGAGAACGGTTGATTGTCAAGGGCAATGAATTCCATTTTCTTGGCTTTAAAACTTGTTAGGGATTAGCTCCCTCTGTGGGGATCAAATCAGCGGAAATTTCAAGAGCGCCACGTATAGTTTTTGATAAAAATCTAACTTTTCATTAAAACACACATGCAAGGTACTGAATTAAAGCTACACTCGTTGTGAATCTAGCCACCGAGTCAGATTTGTAAAATGCTTTTCGGCGAAATCATGAGAAGCTATTATCTGATAGCATGCACCCCCAAAGTACTGGAACGTCACCTAAAACGACAGATTTTGCGGTAGCCGGCGCTACCCAAAACGCAGAAATAAAATATAAAACATTCATTACCTTTGACGAGCTTCTTTCTTGGCACTCCTATATATCCCATAAACATCACAATTGGGTCTTTTTCCCGATTAAATCCGTCATTGTATAGCCAAAATGTCATTTTCCTTAGACCGGTCTGATCCAGGAATATTCCATTTTACAAGACGCAACGTCACTTTTTAAAATTACAAAAGTGGCCTATAAACTTTTACAAATAACTTCAAACTACTTTTCTAAACCAACTTTAGGTATTAATAAACGTTAATAATCTATACAATTCATCACGGGGCGATCTGTATTCGATAGCAGCTAGTCTTGAAATCAACGTCCATCTTTTCCATTTTAACAACATCCTGTGGTGAGTTCTTCACGTTTGGCTGAGAAATCGACCGGCAAGTGCAGTCACTACAACGCCAAACTTTTTTCCAAATTAGCTCCATAATAATCGACAGAAACATGGCAAACGTTTTTTATCCAAAAATGAAAATACTGCCCCCTAGTTACAAAAGGTTAAGAGGCTCCTCTGTCCTCCACTCGTTACCTGTATTAATGGCACCTGTTTGAACTTGTTATCAGTATAAAAGACACCTGTCCACAACCTCAAACAGTCACACACTCCAAACTCCACTATGGCCAAGACCAAAGAGCTGTCAAAGGACACCAGAAACAAAATTGTAGACCTGCACCAGGAAGACTGAATCTGCAATAGGTAAGCAGCTTGGTATGAAGAAATCAACTGTGGGAGCAATTATTAGGAAATGGAAGACATACAAGACCACTGATAATCTCCCTCGATCTGGGGCTCCACGCAAGATCTCCCCCCGTGGGGTCAAAATGATCACAAGAACGGTGAGCAAAAATCCCAGAACCACACGGGGGGACCTAGTGAATGACCTGCAGAGAGCTGGGACCAAAGTAACAAAGCCTACCATCAGTAACACACTACGCCGCCAGGCACTCAAATCCTGCAGTGCCAGACGTGTCCCCCTGCTTAAGCCAGTACATGTCCAGGCCCGTCTGAAGTTTGCTAGAGAGCATTTGGATGATCCAGAAGAAGATTGGGAGAATGTCATATGGTCAGATGAAACCAAAATATAACTTTTTGGTAAAAACTCAACTCGTCGTGTTTGGAGGACAAAGAATGCTGAGTTGCATCCAAAGAACACCATACCTACTGTGAAGCATGGGGTGGAAACATCATGCTTTGGGGCTGTTTTTCTGCAAAGGGACCAGGACGACTGATCCGTGTAAAGGAAAGAATGAATGGGGCCATGAAGATGAAACGTGGCTGGGTATTTCAGCATGGCAATAATCCCAAACACACCGCCCGGGCAACGAAGGAGTGGCTTCGTAAGAAGCATTTCAAGATCCTGGACTGGTCTAGCCAGTCTCCAGATCTCAACCCCATAGAACATTTTGGGAGGGAGTTGAAAGACCGTGTTGCCCAGCAACAGCCCCAAAACATCACTGCTCTAGAGGAGATCTGCATGGAGGAATTTGCCAAAATACCAGCAACAGTGTGTGAAAACCTTGTGAAGATTTACAGAAAATGTTTGACCTCTGTCATTGCCAACAAAGGGTATATAACAAAGTAAACTATTAAAATTTTGTTATTGACCAAATACTTATTTTGCACCATAATTTGCAAATAGATTCCTTAAAAATCCTACAATATGATTTTCTTGTTTTTTTTTTTCTCATTTTGTCTGTCATAGTTGAAGTGTACCTATGATGAAAATTAAAGGCCTCTCTCATCTTTTAAGTGGGAGAATATGCACAATTGGTGGCTGACTAAATACTTTTTTGCCCCACTGTATATATTCTTAGAGCTAGGGTCTATTTTCCTGAATTTCCGCCTGACTGATGTGCCCAAAGTAAACTGCCTGTTGCTCATGGCGAGAAGCCAGGATATGCATATAATTGGTAGCATTGGATAGAAAATGTTAAAATCATTTCTGAGACTATAACACAATTGATATGGCAGGTGGAGAAAGTGGAGAAAGAAATGTGTATCTGATAATCACACGCTGCTATTTATTGCTAACCAGCTGATGTCACTAATCTGCATTGTGAACAGATAATGAAGCTCTGAGTAATGAACGGTTTTCTGGTACAATTTGGTGAAAGCAATGAAGCCTTCAGAATGCCTCAGTTACCCAACACTTCTGGTGGTTTGAACACTGCATGACAATGCCTGCCTAAATAGTATATAATGGCAAATGATCAAATGCATAGAACAATGTTAAACGTTACGACACTTCAAAAAATGGGTTTGCATTCTGCTCTGGACAGGTTTGAAAACATCATAATGGTGTTTAGAAACTTTAAGGAGAGGAAACAAGACCAAATGAGAAGGTTTCTAATTCTGCACTAAACATGACCATTTTTGTTAGTTCTCCATGTCCCTGGCAACGTGTTTCACAATACTTGAATAAGTGGTGTTACAACACACCATGTACTGTTTTAAAACATCTCAGGATGATTTGTTTCAATACTCCAGCCAAGTTAAGGTTGTGTCTCCTTCAACTAGTTGCCACTAGTGTTGGTGTTAGAAAAACACTTAATTTGAAGTGTACCACTAGGTGGCTTCACTTTTAGGATTGTTCCACGCTGAGCGAGGACAGGATGTGTCTAGTTATGGAGGAAGGGATCACTGTGATATTCATCATAGTTATATGTATGAAGAATGACCTTACATTCTAGGTCACATTGAATTGGACATGGCCTGTGTAGTCCTGGTCGATACCCTGCCTCTGGTTACAGAGAGACAGTATTGACGATGTGTCCAGTCATGTGTTTGATGCAGAAGATACAGGATCTCAGCACGTTTTAGCTCAATTTTCATAACAGGCCTAGGTGGAAAGTGAGGGTGCAGTTTAGTTTTAGTTATATACGTTATGGGGTTTTCACCAGCTTCCACTGCCACTACTCAGTTTGTATTGATTTTCACTAGTTATCATTCCCTATAAAATCGGTCCAACTCTCATTATGTATTTGTGTTTGTGCGAGAGAGAGGGAGAGTGAGAGAGTCCTTCCCTCTCCTATCTGTCTTTCTCTCACACACTCTCTCATCCCTTTCTCTCCAATTCCATTTTCCTCCTCTGTGTCCATTTTCTCATTACGATAAGTTGTGTTCTCTTCCAAACAGCTTTGCTTTGGCGCTTGCTGGTTGCACAATGGTTGGCTGGGTGCCTCCACTCCCCCTGTTCAGTTTGTATTGATTTTCACTGGTAATCACTCTCTATACAATTGGTCTACCTCTCATGATGCATTTGTGTGTTTGTGTTTGTGTTGGTGTGTGCGAGCAAGCGGGAGAGTCCTTCCCTCTGGTGTATGTGTCTGCTGCCTCCTGTCTGTTGTGTTCTCTTCCAAATAGCTTTGCTTTGGTGCTTGCTGGTTGGGCAATTTATCCCTCGTCTTTTGGGCTCTCGTACCCCTTTTCCTATTGAATCAAGTTAACTCGCTACACACGTGAGTAAGCAATGTTTAGTCTTATGAATACCGAACTCGTATGAATACAGAATTCCAAGGGTGGGTCAGTTATCAGGAAGCGTCTCTGATATTCTCTTCTAACTCTGCGATTTTACCCGAGAGGGGAAAGTCCCAGACAGAGAATATTGGAAAACCAACACCCTGGACAAGATGTCAACACTAAATGAAATATGGTGTTGTCTTTGGATGATTTTCAAGAGACAATTGTATGTAGAAAATAGGCTAACTATGTTGTGATGAATGTATCTTTAGAAGTGTTTCCTACTTCCATGCCAAATAACATCCATCCAAAGATGTATTTAGTTGTATTTAGAAGATTTTGTAGAGCTGTTAGTTATTATGATTAACTTACTCTCTATTCCTTCACTCCCCTCCCCCTTCCTCTACTCTAATGTTTTTTCTCTCCTCTAACATCAAACATCTTCTCCAAACCAACAATTTCATGCTATTCTTTTCTCCCATGGTCCTTTTCTGCTTTCCTTATGGCACCACTAACCCTGATCTCTACAGACTGGCGGTACGAGGGTAAGAGGGCAACCCTTTACTTTTCCTCATTCTCTCTATCTTGTTTTGTCTCTGTGTGCTCGGAGTCATTTCCATCTGTGCAGCTCTCTGTATTGAACACTGTGCTCATGTTGTCACCCCACATGGTTGTCATGTATTGTCGTCATGTATTGTTGTGAGTTGGTCATCACTGTGCTTTTGTATCAGTGTCCTTAAACCCATCAACGTGCTTCAACATTAATAGAAAGGATGAAACTATTCATAACCAGTTATGACAGCTGCTATCAGCTTATGACATTGAGGCTCTTTGTGGTATTGGTGCGTTTGTTTTATTGCCTTCTCTCTCCACCGTACAGAATGTAAACTGTCCCGGTCTGGCCCTCCTGCTACCATAGTGACCATTGATGAAGAGAGCCCCAATGGTACGTACGGCCTTTGTTTTCTCTTCAATATATGCCATTCATAACATACCCCAAACTTCTGAACAGTAGTCTGACTTAGAAATGTCTTAGGTTTTGAAAGAAAAGCACATTTTTTGTCCATTTAAAATACCATCAAATTGATCAGAAGTACAGTGTTAATGGTTTAAATTATTATTTTAGCTGGAAACGGATCATTCTTTATGGCATATCTACATTGGCGTACAGAGGCCCATTATCAGCAACCATCACTCCTGTGATGCAATGGCACGTTGTGTTCGCTAATCCAAGTTTATCATTTTAACAGGCTAATTAAAAAAACATTTTGCAATTATGTTAGCACAGCTGAAAACTGTCGTCCTGATTAAAGAAGCAATGCAACTGTCCTTCTTTAGACTAGTTGAGTATCTGGATCATCAGAATTTGTGGGTTCGATTACAGGCTCAAAATGGCCAGAAACAAATAACTTTCTTCTGAAACCTGTCAGTCTATTCTTGTTCTGAGAAATGAAGGCTGCGTTGCGACACCGTGTATAGCTTTGTGAAATGTTAGGCTTGACATAAGAAAATAAAGACCAGGCCTACCAAAACAAATGTGTCCATTAGCTAAAGAAAAGCTATACAAAAAAGCCAATCATCGATTCGATAGGAATGCAGCCGCATAGACATGGCTGCCACTGTGCAAATTAGAAGTAGCCCAAAAACCTGCAACCCGCGACCAATACATTTTCACCCTCTGCATTGTTTTCGAAGTAGCCCAATGCAGGAAAACCGCGGACATGGCAACCCTGACTCCTTTCGCATTCCATCTTTCCCCGTTCCTCTGGAGAGTATATCTAATTACCCAGAAACATGACAGTGAAGTAAGACACTCTCAAATCTTTTATTTCATTCACACATTTTAATTAAGCAAATCTAAATGTGTTATTTTGTCTCTGGTGCACACCTGTTTGCCTCTTTTCTTTTGGTTGCATAACACATGTTTTAAGGGTCTCACATTGATATGAAGCTGTAATGACTGTATCCTGTAATTATAGAATGGTTACTATGCTAAAAGAAGGGCTCTGACTATTCTTGTTTCAGTGATGTTAGTTGTAATTCTGTGATGTGCCTTCACTTTTTCTGGCTGAGAGGCTGGTTTGGTATTCTGTAGCCGTCTCTCTGTGATTCAAATGCCTGGCAGCAGAGTAAAGAGAGAAAGACGGAGTGTGTGTGTGTGTGTGTGTGTGTGTGTGTGTGTGTGTGTGTAAGCAATGTGCACATATCTGTGTGTGCCCTGTTAAAATAATTGCAAGGCCAGCTATATGTAATTAGAGAGTGTGGCTGAAAGGATGGGATTTGTCCCAACACCTGCTTCTTCTCTGGATTAGAGAGAGAGGACCGGGGGAGGGAGAGGGAAAGAGAGATTGAGAGGGGTATGGGGGAGATAGGGTAGAATGTGTGGACAGTGTGCATACTGTAAACTCTTGGAAAAAATGGTTCCAAAAGGGTTCTTCGGCTGGAACCAAATGGGTTCTACCTGAAACAAACAATGATTCTTCAAAGGGTTCTCTTATGGGGACATCTGAATTTTGGTTTTAGATGGCACCTCTTTTCTAATAGCGTAGGGGCTTGCATTCTTGCCTCCGTGCATGTGATGTGCTAGTAAATTAAAATGTGCATATAATTTACCCAGGCTTTCCATTTTACTGTCGTTTTTTATATAATGTATCACAATGGCCTCGTGTTTGAATCTACATGCTAATTCAGTGGAACATCAAATCTTTAGTGGAAGGGTAGAACACCAGTTGATATTTCTCTCTGTGTCCACCCATTTAGTCTAGTGGGGTTGCTAGTGTAGTGTTTTGATATTGTGAAGCATATTCCTCCATTTGATGGGTAAATAAAGGCCACAATTACAGTATTATGCTGAGATAAATGGTCAGATTAATTAGCCGTGTTCTTGTGCTAAATTACTTACCCTCATTAGAGGCTATAGAGATGAGTTTGTTTGAAGTATAGCAAGAATTCTGCATCTTCATTTACATGCACTTAAATTCTTTGTTTGGATTTGTGCTTTTTTCATGTGAAAACCTCTCTCTGTTATGAAAACCAAATGAGAACATCAACTCCCAAAACGGATCACTAAATCAAATGAAATATACTCATTCTATTCATATTTCCAATATTATATAAAACCCTAATAGAGAACTCATCTGAACAGCATACAGTACATTCCCAACTGCCATGCAATTTTATAAGAAGTAGAAAGAAATCCCTCTAACTTCCTTTACTTTTTCTCAAGTCTATTCTGACATGACTTTACAGCCCCCACTACATTATTCAATTGCCTCTCCCAGAGTGTGAGAGCATTGCCATGTTAGATTAAGGTTTCAGAATTATCAGTATATTTGTCATTTTGGATTCACATCTCTCTTATGAAATCCTGTGGTAAATTTTCACAAAAACAGCATCCACTCCTTTAAGTTGCTTAAAAAAGGCGGTCTCTATCTACAGTACAATTGACTTTACTCTAATAGTTTTGTAGCCACATAAGTAATACAGATTAAAAGGTTCAAATGTAATTGTTTTTTATCTCTGTTTTGTTGGCTTTGTGTTCATTTCATAATACTCTACATTTCTAATTATAATGGGATATTGGTGTATTTTACTGATTTAATATGAAACGCGTTGGGAAGTGATCCTGATTGTCTTAATCCTCTCATTAGACTGAGTCGTAATTAAAGGGATAGGTCATCCTCATTTCATAATTGGAGCTCATTCATTTTTCTAAATTGTCAACTAAATCAGCACGTAGCTAGTTCCCTTTACTGATTTACCGTAGCCTTGCTTTCAATTGTCCTCATTAGGAAATGCAACTGAAAATAAGATTTTAAAACATGCTTTTATATGGGTGTCTTGTGTGTGTGCTTGCACGTGGAAAGCTTTTGTACACTCACTCTGCCAAAACAGTACACAGTTAGTCACTCATCCTTCTCGATAACTTGACACAGTCGTAAACAGATATTGTGTCTGGAAGTAGCATAAGCTAGCCAACTTATTTAGCCAATTAGCTACAGACGGCCAGGGTGCGACCATGGCAAAATTGGTTTGACTTTGGATAGCCTATCTGGTAGGGGCCATCAATATATTACACAATATAAATAGGGCAATATTGCACACCTTTTAGTTTTCTCATGAAATTATTTTTAATTAAATTTCTACAAATTATAGCTGGTTTGAGGTTATGTCATTGAAATGTGGAGCTAATTACGTTTAAAAATGGTGTTCCATTGACAGTGCCTTCAGAAACTAGTCACAACTGTCAGGACCCGGTTACGAACCCGGGTCTCCGGAGTGAGAAACAGTCACTTAACCAACAGAGCCACGAATAGTCGGCAGAACCCAGAAGATGAGGCAGACACAGCAGTACTTGAGACGGTGTATTTAATGTAGTAAAAAGTGAAGTCCTTCAGGAACACATGTAACTCCACAACCTCAAAAGGAATTCCACAAGAACAAAGGTAATCCTCCAAGACAAAACAGGTAAATCCACAAGGTGGTAGGTATAGCACAAAAAGCCTCAAAAGATACTCAAAAATAAATAAACAAGAACAAAAAACAGAATTCCACAAGAGCGTCCACCGGGATCAACAAGAGTTAACAGAATACTAGGGCTGGGTGCTAACATACAAACACAGAGCAAAGGACTGAGGAAAACAAAGGGTTTAAATACAATCAGGGGAAACGAGGCACAGGTGCAAATAATAATGGGGATCAAGGGAAAACAAAAAGGTCAAAAGGCACAATGGGGGCATCTAGTGACCAAAAACCGGAACAACCCTGGCCAAATCCTGACAGAATCCCCCCCCCCTAGGAACGGCTCCTGACGTTCCTACCAGCTCTCTCAGGGTGGAGAGCCCTGAACTGACGAATGAGGTCAGGGTCCAGTATGTCTTTGGCAGGAACCCAGGAGCGCTCCTCGGGACCGTAGCCTTCCCAGTCCACCAGATACTGCCAGGACCGCTGCACCCGGCGGGAATCCAGTATCCGATGGACGGTATAAGCCGGCTGGCCTCCAATGACACGAGGCGGAGGTCTGTCTGCCGGGACAAGGGGAGAAAAAAACAACAGGTTTTAATAAGGAAATGTGAAATGTGGGATTAATCTTAAGGGATCTGGGTAAGTGTAGGCGATAAGAAACTGGGTTAACTCTCCTGGCAACCTTAAAGGGACCGATGTATTTTTGGGACAGCTTGCGAGACTCCACCCGTAGTGGTAAGTCTCTTGTGGAGAGCCAGACTCTCTGGCCGGGGCGCAGGGTAGGCCCGGGACGGCGACGTCTGTTGGCTTGTTGTTGGTACCTCTGTGAGGAACGCATAAGATTAAGACGGGTCTTCCTCCACATAAGCCGACAGCGTCTGACGAACTTCAAGGCTGAAGGCACTCTGACTTCTGCCTCCTGGTCCGGGAACAATGGAGGGGCATAGCCAAACTGACACTCGTGCGGGGACATACCAGTGGAGGAGGAGCGCAAGGTGTTGTGCGCGTATTCGGCCCAAACAATGAAGGACGACCATGTGGACGGGTTGTTACGAGTCATACATCGGAGGGTGGCTTCCAGCTCTTGATTCATCCTCTCTGTTTGGCCGTTGGACTCCGGATGGTACGCTGAAGATAGACTGGCAGAAGCACCCATGAGTTGGCAGAAGGCCTTCCAAAACCTTGAGGCGAAATGGGGACCTCTGTCAGAAACCATATCTTGAGGAATGCCGAAGACTCTGAACACATGATTAATTACCAACTCAGCCGTCTCCTTGGCAGAAGGTAACTTAGTCAGAGGGACGAACCTGGCCGCCTTTGAAAACCTGTCGATTATGACTAGGATAGTAGTATTGCCATGGGATGGAGGAAGGCCAGTAATAAAGTCCAACGAGATATGGGACCAGGGTCTGTGGGGAATAGGTAAAGGGTGAAGGAGTCCTTGAGGGCGGAGGTGAGAAGATTTGCCCTGGCAGCACACGGGGCAGGCATTGACGAAAGAGGCAACGTCTTCTCTTATGGTAGGCCACCAGAACATACGCTGGATGAACTCCAAGGTGCGACCTACGCCCGGGTGACAGGTGAGGCGAGAGGAGTGCCCCCACAGAAGGACCTGAGTCCTCACTGCCTTGGGGACAAACAACCGATTGGCAGGACCCCCTTTCGGGTCCGGTTCGATAGCTTGAGCTCGTCTCACGGTATCCTCAACTTGCCACGAAATCGGAGCCACGATCTTAGCAGCAGGAAGGACAGGCATGTCCGTGTCATCTCGAATGGCAGGAGCGTAGACTCGGGACAGGGCATCCGGTTTGAGATTCTTCGACCCGGGCCGATAGGTGAGGATAAACTGGAATCGATTGAAGAAAAGAGACCATCTAGCTTGTCTAGAGTTCAACCGCTTCGCCTGCTGGATATACTCCAGATTTTTCTGGTCCGTAAGCACTTGAAACGGGTGAGAAGCCCCCTCGAGCCAGTGTCTCCATTCCTTCAATGCCATCTTAACCGCTAGGAGTTCACGATCCCCCACATCGTAGTTCCTCTCAGCCGGGGTAAGCCGGTGTGAGAAGAAAGAGCACGGATGAAGCTTCTTGTCTTCACCCCTCTGAGACAGGACAGCTCCAACACCAACCTCTGAGGCGTCTACCTCCACCACAAACGGTTCATCCGTAGTCGGTAGTATCAGGATGGGAGCAGAGAGGACGCGCTGCTTGAGTCCTTGGAAGGCCGTCTCAGCTTCTCTTCCCCACAAAAACCTTGCATTGCCACCCTTGATTAAAGCTGAGAGAGGGGCTGCCACCAAGCTGAAGTTCTTGATGTACTTGCGGTAAAAGTTTGTGAAGCCCAGGAAACGCTGAACTTCCTTAACGGATTTGGGGGTGGGCCAATCCGCTACCGCCCCTACCTTGCTGGGGTCCATTTGGACTCGACCGGGTTCCACTACAAATCCCAGGAATTGTACTCGGGATGAATGGAATTCACATTTTTCCGGCTTAACGTACAGATGGCTGTCTAGGAGGCGTTTGAGGACTCCTAGACTCCTTGAGGACTGTCTGACATGCTTTGTGTGTTCTTGAAGAGAGCTCGAAAAGATGAGGATGTCATCCAAGTAAACAAACACAAATATGTTAAGCATATCCCTAAGCACATCGTTTATGAGCGCTTGGAACACCGCTGGGGCGTTGGTCAGGCCGAAGGGCATCACCAAGTATTCATAGTGACCAGTAGGCGTGTTGAACGCGGTCTTCCACTCGTCACCAGGTCTGATCCGCACAAGATGGTATGCGTTCCGCAGGTCAAGCTTAGTGAAAACAACTGCTTCCTGGAGCAGCTCGAAGGCTGTGGCCATAAGGGGTAGCGGGTAACGGTTACGGACGGTTATGGCATTGAGTCCCCGGTAGTCGATGCAAGGACGTAATCCACCGTCTTTCTTGGCCACAAAGAAAAACCCTGCTCCCGCCGGGAGGTGGATGGACGCATGAGGCCTGCTTCCAGAGCGTCCTTGATGTAGGTATCCATAGCAGCTCGTTCGGGTGGAGATAGGGAAAAGATCCGACCCCTGGGGGCAAGTGCCCGGAAACAGTTCGATGGGGCAATCATAAGGTCTATGGGGTGGTAGCATGGTGGCCCTCTGTTTGCTAAATACCAGTTTGAGGTCATGGTAACACTCGGGAACTCGGGTCAGGTCGATGGATTCTAAAGACTCGGGAGTAGAACTCGGGAATTCGGGAAAATACATGTAGCTTGGCACGTAGGACCCCACTGCTTGATAGTGCCCACAGACCAGTCGATGTGAGGGTTATGGCTGTGAAGCCAGGGGTATCCAAGGACGAGAGGGAACTCGGAACAGGATATCAAATGAAAGTTCATCAATTCCTTGTGTTGTGAAACTGAAAGTCGCAAGGAGGTAGTGACATGAGTGACAAGTCCAGATCCCAAAGGGCTTCCATCCAATGTAGTAACCCTCATGGGGTCACTTAGAGGTTCAAAGAGAACGCCAGTCTCCTTCGCCCAGACACCATCCATGAAGTTACCTGCGGCTCCAGAGTCTACCAAGGCTTGAAGGTGAAGCTTGTGGTTGTCCCAGGATAGGGTGACTGGAATGAGCAGACGGGAGTTGGACGGATGGGAGGAGGTTATGTTTCCCGTTACAGTTCCCCCTGGTCTGTACGGGACAGAGCGTTTCCCTGGAGCCCGGGACACGTGGAACGGAAATGGCCCGGTTTGCCGCAATATAGACAGCGTCGCTCCCTCATCCGGCGGTCTCTCTCAGCCTGGGAGATGCGTCCAATCTGCATGGGTTCCGGTGGAGCCAGCGAGGATAAAGGTGGGGACTCGGAGCTGGGACTGATAGGGGCTAGAGGTCTACGGTTGAGTTCTCTCTCTCTCAGACGCTGGTCAATGCGTGAGGCCAACTTGATCAGGGACTCGAGATTGTCCGGTGGTTCCAGAGTGGCCAGTTCATCTTGGATAGTGTCGGAAAGGCCTTTCAGAAAGCACACAGTGAGCGCCTCGTTGTTCCAACCACTCGCTGCTGCCACCGTGCGGAACTGGATGGCATAGTCCGTCACGCTGCGCCGACCTTGGTGGAGAGTCAGGAGCTGTTTGGCTGAGTCAGGACCACTGCTTGGGCCTTGAAACACTCGTTTGAATTCCTCAGCAAATGCAGAGTAGCTGGCACAGCAGGAACTATGGGCATCCCACACAGCAGTAGCCCAGGCCAGGGCTTTTTCCGACAGCAGGGTAATGATATATGCGATCTTAGACCGGTCGGTGGGGAACGGCGAGGGTTGCAGCTCGAAGGAGAGAGAACATTGGGTGAGAAACCCTTTACAAGCACTTGGATCACCTGAGAACCGTTGGGGAGGTGGAAGGCGAGGTTCAGCCAGAGGGTTAACTGCCATGGGTACGTGAATCTGAGGTACTGGGACGGGAACTGTTGCCGAGGTAAGTCGATCAGATATCTGCTTTATGGAAGTCAGCATCTCCGACAGAAGATGAGAATGTCTAGCCATTAAGGCCTCTTGTTGAACCAGGGCGGTTTCGTGGCGTTGGACAGTCTCCTGGTGGTGGGACAGCATGGCAACAAGGTCCTGGGAACTGGCTGCCTCTGGGTTCCTTTTTGGCTCTGTGTTTCTGTCAGGACCCAGTTACGAACCCGGGTCTCCGGAGTGAGAAACAGTCACTTAACCAACTGAGCCACGAATAGTCGGCAGAACCCAGAAGATGAGGCAGACACAGCAGTACTTGAGACGGTGTATTTAATGTAGTAAAAAGTGAAGTCCTTCAGGAACACATGTAACTCCACAACTTCAAAAGGAATTCCACAAGAACAAAGGTAATCCTCCAAGACAAAAAAGGTAAATCCACAAGGTGGTAGGTATAGCACAAAAAGCCTCAAAAGATACTCAAAAATAAATAAACAAGAACAAAAAACAGAATTCCACAAGAGCGTCCACCGGGATCAACAAGAGTTAACAGAATACTAGGGCTGGGTGCTAACATACAAACACAGAGCAAAGGACTGAGGAAAACAAAGGGTTTAAATACAATCAGGGGAAACGAGGCACAGGTGCAAATAATAATGGGGATCAAGGGAAAACAAAAAGGTCAAAAGGCACAATGGGGGCATCTAGTGACCAAAAACCGGAACAACCCTGGCCAAATCCTGACAACAACTCTGAACTTTTTCCACATTTTGTTGTGTTACAGCCTGAATTGATTACATGTAGATTGTGTGTTTCACTGATGTAAACACAATACAACCCGAAAATGTAAAAGTGGAATTATGTTGTTAGATTTTTTTTTATTACAAAAAAATATCTGAAATCTTAAATGCCTTGAGTCAAAAAATATTCAACACCTTTATTATGGCAAGACTAAATAACTTCAGGAGTAAAAATGTGGTTAATAAGTCAGATAATAAGTTGCATGGACTAACTCTGTGTATAATAATGGTGTTTAACATGATTTTTGAATGACTACCTCATCTCTGTACCCCACATACAATTATATGTAAGGTCCCTCAGTAGAGCAGTGCATTTCAAACAGATTCAACGACAACGACTAGGGAGGTTTTCCAATGTGTCGCAAAAATAAAACTTTTTTTTTTAAACATTGAACATCCCTTTGATGAAGTTATTAGTTACACTTTGGATGTTGTATCAATACACCAATTCACTACAAAGATACAAGAGTCCTTCCTAACTCAGTTGACGGAGAGGAAGAAAATCGCTCAAAGATTTCACCGTGAGGCCAATGGTGATTTTAAAACAGTTTTAGACTTAAACTGAGGTAACTGAGGATGGATCACCAACATTCCAGTTACTCCACAATACTAACCTAAATGGCAGAGTTAATAGAAGGAAGCCTGTAGAGAATATATTTTTTTAAACATGCATCCTCTATGCAATAAAGCACTAAAGTAATACTGCAAAAAATGTGGCAATGAAATGAACTTTGTGGCCTGAATGCAAATCATTATGTTTGGGGCAAAAAAACGAACAAAAAAATCACTGAGCACCACTCTTCATATTTTCAAGGATAATTGTCATCGGCAAGGACAAGGGGGTTTTTCAGGGTAAAAAGAAAAGGAATAATGCTAAGCAGAGGCAAAGACCTAGAGGAAAACCTTGTTCAGTCTGCTTTCCAACAGAAAATGAGAGAAATCCATCTTTCAGTATGACAATAACCTGAAATGCAAGGTCAATTATACGCTAGACTTACTTCCCAACACAGCATTGAATGTTTCTGAGTAGCCTAGTTAAAGTTGACTTTAATCGTCTTGAAAAAAAATGGCATGACTAAAAATCAAAAATAAACTTGATAGAGCTTGAATAATTTAAAAAGCGAAAACTGTTAAATATTGTACTGTAATCACTGCCAAAGATGCCAAAGATGATTCTAACATGCCGGGGCGCGCACCAATTTGGTTTTAGAAGTGGAGGGATCATTACCTGGTGGCAATCTGGGGGTCCTCCCCGATAATTTTCTGGGGCATCTAAATCTAATTTCCTGCATTTTACACCATCCGATATGCCATCTCTATTTTAGAACAAAAAGTATACACACAGTCATCAAGCATCAATTATAATTCTATAATAAATATTGTGTTGCACCTTTAACCAATAGCCTAACAAATGAAGTCTTGAAAAAATACAAATACTTTTGATTGTCTTTATTAAGATATACTCTATATCACATTTCAGCCAGACTGACTAGCCAGGTCGAGCCACCTGCACACCCAACACCACCAGTCTAGTTTCCTTCCCACCCCACCTCACCTTATTTTGTTTTTAATTCACAAGGGAAGGGTTTAATATATATATATATATATATAGTTGAAGTCGGAAGTTTACATACACTGGTTGGAGTCATTAAAATTCATTATTCAACCACTCCACACATTTCTTGTTAACAAGCTATAGTTTTGGCAAGTCGATTAGGACATCTACTTTGTGCATGACACAAGTAATTGTTCCAACAATTGTTAACAGACAGGTTATTTCATTTATACACCACTCTATCACAATTCCAGTAGGTCAGAAGTTTACATACACTAAGTTGACTGCTTTTAAACAGCTTGGAAAATTCCAGAAAATGATGTCATGGCTTTAGAAGCTTCTGATAGGCTGTGGATGTATTTCAAGGCCTACCTTCAAACTCAGTGCCTCTTTACTTGACATCATGGGAAAATCAAAAGAAATCAGCCAAGACCTCAGAAAAACACATAGGGCACATAGGAACAAAGATCGTACGTTTTGAAGAAATATCCTCTGGTCTGATGAAACCTAAAATAGAACTGTTTGGCTATAATGATCATCGTTATGTTTGGATTTAAAAGGGGGAGGCTGGCAAGCTGAAGAGAGAACACCATCCCAACTGTGAAGCACGGGGGTAGCAGCCTAATGTTGTGGGGTTGCTTTGCTGCAGAAGGGACTGGTTTACTTCACAAAATATATGGTTTGAGGAAGGAAAATTACGTGGATATATTGAATCAACATCACAATAGCTTGGTCGCAAATGGGTCTTCCAAATGGACAATGACCCCAAGCATACTTCCAAAGTTGTGTCAAAATGGCTTAAGGACAACAAAGTCAAGGTATTGGGGTGGCCATAACAAAGCCCTGAGCTCAACCCTAAAGAAAATTTGCGAACAGAACTGAAAAAGCGTGTGCGAGCAAGGAGGCCAACAAACCTTACTCTGTTTTTTTATTTTTTTATTTCACCTTTATTTAACCAGGTAGGCTAGTTGAGAACAAGTTCTCATTTGCAACTGCGACCTGGCCAAGATAAAGCATAGCAGTGTGAACAGACAACACAGAGTTACACATGGAGTAAACAATTAACAAGTCAATAACACAGTAGAAAAAAAGGGGAGTCTATATACAATGTGTGCAAAAGGCATGAGGTAGGCGAATAATTACAATATTGCAGATTAACACTGGAGTGATAAATGATCAGATGATCATGTACAGGTAGAGATATTGGTGTGCAAAGGAGCAGAAAAGTAAATAAATAAAAACTGTGGGGATGAGGTAGGTGAAAATGGGTGGGCTATTTACCAATAGACTATGTACAGCTGCAGCGATCGGTTAGCTGCTCAGATAGCTGATGTTTGAAGTTGGTGAGGGAGATAAAAGTCTCCAACTTCAGCGATTTTGCAATTCGTTCCAGTCACAGGCAGCAGAGTACTGGAACGAAAGGCGGCCGAATGAGGTGTTGGCTTTAGGGATGATCAGTGAGATACACCTGCTGGAGCGCGTGCTACGGATGGGTGTTGCCATCGTGACCAGTGAACTGAGATAAGGCGGAGCTTTACCTAGCATGGCCTTGTAGATGACCTGGAGCCAGTGGGTCTGGCGACTAATATGTAGCGAGGGCCAGCCGACTAGAGCATACAAGTCGCAGTGGTGGGTAGCATAAGGTGCTTTAGTGACAAAACGGATGGCACTGTGATAAACTGCATCCAGTTTGCTGAGTAGAGTGTTGGAAGCAATTTTGTAGATGACATCGCCGAAGTCGAGGATCGGTAGGATAGTCAGTTTTACTAGGGTAAGCTTGGCAGCGTGAGTGAAGGAGGCTTTGTTGCGGAATAGAAAGCCGACTCTTGATTTGATTTTCGATTGGAGATGTTTGATATGAGTCTGGAAGGAGAGTTTGCAGTCTAGCCAGACTCCTAGGTACTTATAGGTGTCCACATATTCAAGGTCGGAGCCATCCAGGGTGGTGATGCTAGTCGGGCAAGCGGGTGCAGGCAGCGATCGGTTGAAGAGCATGCATTTGGTTTTACTAGCGTTTAAGAGCAGTTGGAGGCCACGGAAGGAGTGCTGTATGGCATTGAAGCTCGTTTGGAGGTTAGATAGCACAGTGTCCAATGACGGGCCGAAAGTATATAGAATGGTGTCGTCTGCGTAGAGGTGGATCAGGGAATCGCCCGCAGCAAGAGCAACATCATTGATATATACAGAGAAAAGAGTCGGCCCGAGAATTGAACCCTGTGGCACCCCCATAGAGACTGCCAGAGGACCGGACAGCATGCCCTCCGATTTGACACACTGAACTCTGTCTGCAAAGTAATTGGTGAACCAGGCAAGGCAGTCATCCGAAAAACCGAGGATACTGAGTCTGCCGATAAGAATATGGTGATTGACAGAGTCGAAAGCCTTGGCAAGGTCGATGAAGACGGCTGCACAGTACTGTCTTTTATCGATGGCGGTTATGATATCGTTTAGTACCTTGAGTGTGGCTGAGGTGCACCCGTGACCGGCTCGTAAACCAGATTGCATAGCGGAGAAGGTGGGATTCGAGATGGTCAGTGACCTGTTTGTTGACTTGGCTTTCGAAGACCTTAGATAGGCAGGGCAGGATGGATATAGGTCTGTAACAGTTTGGGTCCAGGGTGTCTCCCCCTTTGAAGAGGGGGATGACTGTGGCAGCTTTCCAATCCTTGGGGATCTCAGACGATATGAAAGAGAGGTTGAACAGGCTGGTAATAGGGGTTGCGACAATGGCGGCGGATAGTTTCAGAAATAGAGGGTCCAGATTGTCAAGCCCAGCTGATTTATACGGGTCCAGGTTTTGCAGCTCTTTCAGAACATCTGCTATCTGGATTTGGGTAAAGGAGAACCTGGAGAGGCTTGGGCGAGGAGCTGCGGGGGGGGGGCGGAGCTGTTGGCCGAGGTAGGAGTAGCCAGGCGGAAGGCATGGCCAGCCGTTGAGAAATGCTTGTTGAAGTTTTCGATAATCATGGATTTATCGGTGGTGACCGTGTTCCCTAGCCTCAGTGCAGTGGGCAGCTGGGAGGAGGTGCTCTTGTTCTCCATTGACTTCACAGTGTCCCAGAACTTTTTGGAGTTGGAGCTACAGGATGCAAACTTCTGCCTGAAGAAGCTGGCCTTAACTTTCCTGACTGACTGCGTGTATTGGTTCCTGACTTCCCTGAACAGTTGCATATCGCGGGGACTATTCGATGCTATTGCAGTCCGCCACAGGATGTTTTTGTGCTGGTCGAGGGCAGTCAGGTCTGGAGTGAACCAAGGGCTGTATCTGTTCTTAGTTCTGCATTTTTTCAACGGAGCATGCTTATTTAAAATGGTGAGGAAGTTACTCTTAAAGAATGACCAGGCATCCTCAACTGACGGGATGAGGTCAATGTCCTTCCAGGATACCCGGGCCAGGTCGATTAGAAAGGCCTGCTCACAGAAGTGTTTTAGGGAGCGTTTGACAGTGATGAGGGGTGGTCGTTTGACTGCGGCACCGTAGCGGATACAGGCAATGAGGCAGTGATCGCTGAGATCCTGGTTGAAGACAGCGGAGGTATATTTGGAGGGCCAGTTGGTCAGGATGACGTCTATGAGGGTGCCCTTGCTTACAGAGTTAGGGTTGTACCTGGTGGGTTCCTTGATGATTTGTGTGAGATTGAGGGCATCTAGCTTAGATTGTAGGACTGCCGGGGTGTTAAGCATATCCCAGTTTAGGTCACCTAACAGAACAAACTCTGAAGCTAGATGGGGGGGCGATCAATTCACAGATGGTGTCCAGGGCACAGCTGGGAGCTGAGGGGGGTCGGTAGCAGGCGGCAACAGTGAGAGACTTATTTCTGGAGAGAGTAATTTTCAGAATTAGTAGTTCGAACTGTTTGGGTATGGACCTGGAAAGTATGACATTACTTTGCAGGCTATCTCTGCAGTAGACTGCAACTCCTCCCCCTTTGGCAGTTCTATCTTGACGGAAGATGTTATAGTTGGGTATGGAAATCTCTGAATTTTTGGTGGCCTTCCTGAGCCAGGATTCAGACACGGCAAGGACATCAGGGTTAGCAGAGTGTGCTAAAGCAGTGAGTAAAACAAACTTAGGGAGGAGGCTTCTGATGTTGACATGCATGAAACCAAGGCTTTTTCGATCACAGAAGTCAACAAATGAGGGTGCCTGGGGACATGCAGGGCCTGGGTTTACCTCCACATCACCTGCGGAACAGAGAAGGAGTAGTATGAGGGTGCGGCTGAAGGCTATCAAAACTGGTCGCCTAGAGCGTTGGGGACAGAGAATAAGAGGAGCAGGTTTCTGGGCATGGTAGAATATATTCAGGGCATAGTGCGCAGACAGGGGTATGGTGGGGTGCGGGTACAGTGGAGGTAAGCCCAGGCACTGGGTGATGATGAGAGAGGTTGTATCTCTGGACATACTGGTTGTAATGGGTGAGGTCACCGCATATGTGGGAGG
The DNA here is from genome assembly GCF_034236695.1 of Oncorhynchus nerka. Lineage (NCBI taxonomy): Eukaryota > Metazoa > Chordata > Actinopteri > Salmoniformes > Salmonidae > Oncorhynchus > Oncorhynchus nerka. The sequence goes on along the minus strand of NC_088423.1, from coordinate 40,216,698 downwards.
TGGGACAAAGGAGGTATCAGGGGTATGAGGAGTGGGACTAGGGGCTCCATAGTAAACTAAAACAATGATAACTAACCTGAGCAACAGTATACAAGGCATATTGACATTTGAGAGAGACATACAGCGAGGCATACAGTAATCACAGGTGTTGAATTGGGAAAGCTAGCTAAAACAGTTGGTGAGACAACAGCTAATCAGCTAGCACAACAACAGCAGGTAAAAATGGCGTTGACTAGGCAACGGGGCTGACAGATAAAACAAACAAGCAGAATGGAGTACCGTGATTAACCTCTTGCCTCTAGTTGGGACGCTTGCGTCCCAACTAGAGCTCTGGAAATGCAAATGTGCTACGCTAAATGCTAATAGTATTAGTTAAAACTCAAAAGTTCATTAAAATACACATGCAGGGTATCAAATTAAAGCTACACTCGTTGTGAATCCAGGCAACAAGTCCGATTTTTAAAATGCTTTTCGGCGACAGCATGAGAAGCTATTATCTGATAGCATGCACCAATACACTACAACAGAAAAGCACAGCAGGGGACGTAAACAAAATAATTAGCATTTCGGCATTACATAAACCGCACAATAAAATAGAAAACAGTCATTACCTTTCACCATCTTCTTTGTTGGCACTCCTAGATGTCCCATAAACACTATTGGGTCTTTATTTCGATTAAATCGGGCCATATAAAGCCAAGATATCGTTATATGTAGACTGTGTGATAAACGAAAAAAACAGCGATTTCACAACGTAACGTCATTTTTTAAAATTCAAAAAGTAGACGATAAACTTTCACAAAACACTTCGAAATACGTTTGTAATGCTACTTTAGGTATTAGTAAACGTTAATAAGCGATAAAAATCATCCGTAGGCGATGTAAATATCAGCTGTCGTCTTGGAAAAAATTTCAGGAGAGAGCTCTTCCGGAATGATCTGGGCGGAGACCGGAGGTAAGTCGTGCCCCTCTTTCGGTTCAACCAAGAATCAAAGAGGATTCAATTCACAAGACTCTAGACAACATGGGGATGCTGTGGGAGTTGAATGCTCGGTCTTATCTAATTCGGCTCACTGTTAACAATTGCTTGAAGTGGCGCAAGGATATTTATTTCCATTTTCTGTGATCAGGTTTTCCTGCGCTTTCCGATGTAACGTACGTTATGTAATAGCCACAGTCGTGATTTAACCAGTTTTAAAAACGTCCGAGGGTTTCCTATCCACACATTCTAACCATATGAACGTACTATATTCCCGGCATGAGTAGCAGGGCGCTGAAATGTTGCGCGATTTTTAACAAAATGTTCAAAAAAGTAGAGGGTAGGAGCAACAGGTTAATGGACAGTCCAGCGTGCATCAGCTTTGTAGCCAAGTGATCAGTGTCCAGGGGGCAGCGGTGGATGGGGCGGGGGAGCTGGACGAGTGTTATCAAGGTTAAAAACTAACAATGACTAAATAGCTTGTAGCTAGTTAGCTGGTTAGCTTCTGGAGGTTCTTGAGTGTGTTCTTAAAAATAAAAAATAATAGCGATTCCGTATCACATTGGGTGAGGCAGGTTTCCGGAAGGTATAAACAAATTTTAAAGAAAATCGGGAAGAGATAGAAAGTACATATGGGCCACTGAGTGTTTGGGACGCGGCGATGCAGACGGTTAGCAGGCCTGTTAGCCTGTGCTAACAAGCTAAGAGTTAGCAGGCCGGGGTAAACAAGGTAGTAGTTAGCGGACCTGGGCTAAACCAGCTAGCAGTTAGCAGGCCGAATTAGCAGGCAAGGAGATAGCGAGGGCTAGAGAGTTAGCCTTTGGGGGACGTCGCGATGGGGTGAGTCTGTTTATTCCTCTTCATGCGGTGACATCGATGGACCGGTCGTGGGTCCGGGTATTGTAGCCCAGGAGTATGCTACGGTGGCAGCACAAGGGCTCTGGCCGGGCTAGCTTCAAGCTACGTGGGTGGAAACGCTAGCCAGGAGTAATCAACCAGGGTTGCGGTTTAGCTCGATAGCTAGTTGTGAGGAACCAGCTCAAAATGTTTGTTTTTTTAAATAGGTCCGTTATGCTCTGGTTAGAGTCGCGTTGTTCGAACTGGTGAGAACTTTCCGAGCTAAAGGTTAGCTGATGACCGGTTAGCTGAAGACCGCTAGCAATGTTTTGCTGACTGAATAGCTGGTAGTTAGTTGGCTAGCTTCAGTTGAGGGGTTCCAGATCCGAAGTAAATATAAATACTTTAGGAAAAATAGCTACGTTGGGTGAGGCGGGTTGCAAGAGAGTGTTTAGAAGAAGTTGAGGTTTAGCAAAATGTTTTAAAAGATATGCGAAGAAAAAAACGAAAACAAACGATATATACGATATATATACAAGGGACACGACACGACAACACGTCCTACTGCTACGCCATCTTGGATACCTGTCAGGAGGAATGGGCTAAAATTCACCCAATTTATTATGAGAAGCTTGTGGAAGGCTACTCGAAACGTTAAACAATTTAAAGGCAATGCTACCAAATACTAATTGAGTGTATGTAAACTTCTGACCCAGTAGGAATCTGATAAAAGAAATAAAAGCTGAAATAAATCACTCTTTACTATTATTCTGACATTTCACATTCTTAAAATAAAGTGGTGATCCTAACTGACCTAAGACAGGGAATTTTTACTAGGATTAAATGTCAGGAATTGTGAAATGTAATGTTTAAATGTATTTGGCTAAGGTGTATGTAAACTTCGACTTCAACTGTATACATACAAGTGTATATATATATACACACACACACACACACACACACATATATAAAACACATACACCTCAAATATACATTAGTACACAGAAACAGCAAATCTTCCATATAGTGAATCTCATAGGACTAATAGTACTGTAGAGCTTGTTTTACTTACACACAATATAGCTGGCACCCCAACCCAAAACACCCCACTTTAGGATCTTAGTGAAACATTCATTATTGGAAAATGAACAAGACTTTACTAGAAAATGAAGTATTTAAGAAGGAAGTAGCAGGAATTATTGATAAATATTGGAATTGTGCCCGTGTTATGAATACGTTTGGAAGTTACTGGGTGCTAATTAAATTTGATATAAGGCCTTTGGTTATTTCAATGGAGAAAGAAATTGCTCGTGCCAAGAGAGAAACAATATGACATCATAAAGGGAATAATGGATTATACTAAAAAAACTGAACTAACTAATCAGGAATTACTGGAGCTATCATCATTGCAAATGCAGTTAGACTGTATCTACGAGGGAAAGGCCCGGGGAGTGTTTGTAAGATCAAGACGAAAATGGATGGAAGAGGGAGAGAAAAATACAAAATATTTATTTAATTTAGAAAAAAGGGCAGGCGAAAAGACTTCCATTTGTAAGTAATGATTAATAATATTCCCAATGAAAATCCAAAAGAAATCTCTCAGTATGTTGCCCAGTTTTATCTGAATCTGTATACATCAGCCCAGTTAACTTCCAATATGGATATTTTCTTAGACAATGTAGCAAACATTGCTAAGATAGATAATGACTTTAGGGATTTTTGTGATGATGAGTTATCTGAAATTGAGAAGACTATATTAATATTAAAATCTTTAATGACAATAGGTTCACTGGAAATGATGGTTTAATAAGCAAGTTTTATAAAGCATTCAATGATAAATTGATTCCTTTCATTGTTCCAAGAATCAATAGTAAAAGGGGAGTTACCGGCTTCCTTAAAGCAAGGTGTAATTACTTTGATTCCCAAACCTAATAAGGATAGTCTTTATATGGACAACTTGAGAACCATTAGCCTGTTGAATAATGATGGGAAACTATTTGCCCTTGTATTTGCTAAGAGGTTGTAACAAGGCTTGCATCATATAATTGATAAAGAACGACCTGGTTTTATGCAGGGTCACATTGCTAATAACATAAAGTTGATCTTAGATATGATTGACTATAATGACTTCATCCTTGATGATAGTTTTCTTATGTTTGTTGATTTGTATAATGCTTTTGACACTGTAGAACATGTTTATGTTCAAAGCAATACCTTTTTGGGGGTTTGGTGACTTTCCCAATTAGTCCATTTTTATTGGTTACTCAAATTATGCCTCTTCATATCAAAAAAGGGAATTTAAGGTGTTTCAGCACTTGGCAATGAATTTAAACTATGTCAACTGGCTGATACCACCATATTTTTGAGAGACGGTAATGAGGTTTCTAAAACAGTTTCTTGTATTGAAGACTTTTCCTTAGTTTTGGGATTGAAAATTAATATCAATAAATCAGTCTTATTTCCACTCAAGGATTGTGTTTCACAGGAAGTATATGCTATCCCAATTAAAGATAAGGTTACTCTTCTTGGAATTGTTATATGCAAGGATGAAAAACAAAGGAGTGAATTAAACTTTAACCCCATTATTGAGAAAACAAAGAAGATATTTAGTTATTCATTATACGGTCCAGTTTTATTGTCAAAAGCTGACGGGTTATCCAGATCGGTTTATGTCTCGTTATCACTTGGATTATCCCCTAAAATTGTAAAGGACTTAGTGAGGCTTGTATCCATCTATGGAAAGATATTCTCACTAATACCCAAGAACATGGAGGTCTTGAGGTTTCAGATTTCAATATTCTAAATAATACTATATAGCTAATATTACAGTTTCTCAATTGCTAAAACACCATTTCTGAAACCTTGCTCCATTTCCTGTAAACACAAAACCTCATCTTCAAGCACTATTTACATAACCTCTGACTCCTCTCGCAAAAGGAAACATTTGCCTGAAAACTGTTGTACCTGTGTTCAAAATCAAACACTGCTCTCAAATCATAAACAAAGTGATCAAAATGATATACACTCTCAAGCAGTCAGTAAACAATACACACCGAAAAATAGAAAACACATTGTTCAAAACATACAATTCTCAGGGAGAAGTACATTTTTAATCTAAAAAAATATTCATATTTTTCCGTCATTGTCTTTTGATGAACGAAAACATGTTCTATCATAGTAGCTCAAAATTGATCAGTTTTTTGTTTTTTGTTCTTCCTCCTCCTTTTACCCCTATGTTTACAGTACTGTACCCTGCATCTCACAAACTTGTCCTTTGTCTCTGTGATACTGTAATTCTTATTCTTTGTTGATGTGAACCTGCAACCAGTCAATCTATTGAGCAGTCAGTGCTGTTAATAAATGGAAAGCACAATGTTCAGGGCCATACAATTTGTCCATTGTACAGTATACAGCCTACAATGCATTGTACTACAGTAAAAGGGACAAAAATCAAAGGAGTAAACATGTGATCAATGTGCCTCTTCTTGTCTTTGGGCTGGGTCAGGCCAGAGTATTTCGTCGACATCACAAGCAATATTGTCCCTCCTGAGGCAACGGGGAAAGAAGCCTCTTGTATGCCGTATCCAGCCCTGACATGATTCATCACCTATATAACCACAGGCTAAATCCATGGCTTGCAGCAGATTTACTCTGGTGTAGGGTTGTCTATCATACACTTTCCATCTCCAAGAGGAGAAAAACTCCTCAATCAGATTCAGGAAAGGTGAGTATGGAGGGAGGTACAAGTTCATAAACTGCCCATTGATGTTAAACCATTCCCTTACCTGAGCAGCTCGGTGGAAACAGACATTGTCCCACACTATCACATAGGTGGGAATGGGATTCTCATTTAGCTCTTAAACCTGCTGCTCTTGAACCTGCTGCTCAAATAAAATATCTCTTAGATTGGCAATAATCTTAGAAGGTGCTGGGTGTTATATGGCCCAAGTGTAACATGGGGATGTATAACACCATGGTTGCTGATAGCAGCACAGATTGTGACATTTCCACCTCGTTGACCAGGGACTTCAACAATGGCCCGATGTCCAATCATGTTTCGGCCTCTCCTTCTCCTCTTTGTTAGATTGAAGCCTGCTTCATCGACAAAGATGAACTCATTGGGTATGTCCAAGGATTCCAAATATTGTCTGTGTAGAATTACAATATACTGTATGTAGGATTTTGTAAGTCGTACAGAGACAGTGCTATACTGTAGAGTACAATTAGGCTTCTGATTCACATACATTGTATGTACTGAAGAGTAATCTCATTCACATAGTATGTGTTAGTACTGTAGACAATCTGGATAACAGTAAATGTTTCTGAATGTACACTTGCACATACTGAGCTCGCAGTGCTTTCACCCTTGGTGAGTTGCGCTCAAAAGGTACTCTGTCTACTTGTTTCATTCGCATCCTGTTACGATGGAGGACATCGTCAATTGTGGAAATGCTCACACTGTCGATTCCCTGGAAGTGTGTGTTGTCTTGTATCACTCATTCCTGGATTTCTCTGAGTCATTTTGCATTATCTTGAAGGACCATGCCAACTAACGGCCTCTTGCTCCCGAGTGAATATAGCTGTCCTTCCACCTTCATGTGGTAGCCTTGCAATTCTACAAAAAGTAGTTGTTCAGTTACAAAACATATTCATGCAGTACAATACATACCGTGATTAACTTTACAAATGTCTATTGAAACACCTGCATATAGTGTAGTACAGTAAATGTGCAATTACAAAAATACAGTAGTATACTGTACCTGTTCTCTTCTCTGAATGTCCTGACTATGGTGGACACAGAAAATCAGCTCAAATTGGGTTGCACTCTTAAGTCCTGCTTCCCTCATTGTCAGTCCATGGACAAGAACATGGTCTATAACTGTTGCTCAAATTTTATCAGATATTTCCACTCTGTCTTCCTCTTTCTTGCCCTACTCCTCCTCGTCACTCACCTCACATACGCACTTCTCCTCTCACATTGTTTCTTCTATCCTTTCTCAGACTTTCTCCTTCCCACCTTCAACAACCTGTTTGCTCTCTGAACTGGCTTATATTGGTTGTGTCGCATCATTTCAAACAGGTTAAATCAATTTTGAGTGGTTGTGTTCAATCAATGACATGTGTTCTCTATTTGTATTTGATTGTTGCCACTTGTGTTTACCAGTATGGATGACATGTGCATTAGAGTGCAGCATGTGTTTTGAGAATGAGAATGTGTTTAGAGTTTTGCTGAACAATCTAAGTGAGATCTGAAAATGTTGTTTTACCATGTGAAATGGTTTAAGGTATTTACAACAGACTGCATAATTAGCTAAATAAGTCCAGGCAACTGAGAAATTTTTTCAGCTAATGGGTTTTAGTGTTTTAGCAATTGAGAAAAACCGTAAAATAAATTGGATTCTGAAGTATATTAAAAACCAGAACATTATTTTGAATGTCTTCCCTAAATATTTATTTGACTCTGTTGGTGGTTTAGAATTTTTTGCTTTGATGTAATTTTGATGTTGATAAAATCCCAGTAATTTTGGCCAAATTCCATAAGCAGGACATTTTAGCTTGGATGTTAGAGTACAAACACAATCTTTCCCCTCACAGACACTTTCTATGGAACAACAAAGATATACAATTTAAAAATAAGTCTATTTTTTTCATAACTGGTTTGAGAATGCAATTATTTTGCTTGGTCAGTTACTGAATGAGGATGGATATCTACTCATATGGGGAATGTATTGATATGTTTAAAATTCCAATAACCCCGAAAGAATATGCAATTGTTTTTGATGCAATTCCAAGGAGGGTTGTATCTCTTTTAAATTCCTCTGTGGTTGATGTAAGGAACATAGATTTACATTTAAATATATGAATTGGTAATAGTAACATCAAAGATAAATGTAGTAATAAACAGATTAGGAATATTGTTTTTGATTTTACAATTCCCTCAGCAAGATTCTTTTGGTCAAATATCTATGGTGATATACAATGGGGGAAAGCATGGAAAATTCATTGTTACATAGAATTTATCCTGTGAAACATGTTTTGGAAAGATTCAAGCTGAATATTGACTATAAATGTGATTTCTGTGGAATGGAGAATGAGACCATTTTGCGTTTTGCCAGTATTTATAGTAGAATTTTTTGGGATTGACATACAGAATTTTGTTACAAAAGAAATGGGACCGGTTGTACTATTTTATGGTTCTGACATAAATTAAATATACTACATCTTTATCTAACTGCTAATAATACTAGCTCCATTTCATATTCGCAAATGGTCTAATTCAAAATATAAATTTTTTCACTTTATAAATGAATTTAAACAATATGGCACGACTTTAACTAAAATGAAAAAGAAAAAGGCAATTAAAACTTGTGTTTATTAATGAATATGATTTGTTTGTTTAGGATTACGGGCACAGTTGAACAACCCCCCCCTTTCCCGGCACTCCAATCTCCAATCTTCTGGCATTTCTTCATTTTCTTCAGATAGCTTCACAGTTCAAAGTGGATGGCCCATGACAATGTCCCAATTTCAATGTCTCACCTGAACCCCACCACAACTCCTATGTCTTGTCCATTTGCCAACCAGTATATCAGCAAAGTGGATGGCCCATGACAATGTCAATGACAAGCAATATGAGAAAGGTTTTGGAACTGATCTCTCTCCATGCTCACTCCAAGTGGGCTTCTGTTGCACTCCTGAGGTAAAAGCATGAGAGAAGGCAGTTGATATCTTTAAGTGGATGCTGTACACCGGTTGCTGGCTCGGACTCAGGTCTCTCACCATAATAGAGGTGGTGCAGGACAGGGCCTTAGTGAACGTCATTTCTTCAGTCAGTTAGAGGATTTTTGAGGTCCACACCATTTGTTAAAATTATCCCTCTCATTCATTTAGAATGACCATCACCACCATAATCTTGTGAAAGAACAGATCAGAACAACAATTTCGTTGTATGTCTGATTCAGGAAAACCAGACAAGTGTTCACTATATGACAAATTATTACTTCAGACCAATATTCTTAATACAAATAAATATGATCCCCAATCAGAGACAACGATAAACAGCTGCCTCTGATTGGGAACCACCATAGAGATACAAATTCAACTAGATGACCAACCCAAGTCACTATCATGCCCCAACCAACACAGAGAATAAACAGCTTACTATGGACGCTTTTTTCGTAACGTTTAAAAAAAATCTGACACAGCAGTTGCATTAAGAACCAGTGTATCTTTAATTATATGTAAAACATGTATCTTTCGTCGAAGTTTATGATGAGTTTTTCTGTTATCTGCTCTCTGTAATTACTCTGGATATTTTGGAGGGATTTCTGAACATGACGCCAATGTAAACTGAGATTTGTGGATATAAATTTGCATATTATCGAACAAAACATAAATGTATTGTGTAACATGATGTCATATGAGTGTCATCTGATGAAGATTATCAACATTTAGTGATTCATTTCATCTCTAATTCTGCTTTTGTGACTATCTTTGGCTGGGAAAATGGCTGTGTGTTTTTTTGGATTTGGTGGTGATCTAACATATGTTGTGTTTTTGATGTAAAACATTTAAAAAATCGGACATGATGGGTAGATTAACAAGATGTTTATCTTTCATTTGCTGTATTGGACTTAATGTGTGAAAGTTAAAAAAATTGAATTTTCTCACCAAAACAAAACAACAAAGCACAAACGAACCGTGACGCTACTGGTGTGTACTCAGGCAACTAAATGTAGACGAGATCCCACGAATAACCATGTGGAAATGCCTACCTAAATAAACCCCAATCAGAGACAACGATAAACAGCTGCCTGTGATTGGGAACCAAATCAGGACACCATAGACATACATATTCACCTAGATGACCCACCCAAGTCACTATCACGCCCCAACCAACACAGAGAATAAACAGCTTACTATGGTCAGGGCGTGACAAATGTGGTGATGTTTGGCATGAGTTTTTAAAATATTTTTATGCCAATATCACATTCACTACATATTGTATCATCACAAAACCCCAAATTCTACACCCTTTAGTGATTGTTTAAATGCGGTATGATACAAAGATTGACTATTTATAAAATAATTTGTGCTCTCGCCCATATATACTGCCAATTTTAAAATGTTACCTAATATCCACTGTCCTTGATTCTTACAAGGATTATTCAACCCCAAAATCTGCTAAGGAGCAGGGTTGATGCAAGCTCTCTGACCTCACAAAATATAATACTTTTCTTGCCTCACACCCAAGCTAACTGGCTAAAGTTGGCTAGCTTGCTAGCTAACGCTACTCCAGACACGAACAAGAGAATACAACTTCACTCTCCATTCTACTCACCTAGCAGAGCTGGTTTGGCTTTTTACATGTTTTTTCAAAACGTTGGTGACTAAACTGTGCATCTGGCATTAATTTCAATTACATTATTTCCTTAATGATTACTGACACTGGCCATATTCAACTGGCGTTGAGCGTTCATAAATTCATCAGTTATTCTGCGCTCTGGTACATTCAAACCAGTGCTCTGAAATCTGAACAAAATAACTGAGCGAATTTACCATGTACCCCATTTAACAATGTCCAAACTCAAATTACTTCACAAATAGTACGGTTAGTGCGATTACGCTGATAGAACGCTAACATCAATTCACTGGTGTATTGAGCTAATGATGATTTTTTTCTGACATTGTGCCAAGTCACAATTGTATCCCTGAATTCTCTATTAGATTGGAATTTCCTGTCAGCAGGGACATGCTGCCGAATTTCATCCATGATTAGATTTTATTTCCCCACACAAATTGGTAGAATGCTCGTGCGCTTATATTAGTGTCTTTATGCCTTTGCTATTGTTTACATCTGTCAGGAGAATTCTATACTCCTGTTCATTTACCAATTAAATTATGTTACCCTCAGTCTGTTATATCAGGATTTGTAAGATACTGATCGAAACGAAAACCGACAGAGGCCCAGTCTACCAAAGTTAAATGTTTATTCACGGGAACGTTCTGACGTGTACAGTACAGGACCTTCAATTTATAGCGACACACATACTTCCACACCAACCATCAAATCCGCCCGCCAATAGAGCCTAGGGGAGTACGTGAGAATAGTGTCTTCCTACCCTCCCCTAAGATAGGGAGAGACCTGGGACTGGGAAGTTCTCAGTGTCCCAGCCAAGGTCTCTTCGGATCTGGCTCAGACAGATAGTCTGTTCTCAAAACACTAGACACATTGTTCCCAAAACGTTGATTCTGACTAAAACCACACACAGTATTATAATATAATCATCGAATGAGTCTAACACTTACACAAATGTATTATAATAATCTAATGATTCAAATACATTTCATACAATCACATGGTATGAGACTTATGGTTTCAGGACTGTAACATTCTAATAATTTATTAAAACACATTTCCTTATCAACCTCTTCTGTGTATTTATTTCCACTCCTCTCTCCTCGCAGTTTTAATATGTGCCAATCTTTTTCTGAGACTATCTCCGAGATCCTGTAAACAGCCATATAATGCTTTAACCTTATCTCTAACAAATGAGCCATAAAGAGACCACTCTGAACCTACATACTGTACGTCTACGTATGGGTTATTTAAGTTGCATCTCAACATATTTCCAGTGTTTCTTTGTCAAATCTCTAGTAATCGATTATACACACATGGTTATTTCTCATTCATGATTTTTTTCAAATCTTCACAGAATCAATAAATAACGTAGGGAACCTTAAGTACTCAAATTAATGAACCACTCCATATGCTTTTAACAACAACTCTTGATGCGTACACTCCCAGCGGAACACAAAAACGTTATTTTCCCGGACGCTGCCCCATGGGAATTATGTTCCACACGTATCCTCAACAATTCCTTAGACATCCAGAAATGATAGACTTGCCGCTATTGTTCTAAAATAACATTGCACTTTCAATACCACCTCTGATATTCTATGATGGGCAGTGATGGACGGAACCCAAAGATAACTCTACATATGGAAACTTATACCAATTTAAATCAGCTTATTATTCACATTTGTACATCTTATTATCCAAACTTCAGATAACCCTTATTTCCAAACTCACAAAACTCTCATTCACATTTACACAGTACTGTTCCCAAAACATACTTCATCAATTAGTTGTTTTCTACAATATTTTTTATAACCTGAAGGAATATTTTCTAACTTCTATCTTGGGGTTAGGTCCTGAGATTTACAATACTAACCCATGGTACTGGTTCTCATAACCTTAAAATGGCAGTAAATTCACAGGTGCACCTTCATATTTTATTATCTTATACTATTCATTCTAATGCATTCTCTAATATTTCTATAGCACTTTTGAGTCCACACAGATCTCTAACCGACACAGGGTTTTTAACCTCTTACCTCTACCTGGGACGCTTGCGTCCCAACTAGAGCTCTGGAAATGCAAATGCGCTACGCTAAATGCTAATAGTATTAGTTAAAACTCAAAAGTTCATTAAAATACACATGCAGGGTATCAAATTAAAGCTACACTCGTTGTGAATCCAGGCAACAAGTCAGATTTTTAAAATGCTTTTCGGCGACAGCATGAGAAGCTATTATCTGATAGCATGCACCAATACACTACAACAGAAAAGCACAGCAGGGGACGTAAACAAAATAATTAGCATTTCGGCGTTACACAAACCGCACAATAAAATAGAAAACAGTCATTACCTTTCACCATCTTCTTTGTTGGCACTCCTAGATGTCCCATAAACACTATTGGGTCTTTATTTCGATTAAATCGGGCCATATAAAGCCAAGATATCGTTATATGTAGACTGTGTGATAAACGAAAAAAACAGCGATTTCACAACGTAACGTCATTTTTTAAAATTCAAAAAGTAGACGATAAACTTTCACAAAACACTTCGAAATACGTTTGTAATGCTACTTTGGGTATTAGTAAACGTTAATAAGCGATAAAAATCATCCGTAGGCGATGTATATATCATTAGCTGTCGTCTTGGAAAAAATTTCGGGAGAGAGCTCTTCCGGAATGATCTGGGCGGAGACCGGAGGTAAGCGGTGCCCCTCTTTCGGTTCAACCAAGAATCAAAGATGATTAAATTCACAAGATACTCGACTACATGGGGATGCTGTGGGAGTTGAATGCTCGGTCTTATCTAATTCGGCTCACTGTTAACAATTGCTGGAAGTGGCGCAAGGATATTTATTTCCATTTTCTGTGATCAGGTTTTCCTGCGCTTTCCGATGTAACGCACGTTATGTAATAGCCACAGTCGTGATTTAACCAGTTTTAAAAACGTCCGAGGGTTTCCTATACACACATTCTAACCATATGAACGTACTATATTCCTGGCATGAGTAGCAGGGCGCTGAAATGTTGCGCGATTTTTAACAAAATGTTCAAAAAAGTAGAGGGTAGGAGCAACAGGTTAAACCACAGAGGGTTTTTGCTTTAACTTTTTATGGCTGCAGGGGCAGTATTGAGTAGCTTGGATGACTAATGTGCCCAGAGTAAATGCCCTGCTCCTCAGTCCCAGTTGCTAATATATGCATATAATTAGTACATTTGGATAGAAAACACTCTGAAGTTTCTAAATCTGTTTGAATGATGTCTGTGAAAATGGCAGGGAAAAACCTGAGAAAAAATTCAAACAGGAAGTGGGAAATCTGAGATTTGTAGTTTTTGAACTCATCCCTATCGAATACACAGTGGGATATGGTTCAAGTTGCAGTTCCTAGGGCTTCTAGATGTCACCCATCTTTAGAAACTTGAATGAGGCTTCTACTGTCATGTGGGGCGGGATGAGAGCTCTTTGAGTTAGTGGTCTGGCAGAGAGCCAGGTCCTGGTCATGCGCATTTCACATGAGAGCGACCTGCGTTCCATGGCTTTTCTACAGACAATGGAATTCTCCGGTTGGAACGTTATTGAAGATTTATGACAAAAACATCCGAAAGATTGATTCTATACTTAGTTTGAAATGTTTCTACGACCTGCAATATAACTTTTTGAACTTTTCGTCCAACGTTCGGCTGGACCTGTACGAGCGTTTGGATATGTGTACTAAATGCCCAAACAAAAGTAGCTACTTGGACATAAATAATGGACATTATCGAACAAATCAAACATTTATTGTGGAACTAGGATTCCTGGGAGTGCATTCTGATGAAGATTATCAAAGATAAGGGAATATTTATAATGTTATTTCTGATTTCTGTTGACTCAAACAGAAAAAAAGAATCTGAGTGCCGTTCTCAGATTATTGCATGATTAGCCTTTTCCGTAAAGATTTTAAAAAATCTGACACAGCAGTTTGCATTAAGGAGAGGTATAGCTATAATTTCATGTGTAACACTTGTATTTTCATCAACATTTATGATGAGTATTTCTGTAAAATTGATGTGGCTATGCAAAATCACTGGATGTTTTTGGAACTACTGAACGTAACATGCCAATGTAAACTCAGATTTTTTTATATAAATATGAACTTTATCAAACAAAACATACATGTATTGTGTAACATGAAGTCCTAAGAGTATCATCTGATGAAGATCACCAAAGTTTAGTGATGAATTTTATCTATATTTGTGCTTTGTGTGACTCCTCTCTTTGTTTGGAAAAATGTATGTCTAAGTGTTTTTCTGTATTTTTCTGTGGCTTGGTGGTGACCTAAAATAATCGTTTGTGTTGCTTTCGCTGTAAAGCCTACAGTGCCTTGCGAAAGTATTCGGCCCCCTTGAACTTTGCGACCTTTTGCCACATTTCAGGCTTCAAACATAAAGATATAAAACTGTATTTTTTTGTGAAGAATCAACAACAAGTGGGACACAATCATGAAGTGGAACGACATTTATTGGATATTTCAAACTTTTTTAACAAATCAAAAAGTGAAAATTTGGGCGTGCAAAATTATTCAGCCCCTTTACTTTCAGTGCAGCAAACTCTCTCCAGAAGTTCAGTGAGGATCTCTGAATGATCCAATGTTGACCTAAATGACTAATGATGATAAATACAATCCACCTGTGTGTAATCAAGTCTCCGTATAAATGCACCTGCACTGTGATAGTCTCAGAGTTCCGTTAAAAGCGCAGAGAGCATCATGAAGAACAAGGAACACACCAGGCAGGTCCGAGATACTGTTGTGAAGAAGTTTAAAGCGGGATTTGGATACAAAAAGATTTCCCAAGCTTTAAACATCCCAAGGAGCACTGTGCAAGCGATAATATTGAAATGGAAGGAGTATCAGACCACTGCAAATCTACCAAGACCTGGCCGTCCCTCTAAACTTTCAGCTCATACAAGGAGAAGACTGATCAGAGATGCAGCCAAGAGGCCCATGATCACTCTGGATGAACTGCAGAGATCTACAGCTGAGGTGGGAGACTCTGTCCATAGGACAACAATCAGTCGTATATTGCACAAATCTGGCCTTTATGGAAGAGTGGCAAGAAGAAAGCCATTTCTTAAAGATATCCATAAAAAGTGTTGTTTAAAGTTTGCCACAAGCCACCTGGGAGACACACCAAACATGTGGAAGAAGGTGCTCTGGTCAGATGAAACCAAAATTGAACTTTTTGGCAACAATGCAAAACGTTATGTTTGGTGTAAAAGCAACACAGCTCATCACCCTGAACCAACTATCCCCACTGTCAAACATGGTGGTGGCAGCATCATGGTTTGGGCCTGCTTTTCTTCAACAGGGACAGTGAATATGGTTAAAATTGATGGGAAGATGGATGGAGCCAAATACAGGACCATTCTGGAAGAACCTGATGGAGTCTGCAAAAGACCTGAGACTGGGACGGAGATTTGTCTTCCAACAAGACAATGATCCAAAACATAAAGCAAAATCTACAATGGAATGGTTCAAAAATAAACATATCCAGGTGTTAGAATGGCCAAGTCAAAGTCTAGACCTGAATCCAATCGAGAATCTGTGGAAAGAACTGAAAACTGCTGTTCACAAATGCTCTCCATCCAACCTCACTGAGCTCGAGCTCTTTTGCAAGGAGGAATGGGGAAAAAATGTCAGTCTCTCGATGTGCAAAACTGATAGAGACATACCCCAAGCGACTTACAGCTGTAATCGCAGCAAAAGATGGCGCTACAAAGTATTAACTTAAGGGGGCTGAATAATTTTGCACGCCCAATTTTTCAGTTTTTGATTTGTTAAAAAAGTTTGAAATATCCAATAAATGTCGTTCCACTTCATGATTGTATCCCACTTGTTGTTGATTCTTCACAAAAAAATACAGTTTTATATCTTTGTTTGAAGCCTGAAATGTGGCAAAAGGTCGCAAAGTTCAAGGGGGCCGAATACTTTCGCAAGGCACTGTATTTGAAATTGGACACTGTGGTGGGATTAACAACAATATTACATTTAAAACGGTATAAGATACATGTATGTTTGAGGTATTTTAATTATGAGATTTCTGTTGTTTTGAATTTGGCACCCTGAACTTTCACTGGATGTTGTCATATCAATCCCGTTAACGGGATTCCAGCCCTAAGAAGTTTTAAAGTCTTAACTAAGGTCCCATCTGGGTCACCAAATATTGTGGTGGAATATTCTATTCAAATGAGAGAGACTGTCATTTTTTCAAACAATCATATTTATTCAATGTCGATTAATTATAATCAATGTCGATTATTATTGCAATAATGAAACCGCCGACCCAACAGTTGACTTTTGGGTCAAGAGCCTACCCTTTACAGACCATGCTGTTCCTTATATACCTGATACCAAGATTGCTCAGTCATAGCTGGTTCAACCCCTCCCTATAGATTGGGGGCACCGTAAGCCACTTTGGGTTCATCCTGTGGTCAGCTGCCTCTGGTATTGTTTCCAAGATGCCAGGATAATTAGGAATACTGAGGCCTTTGTTCTGTTTCTCCAGGCTCTCCATCTCGGTGACACCCACCACATCTGATCTATGAAATGCCAGCTGTAGGTTTTTTATCACCAAGCCCTCACTTAATCAGTTGCCAGCCCATCTCCATAAAGACTCCTCTCAGTTAACTCAGAAAAGAGAGAGAGTCCTAAGAACCTTACTCTATTAAATAAAACAACCATTTGGTTCATAAATATAACATTATCTTGTAATCCTGCTACCACAGTAGGCTATAGCCTATGCATGGGTGAAGAAGCATGGGGCAGTTATCTTTCCAAGGAAATGTATTTTTAAATAGGCCTATGATTAGGCTATAGTTTACTACATTGCCTAGAAATAGGACTAAATATTGATCACTCATATTTCTCCGTCTAAATATATTCCCACTCCTAAACGGTAGGCTATAAAAAAGTGCAAGTCTCTCCACCTCTGCTCTCTTCAAACTACATCTAGCATATTGGCTGATATAGCTCAGTAATGCCATGTGAGAATCTCTGGTAATTTAACCTATTTCATAAGATATTTTTGCGTATTTTATTTTGCCTATAGGGCGTAAAATTGCTGGGATCATGGCTGGCAAGTGAGAGGCTGTTGGGTTTGGGTAGCGGGTGGGAGTCTGACAGAAAGCCAGCTGGTGTGGGCAGGAGCAGGATGAAGATATTGGTCCTGCGCAGACCTCTACTGTGCACCATGACAGTGAAGCCTGTAACATTAGAGCTGTTTAATACGGTGTCAGTGAGAACAGTAGAGAATCAGCTAGGGAAACTGACTGATCAATAGGGTTACATTGCCATACTGACTAATAAAACGCACATTGCACTGAAAAAACAATATTAAATTGTTTAGCCGAAGGTTTCATCGTTTGACTCAGGTCTAGTGTGATTGAGGCTCATATTAATATATGTAGACTTAGAAATAAGATAAATGAAATCAATAACTTTCTAAAAATCAGATAACATTTATATATTAGCCATTTCTGAGACTAACCTATATAATTAATGTGATGATACAGCAGTAACAATACAATGATGTAACATCTATAGAAGAGACAGGAATGCTTATGGGGGAGGTGTTGCTTTATCTACTGAGATCCATATCCCTGCAATGCTTAGAGAAGATCTTATATCAAGTGTCATTGAAGTGTTGTGGTTGCAGGTCCACCTGGCACATCTAAAGACTTTTCTTTTGGGGTGTTTCTATCGGCCACCAAGTGTTAACAGTCAGTGTCTAAATAATATGTGTGAAATACTATCGTGAATGTGATGTAAACAGAGAAGTCTACTTACTTGGTGACCTGAGAATTTACTGTTTTTCATCAAGCTGTCCACTCAAGAAGAAGCTTTTCTCTGTAACCAGTGCCTTTAATCTGGTCCAGGTTATTAATCAACCTACCAGGGTGTTTACAAACACTACAGGAACAAGAATTTTTACTAATACTGTAGAACTTTGTTCTGAAGCTGTATCCATACCCATTGGAGGCAGTGATCACGATTTAGCTGGGCCTAAAATAGTGATTAAGACCCGGGTGGCGCAGTGGTCTAAGGCACTGCATTGCAGTGCTAGCTGTGCCACCAGAGATTCTGGGTTTGAGTCTAGGCTCTGTCGCAGCCGGCTGCGACCGGGAGTCTCATGGGGCGGCTCACAATTGGCCCAGTGTCTTCCTGGTTAGAGAGGGTTTGGCTGGCAGGGATATTCTTGTATCATCGCTCACTAGCGACTCCTGTGGTGGGCCTGGCGCAGTGCATGCTGACCAGGTCGCCAGTTGTACGGTGTTTCCTCCGACACATTGGTGCGGCTGGCTTCCGGGTTGGATGGGCATTGTGTCTAGAAGTAGTGCGGCTTGGTTGGGTTGTGTTTCGGAGGACGCATGGCTCTCGACCCTCGCCTCTCCCGAGTCCGTACGGGAGTTGCAGCGATGAGACAAGACTGTAACTACTACCAATTGGATAATTTTGATAATACAAAGGATTTTGACGGTGCACTTGATGAATTCATGAAATTGCTGCTTACAATTATTGATAAACATGCACCTATTAAGAAACTGACTGTTAGAACTGTTGAGGCTCCATGGATTGGTGAATAATTGAACAACTGTATGGTTGAAAGAGATGTGGCGAAAGGAGTGGCTAATAAGTCTATCTGCACATCTGACTGGCTGATTTACTGAATATTTTGAAATGATGTGAGTACTCAACAAAAAGAAGAAACTGTATTATGAAGCCAAGCTCAATCATATAAAGAAAGATTGAACAAAAAAAACATCGGAGTACTTTAAGTGGAATTATGGGCAGAAATACTCAACTCCATATTTCACATCAGATGGCGTATTCATCACAAAACAAGTTGATGTTGTCAATTATTTGAATGATTACTTCATTGACAAAATGGGAAAACTTAGGCAGGAAATGCCAACAACGAACAGTGAGTCATCATAATCATGCATAAAAATACAAATATGAAAGAAAAACGTAAGTTTGAATTTTGTCAAGTTGGTGTGGGAGAGGTGGGACATTTTTTGCTATCGATCAGTAATGACAAACCTCCTGTCATTGACAATTTAGATGGAAAGCTACTGAGGATGGTATTTGACTCTATAGCCACTTCTATCTGTCATATCTTTAATCTGAGCCTAGAGGAAAGTCCTTGTCCTCTGTCCTGGAGAGAAGCCAAAGTCCTTCCATTATCCAAGAGTGGTAAAGCGGCCTTTACTGGTTTCTAACAGCATACTTATCAGCTTGCTGCCAGTGCTTAGCAAACTGTTTGGATATTTTGTTGTTGACCAAATACAATGCTCTTTCTCCGTAAACAAATGAACAACAGACTTTCAGCATCCTTATATAGAATGGCACTCAACATGACACAAATGACTGATGATTGGTTGAAAGAAATTGATAATAAGAAGATTGTGGAAGCTGTACTGTTAGATTTCATTGCAGCCTTTGGTATTGTTGTTGATTAGACATATGCCTTATTATGTCTTATGGCTTTTCAACCTCTGCCATATCATGGATTCAGAGTAATCTATATAATATAATTCAGACAGTATTCTTTAACGGAAGCTCCTCTAATGTCAAACATGTAAATTGTGGTGTACCACAGGGCAGCTCTCTAGGCCATTGACTCTTTTATATTTTTACCAATGACCTGCGACTGGCATAAACATTGGGATAGGCGTGCCGCTAGCGGGACACCTCAACAACATCCGGTGAAATTGCAGGGCGCCAAATTCAAATTAAATTGCTATAACTATTTAACTTTCATAAAATCACAAGTGCAATACATCAAAATAAAGCTTAACTTGTTGATAATCAAGCCACCGTATCAGATTTCAAAAAGGCTTTACAGCGAAAGCAAACCATGCAATTATCTGAGGACAGCGCCCTGCATACCAACACATAAAAAAAAACATATTTCAACCAGGCAGGTGTGACACGAAAGTCAGAAATAGTGATATACAAAATGCCTTACCTTTGATGATCTTCTTCTGTTGGCACTCCAAAGGTCCCAGTTACATCACAAATTATCCTTTTGTTTGATAATGTCCTTCTTTATATCCATAAAAACTCAGTTTATCTCACGCGCTTCAGTCAATAATCCACTCAGTTTCCCTCAAAATGCATACAAAATTAATCCCAAACGTTACTAATATTTTTTCCAAACAAGTCAAACAACGTTTATAATCAAACCTTAGGTATCCTAATACACAACTAAACAATACAATTTAAGACGGAGAATAGTATGTTCATTACCGGAGATAAATAAGAAAGAACGTGCTTTCCTCCATGCACTTGGAAACACTACAGCCAAAATGGGAGCCACCTAGAAAAACTACAATTTCTGGGTAATTTTTCCAAAAGACCGGCCTGAAACTCTTTCTAAAGACTGTTGACATCTAGTGGAAGCCCTAGGAACTGCAACCTGGGAGGACTCGGGCTATTATAATACTAGCCATTGAAAACAGTGGTAAGCTGAATTGTTTTTGTTTTTTAATGGTTTGTCCTCTGGGTTTCGCCTGCCATATCAGTTCTGTTATACTCACAGACGTAATGTTAACTGTTTCAGAAACTTTAGTGTCTTTAGTGTTTTCTATCTAAATCTACCAATTAAATGCATATCCTAGCTTCTGGGCCTGAGAAACAGGCAGTTTACTTTGGGCACGCTTTTCATCCAGATGTGAAAATACTGCCCCCTATCCCAATGAGGTTTTAATATTAGCCCTCTGATTACAATGAAGAGAAAGACATACGTCTCTGTTTTGACCATGACAGTTTACAATCTAAGGTAACACCAAGTAATTTAGTCTGCTCAAATTGTTCAACAGCCACACCATTCATTACCAGATTCAGCTGAGGTCTAGAATTTAGGGAATGATTTGTTCCAAATTAGTTTTAGAGATGTTCAGGACCAGTTTATTACTGGCCACCCATTCCAAAACAGACTGCAACTCTGTTAAGAGACTTCATGAGCTGTGGTTTTTGACGTGTATATGGCTGAATCATCAGCATACATGGACACAAACTCTTTCTTTAATAGTATGCATGTCAGTCTCTCTTGGCTAACAGTTGAGGAAAGACTGACTTCGTCACTTCTTGTTTTTATAAGAAACATTATTCCAAATTGTTTGCATCATTAACTTACACACAGCACTGACACACACACTTACCCTACCAGACATGCCACCAGGGGTCTTTTCGCAGTCCCCAGGTCCAGAACAAATTCAAGGAAACATACAGTATTATACAGAGCCATGAGTGCATGGAACTCCTTTCTATCTTATATAGCATAAGTGAACAGCAAACCTGGTTTAAAAAAAACTAATAAAGCAAAACCTCACGGCACAACTCCTCTCCCCCATGTGACCTACATGTTGTGTATGTACTGACATGTATGTGTAATTGATAGATGCACACATATACACACACACACTACATGTTCATAAATGTATAATTGTCTGTAATGTCTTTTTCGTTATGTGTCAGACCGCATTAAGACTAGCTGTCGCCATTGGCTTAATAGATCAAATTAAATTAAATTCAGAGCCAGTGCTCCCAGTGGCCGGTAATTTTAATGCAGGAAAACTGGAATCCGTCTTACCTACTTTCTACCAGCATGTCACATGTAAAACCACAGGAGAAAACTCCTTATAACATTTACCCCACACAGAAATTCAAACAAAGCTCTCCCTCGCTGTCCATTTGACAAATCTGACCATAACTCTATCCTCCTGATTCCTGCTTACCAGTAAAAACTCAAACGGAAGTGTCCTTATTTAGTGGATGCTAAACTACAGGATTGTTTGACTAACGCAGATTGGAATATGTTCCGGGATTCATCCGATGGCATTGAGGAGTTTCATTAAGTGCATCGACGATGTCATCCCCACAGTGACCGTACGTACATATTCCTACCAGACACCATGGATCGCAGGCAACATCCGCACTGAGCTAAAGGCTAGAGATGCCACTTTCAAGGAGTGGGACATTAATCCGCAAGTTAAAAATAATTCTCTCTACGCCCTTCGACGAACCATCTAACAGGCAAAGCATCAATGCAGGACTAAGATCAAATTGTACTTCACTGGCTCTGAGCAGGGACTGCAAACTATCATGGATTATAAAGAGAAATCGAACCTCGAGCTGTCCAGTGACGTGAGCCTACAAGATGAGCTAAATGTCTTCTAGGCTCGCTTTAAGGAAAACAACATTAAACCATGCATGAGAGCACCAGCTGTTCCTGATGACTGTGATCACATTCTCCGTAGCCGATGTGAGTAAGACCTTTAAAGAGGTTAATATTCACAAGGCAGCAGGGACAGACAAATTACCAGGACGCGTGCTCAACCTCTCCCTGAACCAGTCTGTAATACCTACATATTTCAAGCAGACCACCATAGTCCCTGTGCCCAAAAACGCCAAGGCAACCTATCTAAATGACTATGCTGTAGCACTCATATCTGTAGCCATTCATAGCTAAACATTTCTAGATATGACTCCCAGACTCTGGTGTTTGTGTTCACTCAATATATAAACCACAATGTCTGATGAGATTAGCGAAAGTATAGTCAGGTTAGCAGGTTAGTTTATACCAAACAATCAGTCTGTTTGTGTGGGGAGAAATGGAGGGAAATATCCTGATGTGGCAATAGCTCGTAGGCACATCGTCACAGCAAAGAATAGTGGCGAAGCTCATGGGCTAATAGTGAAGCATAACAGTGTGGATTTATAAAAAAATATATTGGTCTGTCAATATGCACTTATATCTCTTGAGCAATTGGGATCCAATGGCACTTCCTGTCTCTTGCTACAACTTTGTTAACTAAAACAAATTGCATCATCATGTGAAGAAAGCAAGGAAGGAAGAGTTTGTGCAGATGAAAATAATATAGTGGAGATGAGAAGTATAACTTCTTTGTCATGGGTTCAGATAGTGGTAATAAGCCCAAATAGAAGTGACAAGGTATGTTGCAAAGGAATTGTTAAGAAGCTCATTGCCATCCATGGAGCAGCTGTACCAAGGCAGAGGCTGAAACAAGTCCAGCTTCAGCAGCCTTGATCTCTCCAGTCAAGGCTTAGGTATAGAAAATAATCACAAAATCCTCCCTGTTACTCACAACGAAACGGAATGGAGAGCGAGAGAGAGAGAGAGAGAGAGAGAACGGAGTGGGAGCATGGAGAGAATGAGAGATGGTGAAAGTGATAGAGATGGAGGGAGAGAGAGAGCAAGAGAATGAGAGATAAAGAGAGAACAGAGAGAACTTGTTTTATCTACATTCTCCATGAGATTGTATGTGTCTGCAGCAACATTTAACAGGCTTGCAATGTTGAGAGCACGTCTTAAATCTCGTTGTCACAAGCTGTCAGGACTGAGAGTGTGAGTGGGCTTTACATACAACACAAAGCTAATCAGAAGGCTTTCATTCTCCATGCAGAATTAGCTTCCGGGATACTCACAAGTTCCTTGAATATAGAAACTGTAGTGCTCATAAATGACCACTTTCAGAGATGTGAACATGTTTCGTGGAAAGTCGCTAATTAGACGCTAGGGGTGAAAGGAGATGTGGTGCAGAGGGAGATGCAGCTAAACTGGACACTATAAAATAATCTCATTCAGAAAATGTATGTAACAAGGGGATTATGCTGTCTACTAGAAATATAGCTGGTCTTTGAATGAATCTTTTAATGCAATGAAGTTTAGTTTTTGTACTGACCCTTTCATCTTGGGCCTTGTGTTTACTGAAAGTTTGCCGAAACAATAGAAATGTCTGGTTCTGGTATGGTCTGTTGCTCAATTCACCTGCTTTGCATTGACCCATTTAATTTGGAGGATTTTCACTTGTTTCCTGCTCTACACACAGTAGGCTACTAAACAGCAGTTCCCTGATCTTTTCTTCTCATTTGGCTCTGTAGTTATAGTTTACTTTTGGTGTTAATGTATAAACAGACAGATGACATCCCATTCTCAGTTGGAGGCAGTTACTTCGCACTCATGTAGGGTGCAGTGGGCATTGCTAGGCGGGTCACTTAGCAGCTGGTGTGTGCATGCATTTGTTTGTGTGGAGGACAGAGGAGCCTCTTAAAGAAGTTGTTACAGGTCTGTGAGAGCCAGAAATCTTGCTTGTAGGTGACCAAATACTTATTTTCCACCATAATTTGCAAATAAATTCATAAAAAATCCTACAATGTGATTTCTGGATTTTTTCCCCCTCATTTTGTCTGTCATAGTTGGAGTGGGAGAACTTGCACAATTGGTGGCTGACTAAATACTTTTTTGCCCCACAGTACATAACAAATGCTTGAGGTTACGCATGTTTTTGATGTAACTTTTGAACGGCTTAATACCAATCTCTGTTATGTGTGAACTGTATGAGGGTTTTTGTGTTTGCGTGTTTAAATGTGCCTTTGTCTACAATACATAACCTATTCTATATCGGTGCAGCTTTGCTCACTCTCCCCATTTACACCTGGTTGATGGGTGCTAAAGGGAATTCACCAGACAGACAGAGGAGCCAAACCCAAGCCACATTTTATCGGACACAGAGTTTGATCCACCGTGTCTGTGATAGAGTAAAATCTTACTTCAGACAACGTCTTATACAAGACGACTGGTCTTAAAGTCAAAGTATTAGATTGTTTCTTACAGCATGGTCTTTTTTAAGTGGATTGAGGACACGCATTACTTTTCTATTCAGGTTATTGCTGCTTGTTGCATGTGTCACGAACCGGCTCAAAGCCCGTAACAAAGGGAGACAACGTGGAGATAAGGAGTAACAAAATATATATTTATTAACTAAAACAACTAAGGAAAATATACAATGGTGTGTGTAATCAGTAATCAGTAGTGTAAGTGAGTGTTTTGCATGCATGAATGTGAGAATGCAGGGTGTTGAAAGGTGCCAACGCAAACAAAAAGGCCACCAAGAACCACAACACAATCTACAAAGGTGTCTGCATGGAGAGAGTCTCCTCCATGAATGGGGAAGTGGTGTATTTATCCTGGGAGACACCGGGCCCAGGTGTTTCCCATGTAGCTGACGACCCTCCCAACTCCGCCCACCAGCATCCTAATAAGGAAATAACAGAGAGAATACGGCAGACAGAGTGGGAAGGTCGTCACATTCCCCCCCATAAAACCGGGGACCAACAAGGACCCCGGAACAAAATACCAGCCTTTAAATTCCAAATTGACACAGCTTCTGCGCCACAAATTGATGAGGGTTTACGTGTTCACACTTACAATTTGCCCCAGGCAACCTCCTCCCCAGACCTCAGCGACCTTCGCACAGGAAGCAATATTTAAGAGGAAAGAAGAAAACAAGACCAGGAGGGAGCAGACAGGACAGAGAGAACATGACAATACGAAACAATGGTCAGTCACGTAAACATTTAGGAACAGGGCGCACGAGAGAGCATATCAGCAATCACGTTTTCAGTCCCCCGGATGTGCCTCACATCGAGATGGAATGATTGTAAAAATAAACACCATCGCATTATCCTCTGGTTTGGACACATCATGGACCTCAAAAAAGTGAGGGGGTTATGGTCGGTGTAGACCACAATAGGTACTACCCCCGACCCGACATACACTTCGAAGTGTTGTAGCGCCCAAATGAGTGCCAGCGCTTCCTTTTCAATAACCGAATAGTTCAACTGATAATCGTTAAACTTTTTGGAAAAGAAACAGGCCTCTCAATCCCAGACACATTTGCTTGCAGCAAAACTGCACCTGCCCCCACATGACTAACATCCACCTGCAAGGTAAATGACAAATCAATGCGAGGAGCAGCCAGCACTGGAGTTGAGGTAAGCAACCTCTTTGCATCTTCAAAAGCGTGTTGACAACGAGTAGACCAAACGTAAACAGCCTTTGCTTTCAGGATATCTGTCAAGGGAGCGACCACAGTAGAGAAGTTATTACAAAAACTACGGTAATAACCAATCATGCCCAAGAAACGCATCAGTTCCTTTTTAGTAGTTGGTGGTGGAAAAGCATCAATAGCCACCACTTTAGCCCGAACAGGACGCACTTTACCCTGCCCAACCACTTTTCCAAGGTATGTAACGGTCGCCTGAGCAAACTCACATTTTGGGTTGAAAAGGAGAACCAACAATTGGCAGCAGAGCAAGAACCTGGTCACCTGGACTAAAGTGACGAGGCTCAGTTCGGCAATCAAATATGCCCTTCATCCTCTCCTGTGAAGATGATAACTTCTCTTTAGCCATTTCACCAGTGGCGTACAGCCGTTGCCGGAAATCACACACATACGATAACAGGGACTGAGGAGGCCCGGGAGACTTCCAGTCATCCTGGAGAACAGATAAAAGTCCACGCACCCTATGTCCAAACACAAGGTCATTTGGACTGAAACCTGTGCTCTCCTGTGAAACTTCCCTAGCGGCTAACAGTAACCAAGGCAACCCCTCCTCCCAATCCTTATCCATCTCAGTACAATAAGCTCTCAACAAAGACTTAAGTGTTTGATGGAAACGTTCCAGTGCTCCTTGACTTTGCGCGTGATAGGCGCTAGACAAATTGTGTTTAATATGGAGCTGTTGAAGAACCTGACCAAACAGATTAGAGGTAAAATTAGATCCTTGATCACTCTGAATGACCTTAGGGATTCCAAACAATGAGAGAAACTGAGTCAAAGCTTTTAACACATTTAGTCGTGATAGATCGGAGAGGATAGGCAGCAGGAAACCTAGTGGTCTGACACATCACAGTGAACAGGTAACTGCTACCCTTTTTAGAACGAGGCAGAGGACCCACACAGTCAATAATCAGATACTCAAAAGGTTGGCTGAGTACAGGAATAGGAAACAATGGTACTGGTTTAATAGCTTGATTAGGCTTACCAGTTAATTGACAGGTGTGACAAGTTTTGATAAAATCAGAAACATCCCTCTTTAATCTAGGCCAAAAGAAATGTCTTAATATGCGATTGTAGGTTTTCCTCACCCCCATATGTCCAGCAACGTCGCTGTGAGAAGTTTCCAACACCAACTCACGAAGCTTAACTGGTACAACAACCTGACTAATTGCCTCCCCCAGAAAAACACTATCATGAGACACCCACTTTCACATCAGGACATCCTCTTGGAGAAAATAGACCTGGGCGACATCTCCCAACTGTTCTATAGGCACAATTTGATCACGCAACTCTTCCAACGTGGGGCCATCCCGTTGCGCATTGATTAGATCTGAGCGGGTTACAGATAACGGGATAACAGGGAAAACAGTGACACTTTGTATTATTATCATTAGTCGGCACAGTGACCAGTTCGCCACGGCTCATAGAACGTGTCACTGCACACGCAGAGAACACCTCTGGGAAACTCTGTACACTCATCAGGAATCCCAACAAATGACGGCTTAGTGGAAACCACTAGAGATGGAAACACGACAGGCCATACACGCTCACCAGCCAAGTTATTCCCAAGGATAACATCGATACCCTCAATAGGCAACGAAGGACGCACACCCACTACAACTTCACCCTTCACCAGCCCACAATCCAAAATCAGTTTATGCAATGGAACTGACAGAGTGTTCAAACCTATTCCCCTAATTAGAACACTATTCCCCGAATCAGTCTCAGCAGAAAAGGGTAACACAGACTCCAACACAAATGATTGAGGCACCTGTGTCTCTCAGGATCTTCACTGGCACTAGGTCTTTACTTCCTAACATAGACACAAAACCTTCCGTAATGAAAGGTAAATAGTCTGGATCAATATGGACTTTCACATTCTCCTGGGCCTGAGGAAATGAGTCATGAATGAACTGATGTGGAACAGGTGCAGCTAACGCAGTAGGCTTATATTTAGCGTAAGCACCCTTTGACCTGAGAAGTGGATATTCGTTTTTCCAATGACCTGAACCTTGAAAGTAGTGACACTCCTGCCCAAAGTCAGCTTTACCATGGGAGTCAGGCTCAACCCTATTTGAATAGAACTCTGCCCGAGAACCAAAGTATCTCGGTGAGCGAAGCCCAAATCTATCCGAACGCCCCCACTCTTTCCGAATACGGGGCTCTGCAAAGACACTTTTGTGAGTCAACACATACTCGTCCGCCAAAACCGCAGCTTCAGCAACATTCTTTACTTTCTGTTCATTAATATACGTGGCAATACGATCAGGAATTGTGTCCTTAAATTGCTCTAACATAATCAGATCACACAGCCCTTGGAACGTCACAACTGCAGAGGAGGAACACCAGCGATTAAACTGTAAAGATAACTGTCGCGCAAACTCAACATGAGTCTGCTCATCATCCCTTTTTAAAGTTCTAAATCGTTGGCGGTAAGCCTCAGGGACCAATTCATAAATCTGTAACACAGCTGTTTTAACTTTATCATAACTGGCACTGTAGTGTACACTAAGAGCTGAATATGCTTCCTGCGCTTTACCAGTCAGCACACACTGCAACATTAAAGTGCGGTCAGAATCAGGCCAACTCCTAGCGTCAGCAACCCGCTCAAACAACGAAAAGAATGTCTCGGGGTCCCTTTCATTAAACCGAGGCAATAACCGTAAGTTCCCAACAATATCAAATGTCTCTGGGGCACGACCAAAAGCGGAACTACCCCTAGGTAAATCTGGGTCACCTTCCCAAAACAAACTCTCCCCTGAGATCTTTCCTTCCCTAACCAACTCTATACGTTCTTGTTGCAACTTGATTTTAGCACGCTCCATATCTTGTTTAAATGCCAATTCCTTTTCATATTTTACACGATCATGCTCTAGCTTCTCACGATCATGCTGCCGATCATGCTCTCTTCTCACGATCATGCTCCAGCTGTAACAAAAGCAGTTCTTTCTGCTGTTCAAAAAGAAGGCTACTAGGACTAACCGATGGAATGGCCATTGTAACGTTATGGGAAGACGACAAATCCTCAGCAGAGGCTGGCCCAGTGGTAACTTCAAGAATACCACTCTCCATCAGATTGGCCTTCAATATCAACCTAATAGAATTCTTTAGACGTTTATCACTAATCTCAACCTTGTAGTGTTCCGCGACCTTTAACAGCAGTTCTTTAGTACCTAAATCTAACAATTCCTCTGATGGAGAGCGAATGAACTTATCTACATAAGACGCCATAATCACAAAAAAAAAATTCTCGCTCTTCCCTTCTGCTGAGCACACCAGACCACAACCCGAGAATTGACAATCACCCTGAGCACCACAGAAGAGAGATGAGATACGGAGCTTCCCCAAAACCTACAATAACTCAACCCTAGTCTTCGTGCAGATTTGCGGTGGGAATTTACACACTGTAGCCCGCTGGCAAGGAAAAACTCCCCAGCATGCTGGCAAATTCCACCAAGCCACAGATGTGCCCCCGAGACAACTGCTCAGTCCACAGACACCACACAAAAATAACAAACATTAACCATGCCCAACATATTCCAAAAAATGAAACACGTCGCTAAACCTATCAGGGGAAAAAGGCTATAGCTCCGGGTAGCAAGTTCCACTACCCTACCCAAGTCTCCCACCGAGGTACCCAGCTGATTACTCACCTCAGACTGAAGTCCCAACAGAAAGTAGAACAAGAGTTCAGGCTAGGCAGGGCCTGGAAACTAACCATTATACTCTCTCCAACACAGCACACAAACCAAACAACAAAGGCAACCAATACTGGGCCTATCAAACTCAAACAAAACACGTACCTTCACGGTCTCCCAAACCAATATTTCAAAGATCCCGGATGAGCCCCCACTTGTCACGAACCGGCTCAAAGCCCGTAACAAAGGGAGACAACGTGGAGATAAGGAGTAACAAAATATATATTTATTAACTAAAACAACTAAGGAAAATATACAATGGTGTGTGTAATCAGTAATCAGTAATCAGTAATCAGTAGTGTAAGTGAGTGTTTTGCATGCATGAATGTGAGAATGCAGGGTGTTGAAAGGTGCCAACGCAAACAAAAAGGCCACCAAGAACCACAACACAATCTACAAAGGTGTCTGCATGGAGAGAGTCTCCTCCATGAATGGGGAAGTGGTGTATTTATCCTGGGAGACACCGGGCCCAGGTGTTTCCCATGTAGCTGACGACCCTCCCAACTCCGGCCCACCAGCATCCTAATAAGGAAATAACAGAGAGAATACGGCAGACAGAGTGGGAGGGTCGTCACACATGGAACATATCATGTTTATTGGATTATTTTAAAGATCAAACCAAATTAAACCTGGTCTCGGTTGGACTTCAGTACAGAACAAGTTAAGTGCTTATTGATTAGTACTTTTTTTGCTAATCTTTAGATTTTTTCCCCACTAACTTCAAAGCCTTTTGTAAACCTCAGCGTCTATACTATAATTATCCAGGGATTGATTATATTGGTTCAAAGTCTAAGATATCGTGAGTCCAGACAGTCAGTTATGAGTCATCAAGGCTCACACCTTATGAAAGGTATTATCTTTAATATATCTTCAATATCTACCAAACTCACACAAAGGCACTGACTGTCCTTTGCGCCTGGCCTATCAATTAGAGAAAATGGTCTATATTAACTTTGAATTGCATACCTATTGTTTGAAACATAACCATATAATCTCTAGTGAAGTACATTTCCACCTACATACCTTCCTATAGCTTCTGAAATATACATCTATCTGATTTTCAGTGTCAGCCCTGTCTGGCAGCATGATTCTGGGATGCTGTAAAGTGTCTTTTGATATTTGGAATAAAAGTGGGCTGGTCACACAAGTCTGGAATAGATGACATGCTCAGGAGGTGAAGTGGTCAGTGGAGAATGACCCTGTCTTTGAGTAGAACCATACAGGGTTCTTCGGTTTGTCCCCACAGGGGAACCCTTTTTGATGCTGGGTAGAACCCTTTGCAAATGGTTCTATCTACAACATTCTATGTAGGGTTCTTCAATGAACCCTCTGTATATGGTTCTACCTAGAACCCTCTATGAAGGGTTCTACTGAGAACGCTTTTATCTTTGCAGGGTTCTTCCGAGAACCCTTTATGAACGGTTCCACCGGCCTGATTAGCCTTTAACATGTAATTATTTAAGACAAGAGATTACATACACTGAGTATACCAAACATTAGGAACAACTTCCTTATATTGAGTAGCACCCTCCGTCGACGGAGCATGGACTCTACAAGGTGTCGAAAGTGTTCACTAGGATGCTGGCCCATGTTGACTCCAATGCTTCCCACAGTTGTGTCAAGTTGGCTGGATGTCCTTTGGCTGGGGAACCATTCTTGATACGCACGAGAAACTGTTGAGCATGAAAAACCCAGCGGCGTTGCAGCTCTTGACACAAACAGGTGTGTCTGGCATCTACTACCAGACCCCTGTTAAAAGGCACTTTTGTCTTGCACATTCACCCTCTGAATGGAACACATACACAATCCATGTCTCAATTGTCTCAAGACTTAAAAATCCTTCTTTAACCTTCCCTTTATCTACACTGATTGAAGTGGATTTAACAAGTGACATCAATAAGGGATCATAGCTTTCACCTGGATTTCCCTGGTCAGTCTATGTCATGGAATGAGCAGGTGTTTTTTAAGCAATAAGGCACCGGGGGGTGTGGTATATGGCTAATATACCATGGCTAAGGGCTGTTCGTTGCACAACGCAATGTGGAGTGCCTTTATACAGCACATAGCCGTGATATATTGGCCATATACCACAAACCCCCAAGGTGCCTTATTGCTATTATATACTGGCTACCAACGTAATTTGAGCAGTAAAAATCATTATTTTGTCATACCCGTGGTATACGGTCTGATATTACATGGCTGTCAGCCAATCAGCATTCAGGGCTAAAACCACCCAGTTTATAATACGATTTTGTATACTCTGTGTATATCATAAGGCCTTTCTTTGAGGGCCTAGTTATACCCTAACACAGTGGTGTTGGGGATCTCCTGGTTTACTGGCCACACCAGGCCTGCAAATCACAAAATGTTGGCTTGCAAGATGATGTGTAATTCCTATTGGAATCCAGCCAGAGTTAGGATATCCAACAATTGGATTTGTTAATCACCCACAACCTGCATTCAGAATGAGTGCCAAGGTAGGGAAGTATGATTACTGAGACTACCTCAGTCATCTTAACTGGAACAACCATCTCAGTAACAGCTACAATAAATGCAATTACTAAGAGATTGGGTTAGTTTCGAAAACGGTATGTTATTTACCTTTGTGTAGCATAACTTTAATCAACCAATCAATGTACATTCAAAAACACAGATATTACAGTAAAACAAACCATTCTGAAAATCTCCCTGCAATAGAGCTTGCTGAGAAATATTATATATGGTTCTATGTAGAACCCTTCTTGCCTTCCAAATAATCCTGATTGCCTTCCAAAGAATCATCAAAAAACCCTTTCTTCAAAAAATGGTTCTTAGGATGTTGAAGGTTCTAGGTAGAACCCTTTGCTTTATAAATAACCATTGTCTTCCAAAAAGGGTTATTCTGGTCAAACCAGTTCTTGGTATAACCCATCCTTCCGCAAATAACCCCTCTGGAACCCTTTTTTCTAAGAGTGTGGAGAGAAACCAATAGGTGGAACGTTTCTGTGGGATTTGTTTTATCAAGGCCTCTCACCCCTTGCAGAAGTTTACTTTATCTTGTGTGAAAGTATCAACAGTACCTCTTTCCTTTGAGTTTTGTAAGTATTAGATTGAGAGAGTAAGTGACTAAGTGCTTTATGTTTGGGCTGGTGTTAAGCATAATGGGCAGTCTGTGTCATGGCTGGATAGGCTGCGTTTCCGCTGTCAAAATATGTGCCATAACTTGTTGAGGATAGGGGGCAGTATTTTCACTTTGGATGAATTGCGTGCCCATAGTGAACTGCATCCTACTCTGTCCTAGATTGCGAATATATGCATATTATTATTACTATTGGATAGAAAACACTCTCAAGTTTCTAAAACTGTTTGAATTATGTATGTGAGTATAACAGAACTCATAGGGCAGGCAATCTTCCAAACAAGAAGTGAAATTCTGAATGTGTAAAGTATTTAGATTAATTCTAAACAACTGGTTCCTCGTCTGGTTCTATTCTCTGCTCCTGGGTCCTACCTCACCTCGTCACAACTTCCATAGTCTGCTTTGTTTTAATATTATATGCACATGGGAAGCAATTACTGTGTCTGCCTATTTAAAACAAGTTGTTGTTTAGTTTTGTTTAGAATTTGATTAGAATTAATCGCTCTCTTTTTAGTGAATTTAGTCTTGCTTATTGACAACATTTGGCTCGTCCATGCTTGGCCATAATGCCATTTGCAGTAGGCCTATCCTCTATATAAGTGAGAATGCTATGCATATATTTCAACATTGAAGCCAAGCAATTACTTACAACAATGTGGACTGCAAACATGTTCAAGTTAACATATTTAGCAAAGATTGGATAGGTCCACATTTTGATTCTGTGAGCTGTTTAACAACCTATAACAGACTAACATCGGAATTGGAGTCGATTCCAAGGCAATACATAAAAGACCGTAAGTACACAACTTGAAGCAACCATATATTTAGCCATGGCGCATGTTCTGATTGGCCACAACTTGTTTATTCATCAAAACCAAGCCAACTGCGCCGATAATTGTGCTTGTGAAAATACCAAAAATATTTCTGACATACCCCGAACCTATAACACTACTGCCCTGCGCTTAGATTGACCATTGCGTTAGGTTCGTTAAAATAGAGCCCTAGAAGTGCATAAATCTTCCATTGATAGAAATGGTAAGGGCCATTGCCTGTCTTAGTCTCTCTAGACAATTGAAGCGTAATTAACTTTAGAAAGCAACAAGGCTCCCTCTCCCTCCCCAGTAATATTATTTGTAATATTATCAGCAGTGTATTTTATGACCTAAATATTACAAAAAGATTTCCCTCTGAAGTTACTGAAGTTTAAATATGTATGAAAATGCCTTGTTTTGAGATTAAAGCACATCATTATAGCGTGCTACACTGTAATTAAAACATCCATAAAGATACACACCATTCTATTTCATTTTATAGCTAAATGATCTACTTGCATCTATGTGCTAGTGTAGTGAGGCAAGTGTTAAACTCAGTACATTACATATGTAGTTTGCCAGCATATGGCTTGGTTCAGGGTTCTGTAACTACGTTAATTTTAACCTCATGTGGATACTGCACATGCCTTGCTACAGACGGCGAGCAGAATTACTTCTGATCATATTTATTTTGTCTTGCAAAAATGTTAGAAAAGGTGACTGCACATCAACAAGGTCAGAATGTGTTGTGGTGTAGTACTGATACCCTAACAAGCATGCCAATCAACCAAGGCACAATTGGTTGGATTCCTCTAGCCAAGGCCAAAATTCCGATGCTGTGTTTCTGTCTAGTCCTCGAGTGCTGCAGTGTCAGATTCGAATCATTCTAATCGTGATTAAAAGGCAAGGATGCAATTCATCTGAAACTTAAGAGTGGCTCTTGAGGAAAATATTTTGGTAATGCCTGGTGCTAGCCAAATGAGCCTTTCTCTGCAAAGGGATTTACATGTTTTAGAGAGTAAACCCTGATCATTATGCTGCTGTGTAACATGACTGTTGTTTGAGGCGTGGTGCTTGTAACACAATGGTTGAAGGTTTGATTTTTGCATGGGCTACAGACTGAGCATAAATGTGTTAAATAAATGTAAGTTGCAAAGTATAAAACAAATGTAAAATTACAATATATCATAATGTTCCTTCTGTGCAGGCACAGTTATAGTGAAACATATGCAGATCAATGGGAGAGCAGAGGACCCAGGCAGGACCATCTCTCTGACCCTGCTGGACAATTACGCCTACTGGGTCATCCTGGACCCCCTCAGACAGAGACTGTTCCTCAACAGCACCGGACGCGTCCTGGACAGAGATGTGAGTATGGACCCGGCCCCAGGTTGGGTTGGGATAATGTCATTTGTAGAGGGTCTCGCTAAGAAATGTTGGCAAACACAAGCCTACTAGACATACAGTACTATGAAAAGCATTTTCCCCCTTTATAATTTTCTCTACTTTTGCATGTTTTTAATACTGAATATTATCAGATATTCAAACAAAACCTAATATTAGATAAAGGGAACCTGTGTGAGAAAATAACACAACAATGACATACACGGCTGGCAAGGAAGCCCGAGAGTCAGCCCCAAAAATGTATTGAGGGGTGGCTCACAGGAAGTGTGGTGAAGCCAGGTAGGAGACCTGCGCCAACTTCCTGTGCTTCCCAGGGGGCTGGAGAGACCGGGCAGGCACCGTGTTATGCTGTGAAGCGCACGGTGTCCCCAGTGCGGGTGCATAGCCCGGTGCGGTACATTCCAGCTCCGCGTATCGGCCGGGCTAGAGTGGGCATCGAGCCAAGTGCCATGAAGCCGGCTCTACGCATCTGGTCTCCAGTGCGTCTCCTTGGGCTTACATGGCACCAGCCTTGCACACGGTGTCCCCGGTTCGCAGCAGCGCCGGACAGGCGGGAGACTCCGGCAGCAGCGCCGGACAGGCGGGAGACTCCGGCAGCAGCGCCGGACAGGCGGGAGACTCCGGCAGCTGCGCCGGACAGGCGGGAGACTCCGGCAGCTGCGCCGGACAGGCGGGAGACTCCGGCAGCGCTGAAGAGGAGGAAGGATTTGGCAGCGCTGAAGAGGCGGGAGCCTCTGTAAGGATGAGCCGGAGAGACAGCCTGGTGCGGGGGGCTGCCACCGGAGGGCTGGTGAGTGGAGGTGGTGACGGATAGACCGGACCGTGCAGGCGCACTGGAGCTCTTGAGCACCGAGCCTGCCCAACCTTACCCGGTTGAATGGTCCCGGTCGCCCTGCCAGTGCGGCGAGGTGGAATAGCCCGCACTGGGCTATGCAGGCGAACCGGGGACACCGTGTGCAAGGCTGGTGCCATGTCGGCCCAAGGAGACGCATTGGAGACCAGATGCGTAGAGCCGGCTTCATGGCACTTGGCTCGATGCCCACTCTAGCCCGGCCGATACGCGGAGCTGGAATGTACCGCACCGGGCTATGCACCCGCACTGGGGACACTGTGCGCTTCACAGCATAACACGGTGCCTGCCCGGTCTCTCCAGCCCCCCGGGAAGCACAGGAAGTTGGCGCAGGTCTCCTACCTGGCTTCACCACACTTCCTCTGAGCCCCCCCCCATTACATTTTTGGGGCTGACTCTCGGGCTTCCTTGCCAGCCGTGTTCCCTCATATCGCTGGCTCCGCTCTCCAGCTGCCTCTGCTCTCCTAGCTGCCTCCACCTGTTCCCATGGAAGGCAATCCTTTCCCGCCAGGATCTCCTCCCATGTGTAGCAACCCTTGCCGTCCAATACATCGTCCCATGTCCATTCCTCTTTGCGCCGCTGTTGACTGTTACCATGCCACTTGGTCCTGTTGTGGTGGGTGATTCTGTAACGGTTCTCTTTAGGTGAAGTAGAGTCAGACCAAAATGCGGCGTGGCTATTGCGATCCATGTTTAATGAAACAAAGTAAACACGAATCAAATACAAAAACAATAAACGTAACACGAAAACCGAAACAGCCTAATACTGGTGCAAAGTAACACAGAGACAGTAACAAGGACAATCACCCACAAAACCCAACACCAAACTACCTAAATATGGTTCCCAATCAGAGACAATGACGAACACCTGCCTCTGATTGAGAACCATATCAGGCCAAACATAGAACTAGACAAACTAGACATGTAACATAGAATGCCCACTCAGCTCACACCCTAACCAACCAAAACATACAAACATACAAAGCAAACTATGGTCAGGGTGTGACACATACTTATTTCATTTATTTCATAAACAAAGTTATGCTACACCGAATGTCCCTGTGTAAAAAAGTAATTACTCTCAATAACTGGTTGGGACACCTTTAGCTGTAATGACACCATCCCAAACACTTCCTGCAGTTGTTGATCAGTCTCACATCACTGTGGAGGAATTTTCGTCCACTCTTCCATGCAGAACTGCTTTAACTAAGTGACATTTATTTTCAAGCATCAACTGCTCATTTCAAGTCCTGCCACAACATCTCAATTGGGATTAGGTCTGGACTTGACAAGGCCATTCCAAAACATGTAGACTTGTTTGTGGGTTTTGGAGCAGTGTGCCAATGTATTTTTCTACAGTGATTACATAATCCAGAGTTTATTGATTGATGAATTGGTTGATTTACAGTTCCTCCTTTTCTCCCTTTCTCTCTCTCTTTCTTTCTTGCATTTAGCCCCCCTCATACATCTCTACCGTCGTGGTGAAAGTCCAGTGCACCAATGAGCTGGTTGGGACAGTGATTCTCCACGAGGTCCGCATTGTAATCAGGGACAAAAACGACAACACGCCTCGCTTTCAACAGCAGCGCTACTATGTAGCCGTCAACGAGGTGAGCGAAAGAGCGAGTTACTACAACAATTATTGCTTTTTTCTTTAGTGAGCATTTCTTTATCCCCAGGGTAAGTCACAAGCTGATTCCTCAAATGAGGTTTGAAAGTCATCATGACCCTTCCAGCAGTCAACAAAGCCCAGATGCCTTACAGAAAGGGACTCCTACTGTAGTAGATGCACACTTCATTCTTTGAAATACAAAGAATGGTCCAGGTTTGGTGATCATTTAAATGAAGGACCTACCTGATTAAAGAGTCAAAGCTTTTTTGATGTTGGCACAGTGAAATAGAGTGTAGACTACTCTGTAGCAACAGGGGGATTCTGTATTTCTATTTTGTTGATACGCCTTCAGCACGGAGACAGAGTAATACATGACAACAGCTATTATACGCATGTTAAGCAGAAGGTTCCCAGGATCATAGAACAATAGCTGATCCTCAGATCTTCAGAATATCTGTTCATTCTCTAGTGCATGAAATTGCTCAGTGGCACACTAGTTTGCATGTTCCCAGTGAATCATGGGGATCCTGTCTGTGTGCTCTGCGTGCTATAGATGTCATATTCCCTGTGTGCACCCGCAAGCTCAACAATGATGCTTTTGACTAACAGCATCAGCTCAGTATAGTATGTGTGTGTGCACGTGTGCTTGTACATACGCATGCATGTAAATGCGTGCGTGTGTGTGTGTTTTTCTATTTGATTTAAGACAAAGTGATAGCTGTGTGAGTCAATACTTTTGATACCATTACAGACAGAGCACAGTGGAATATCACATTTTATTTTTTGTTAGGCATCACTGTGTTTAGAAATTTAAAATGTGTCTTATCAAAATCAGTCAGTGTTATCCACACCTATATCTACACCTATACAAATTGACTTTTGGTTGCATTTTGCAGTACTATTTTTAGCATAAATTATTAGGATTATTTTGACCAAAAAGGTCTGCAGAACTGAACAAACAAGCAAATGATGTGGATACTTGCATACTCCTTTGAAGACGTGTGCAGATACTGTATAACTCATTCTGAAATTACCATGGTTCTCCTCCGTCATAGACCCCAGCTGTCAAAGGGAAATAGAAGTAATTTTATATTGTGTGTCACTGACAAAATCTCTAGTTATTTCTGTTTGTCTCTTTTCCAAAATGCCATCCCTGTACAACTACATTACATTAATGACAATAGACATTTGAGATGTCTTATTATTTCAGCTATCAAAACCAGATTTTGACATGACACCTATCAAGAGGCTCAGAGTCAGACATTGTGTTGTCTAGAGTAGACAACCATGACTGATGTCTACTTTGTTGACACTTCCTGTGTTTTATGTATTTCACAACGAGTGTGTGTTATTCCAGGAAACACTACTCCCTGAACAGCTATGAGTCAGACTCCGCTGCTGTCAAACCGCTCCTGAACTAAGCTGAACTCCCCTCGAGGCCCCTTTCTCTTCAGCATCTCTCTGAGTGGTTGTTATGGCTGTCAGTTGGGTGCAGAGACCCCCAGAGAAACACACATTCATGGCTGCTGATGACAATGTTTTCATTTCAAATCAGTTAATTAATTCACTCTTTCTATAGCATAACGACAAAGGTCTCAACTTCTTACACTTCTGGCAGTATTTGGCCATCTTCTATTGAAGACACACTGTGTCCTTGTGACCTTGGGAGGGGTCAGTCATTTATGTGAGATAGAGTTGTTGCAATGTCCTGACAGAGTGACATGCCTGATGACGGTTTGCTCCCTCTATCTCTGCCTCCAGCTCACTCCTGCCGGGACCATCATATTCACAGGCTTTGGTGAAGACAATGGGGCCACAGACATCGATGATGGGCCTAACGGACAGATAGAATATGGCATCCAGTACAACCCTAACGACCCAGTACGTGGATGTAATGCTTTCTTACTGAAGACTGACTTATTTAAGCTATAGGACTATGGAATAGTGGAACAATGTATGTTGTTAATGAAAACTATGAGTGAACACTCTCTCTCTCTCTCTATCAGGTGTCTAACGAAACTGTGGTTGTAGGGAATACTCTCTCTGGGTACATTGTTCTGGCTGAGAGACTAAACTACGAAGAGAGAACACGCTACCTGGTCATTGTTCAAGCCAACGTGAGACACTTTGCTATTTCCTTTGTTTGTTTGTGTGTAGATGCCAGAAGTGTGTAGGCGCATGGCTGTGTGTTTGTGTATATTGCATATGAATGAATAAAATTGATCCTCTTGAAATTGTTTTTTTTTGTAGAGATTTTACTTGGTATTGACAGGGTTAAACTTGATTGAATA
The DNA here is from genome assembly GCF_034236695.1 of Oncorhynchus nerka. Classification (NCBI taxonomy): domain Eukaryota; kingdom Metazoa; phylum Chordata; class Actinopteri; order Salmoniformes; family Salmonidae; genus Oncorhynchus; species Oncorhynchus nerka. The sequence goes on along the minus strand of NC_088423.1, from coordinate 40,176,831 downwards.
ATATTCTGAAAGAGTTTACGTTTTTTGCCCGGGCTAAGGTAATGGATTGCTGTTTTGCAAAACACTCTGTCAGGCTTTTAATGTAACGCTGTTAAATTAAGAGTTGTAATAGAAGAATGCACAAAATGTGGTGGTGCATGGACAGTTTTTCTCTTATGTAATTAACCTGTCAGAAGTGTACAGTTGAACAACTAGCCCATGTTAGCTAGGTAGGTAAGTTATGCCAACCAGCTATCTGAATCTTGTAATTAACATGGCCAGATTATGTGCCCATGTGGCCCTCTATAAACATACATAAAACATGGTGTTGCGAGGTGGGGGTTTGCTAATACACCAATGAATGACAATATCCATCCGAACCTTTGCCACCTAGGAATTTTGAGTGACTGGACCTTCTCAAATAGTAGTTTGGTTTATGGACTTCTTTTTGTCCAAATCGTTTAGATTGGGTAAATTAGTAATAGTTACTTAGATTGGTGGATGCTTCTTTAAGTTTGCCATCACCGGACAAACCAAAACCTTACTAGTTAGCTATCTGTTATTACTCAAAGGAAAATGTACGTAATTGGAAGAAGATGATTTCTCGTTGGCAATTATAGTACATCTTTTGCAAACTGTTTATCCATAAATTAAATCATCATCCTCTAGAAGCTTTGATTATTTGACTGTTTTGAATGAATTGCTTGACAGACAAATATGTCTAGTTATGGAATAAAAGTGCCATAATTATACTTGCTTGTGAGTTATTAGACTATTGTGATGGTTGTACATTGCTGGCCTTAATCTAATGTTTTAAACATGTATGGTTCTACAGAGTAAACAAAGATACACAGCAATGAGTAAACAGAGCATTTAATTAAAGTAGACAGTTAAATAATGGCATAAGAATACATACATTATGGCTGTATTATAAATAGACTGTACTGTATGTAAGTCAGAGGTGTGGACTCAAGTCACATGACTTGGACTTGAGTCACAAATATGATGATTTTAGAATCAAAAACACTGTGCTTGCAGTGTTTTTCCCACACTCTCCAGCTGGTGGTGGGAGATGGCTTGAAAGAAACAAAAATGATAACTCCTTCTATTTCAAAGTTATCAAAAATCAGCTCACTGCTGCATACAAGCACAACATTCAAATAGGTGTTTGAGGCTCAATTTGGGGAAAGAGGCATCCCTGCCACTGTCAACACAAGATGGAACTCAACACTGAGACAAGTGAAGGCAGTTATCATCTAAAGCTATGTCATGTTCTAGAAAAGGCACAAGGAGTTGTTGTTCACAGTATGGGAGTGCAACAAGTTGTAGGCACCATCTTCCCCCAGAAAGTGACAGGGTCACAATCACCAGCCTGCTCCTTCAAACCCACATTTTCTTGCAGCTCAATCAACTCCATTTGCAGTTATGCAAAATCTACCAATCTGAAGATCTGTTTTGCTTCTTTTGACAACTTTGTCATGTTTATGACCAAGAAGAGGTTCTGGATGAGCAGCAGCAGTTCTCTTCCAACAGTGAAGTTATCAAAGCGAGCCTTGAAGTTATCCATCAGCTTCTGGGTGAAATCATCATGGTTGGAGACATCTTTGTCTCTGTCTCTCCCTGTTTTTACACCAGAAGATTGGAGAAGTGGACAAGTTCTCCCTGGAGATCATTCTTGAAAACCTCACATTTCTTCTGTAAAGCCCGGACTGCTGTTATATCACACACTGTGTTGTCCCGTCTCTGCAGCTTAACATTCAGTTGATTAAGGTGTGATGCAATGTATGTCAAAATTACAACTGTTTCCATCTTCTACTCATCGTCCAAAAACTCAGAAAACTGAGTTGCCTAGTCACTATTTTGCTCTATTTTGCTTTGATTTCCTCCTGTATGGCCCTAAAGCATTCCAAAACCCTGCCTTTGTTGAGCCATCTGTTGTGCAGTAGTATGCCTCAGAATGCCTCGTAACAGGCTGTGTTGCTCTCAAAAAGTTAATCAGTTTCATCATTGTTTTCATGACCTCAGAATACTATTTTCCAAGACACAGGAGAGATATGATTTCAGTTCAGGGTGGTCCTCTTTCAAATGTGCAGCCAGTCCCCTCCCTCTTCCTATCATGGCTGGAGCTCCATCTGTGGTGATGGAGACCACTGACTTCAGATCTAACCCCCTTTTAGTCAGCATCCCTTTGATGGGATACGTCTAATCTAATTTACTATGCCTGGTGTCATAATGTCACGTCAAGCCTTGAGAGATAGAGAAATCATGAGCAGATGGGCTCCCACATTTTTTCAGCAAGTTTTTAAAAAAAATACATTGATTTAGAGTTAGATGAATTTGATGTTTCCACAAGGACATATAAAGGATACTACCCTCCACAACATAACCTTCACTCCAAATCAAAACTTCAAACCTACACCTTGATTTTGGACAAAATAACATGGAAGGATTCCTACTACCAAAGATTCTTATTTCCAAGGTCTATACAGCAAATGCTCTGGCAAACCAATGACCAGCAAACACCATTCAACCTGGAACTGAGTGAGTAATATTTAATCTGAAGCTTATTTTAAAGCCAAGAAGAAAGATAAATTACAATTCAATTAATTCAATAAGTAAATCTTCTCCCAAGTGGGTGTGACACCTACTCCCGTTGCCTGCAGCTTTGCTGCTTGGATTCCACCTGGCGATCTGTTCACCGTCTGCCCTGGCCTGTCTCCCCCTGTCTGGTACAGGTAACCCCTCCACACACCCCCCTCTCTCCTAAGCTTTCGCTCGCCTCCAGCACACACTCACTGTTGGGGCGAGTGACTCTGAACTTGCAATGGCGAGCCCCAAATCGTCATTTTTTTCTTGTGCTTTATGCTATTTGCCTCATGACTCCTGTGGGATTTGTTGACTATGAACTTGCTTGTTTACCTGACCGTGGGACAGACTATGTTTGTTCCCACACTCGAGAGTCTGACTCTCTATTGGTTCCACGGACACGTGTCCTCCAATCTTCATCTAACCACCTTTCGCCGGCTTTTGTATTCTTTTAACCTGATGGAATTGCTGTACAATATAAATTAACACTGCAGAGTTCTCCCTGTCGTCTGCTGTTCCCTGATTGTATTACTGCTGATGATATCTGGAAATGTGCATGTACACCCTGGCCCATCTATGGTTGCTAGCCCAAATTCTGACGTGTGCTATGCTATATGCTTCACTGACTTCTGCTCTCATAAAAACCTGGGTTTTCTGCACATTAACCTTTGTAGCGCAGGCATTCCACTAGTGACCCACCTCGACAACATCTGGTGAAATTGCAGAGCTCGAAATTCAACTGACAGAAATAGAAATATTTAACATGCATGACAAAACGTGTTATATATCAAAATAAAGATGAACTTCTTGTTAATCCAGCCGCTGTGTCAGATTTCAAAAATACTTTAAGGCGAAAACACACCATGAGATTATCTGAGAACAGTGTCCGCATACAAAAGCATTACAAACATATTTCTACCAGGCAGGTGCGCCACGAAAGTCAGAAGTAGTGATATAATAAATGCCTTAGCTTTGAAGATCTTTTTCTGTTTGCACTCAAAGGTCCCAGCTACATCACAAATGGTCCTTTTGTTCGATAATGTCCTTCTTTATATCCCCCAAAACTCAGTTTAGCTGGCGCTCTTTATTCAATAATCCACCGGTTTCCCTCCTTCAAAATGCATACAAAATGAATCCCAAACGTTACCGATAAACTTATCCAAACAAATCAAAAAACATTTATTATCAAACCTAAAGTACCCTAATACGTAAATAAATGATCAAATTTAAGATGGGGAATCGTTATTGTCTTTACCGGAGATAAACAACAAAGAACGCGTTCTCATCCACGCACAGCCAAAATGGGAGCCACTTAGAAAAACTACAATTTCTTGCTAATCTTTCCAAAAACAAGCCTGAAACTCTTTCTAAAGACTGTTGACATCTGGTGGAAGCCCTAGGAACTGCAATCTGGGAGGTTTTGGCCTCCTAATAAACATGAAAGCCATTGGAAACAGTGGTAGGCTGATTTTTTTTTTTATGGTTTGTCCTCAGGGTTTTGCCTGCCATATCAGTGCTGTTATACTCACAGACATGAAGTTTTAGAAACTTTAGAGTGTTTTCTATCCAAATATACCAATTATATGCATATCCTAGCTTCTGGGCCTGAGTAACAGGCAGTTTACTTTGGGCACGCTTTTCATCCGGACGTCAAAATAACTCAAATGTATAAATTGAAAGTGTGGATTCATAGTTCCAATCCAGATGTGTTGGTCATTACTGAGACATGAAGAAGGAGTTTTTTGAACACTGATGTTAACCTTTCTGGTTATAACCTTTTTCAACAAAGCAGATCTTCCAAAGGTGGTGGAGTGGCAATCTTTACCAAGGAACACCTTTAGTGCTTGGTTGTCTCCACCAAGTCTGTCCCCAAACAATCTGATTAGCTGGTTTTAAGCATTCAACTTTCAAAAAAATGTTTGTTCACTGTTGCTGGGTGTTATCCATCAGCTGGGTGTTATCCACCACCATTGACTGTTGCTATGTGTCCACCATCAGCACTGACCTGTACCCTAATTTCCCTAAACTCTCTCCTGCCCCTTACACTAAGTCTGAATGTGTCCTGCTTAGGTGACCTAAAATGGGAGATGCTTAAACCACCTGACCAAGTCCTAAAGCTATGGGGCTTATTACCAGTCCCACAAGGTATGACTCCAAACAACCTCTAAAGGCTACTCCTTGATGTTATCCTCGCAAATAATCCTGATAGGTATCAGTCTGGTGCTTTCTGTAATGACCTTAGTGATCACTGTTTTATAGCCTGTGTTCGTAATGGCTGCTCAGTGAAACAACCTGTCCAGATTTGTCAAAGATGCTTACTAAAAATATGAATGAGCAAGCCTTCCTTCATGACCTGGCCTCTGTAAATTGGACCTTCTTTTTTATATTTTCAGTGGTAATCTTAACAAACAAGAATTAAAACAGGTTCAGCCCCTGGTTCGACCATGACTCCACCTCAATAATTCCATTTGGCAAAAGGCACATGCATATAGACAAATGAGAAATTAGTGCACGCAGGCTATCCTGAAGGCCAAAGTTATTTACTCTAACCTGTTTGGGGTAGGGGGCAGCATTTTCACTTTTGGATGAATAGCGTGCCCAAACTGAACTGCTTCCTAATCTGTCCCTAATATATGCATATTATTATTATTAGTAGTAATATTGGATAGAAAAAAATCTGAAGTTTCTAAATCATGACTGTGAGTTTAACTGTCACGCCCTGGCCTTAGTATTTTGTGTTTTCTTTATTATTGTGGTTAGGCCAGGGTGTGACATGGGTGATTATGTGTTTGTCTTGTCTAGGGGTTTTGTAGATTGATGGGGTTGTGTGTAGTATAGTATTATAGGTAAGTCTATGGTTGCCTGGAGTGGTTTATCAATGTCTCTGATTGGGAACCATATTTAGGCAGCCATATTCTTTGAGTATTTCGTGGGTGATTGTTCCTGTCTCTATGTTTTTTCATTAACCTCTTGCTTCTACTCGGGACGCTTGCGTCCCAACTAGAGCTCTGGAAATGCAAATGCACTACGCTAAATGCTAATAGTATTAGTTAAAACTCAAATGTTCATTAAAATACACATGCAGGGTATCGAATTAAAGCTACACTCGTTGTGAATCCAGGCAACAAGTCAGATTTTTAAAATGCTTTTCGGCGAAAGCATGAGAAGCTATTATCTGATAGCATGTAACACCCCAAAAGACCCGCAGGGGACGTAAACAAAATAATTAGCATTTCGGCGTTACACAAACCGCACAATAAAATAGAAAACATTCATTACCTTTCACCATCTTCTTTGTTGGCACTCCTAGATGTCCCATAAACACTATTTGGGTCTTTATTTCGATTAAATCGGTCCATATAAAGCCTAGATATCGTTATATGTAGACTGTGTGATAAACGAAAAAAACATCGTTTCAAAACGTAACGTCATTTTTTTAAATTCAAAAAGTCGATGATAAACTTTCACAAAACACTTCGAAATACGTTTGTAATGCAACTTTAGGTATTAGTAAACGTTAATAAGCGATAAAATTCATCAGGAGGCGATGTAAAGATCATTAGCTGTCCGTCTGGAAAAATGTCCGGCTAGAAACTCAACGAAAATATCCGGTCCTAGACCTGAGGAAATACGGTGCCCTGCATGTGTTTGACCAAGAAAAAACTCGAAGGGAAATGACAAGACTCTAGACACCGTGTGGAAGCTGTAGGTACTGCAACCTCAGTCAATTAATTGTGGTTCACCTTTATCAATGGGTTCAAGTAGCGCATGGATATATTTTCCCATTTTCAGTGATCAGTTTTTCCTGTGCTTTTCGATGTAAATGCCGTTCTGGTAAAGCCACAGCAGTGATTTAACCAGTTTTATAAACGTCTGAGTGTTTTCTATCCACACAGACTAAGCAAATGCATATACTATATTCCTGGCATGAGTAGCAGGGCGCTGAAATGTTGCGCGATTTTTAACAGAATGTTCAAAAAAGTAGAGGGTAGAAGGAAGAGGTTAAAGATGTATAAAGATAACCACGCTGCATTTTGGTCCTCCTCTCTTTCACCAGAAGAAAACCATAACAATAACAGAATTTATTTAGCAGGCGAAACCCAGATGACAAACCATTCAGATTTTTTCTTTTAAGTCACTGTCTTTTCAATATCATTTCATGGGGAATCCAGAATTCTAATCGACTTTCGTGCAGTTCCTACCACTTCGACTGGATGTCACCAGTTTGTAGAAATTGGTTGAGGTTTTTCCTTTTTGTAATGAAGAAGTACCATAGCTCAGAACGAACGTCACTTCATGTGTACCTTTTGATAGAGGCGCGTAACCAGAAAAGTAGCTTCAGTTTGTTCTGCTCCTGTATTGAACACATATCATCCCGTCTTCAATTTGATTGATTATATACGTTTAGAAATACCTAAAGTTGTATTACAAAAGTAGTTTGAAGGTACAGGTAAACTTTGAGATATTTTGTAGCGAAGTTGCGTAAGTTGGAAGCGGTGTTTTTCTGGATCAAACGCGCCAAATAAATTGACACTGGATATATATCGACGGAATTAATCGAACAAAAGGACCATCTGTGATGTTTATGGGACATAGGAGTGCCAACAAAAGAAGCTCGTCAAAGGTAAGGCATGATTTATATTTTATTTCTGCTTTTTGTGTCGCGCCTGCAGAGTTTAAATATGCTCCTCTTTCATTGTTTACTGTTGTGCTATCATCAGATAAAAGCATCTTATGCTTTCGCCGAAAAGCCTTTTTGAAATCTGACATGTTGGTTGGATTCACAATGAGTGTAGCTTTAATTTCCTATCTTGCATGTGTAATTTAATGAAAGTTAGATTTTTATAGAAATGTATTTGAATTTGGCGCTCTGCATTTTCCCTGGCTATTGGCCATGTGGGACGCAAGCGTCCTGCCTACCCCAGAGAGGTTAAGGAGCAGTTCTAACCCCAAGAAGTTCTGAAAAACGGTTAAAGACCTGGAGAATAAACCCTCCTCCTCCTCACAGCTGCCCCTGTGCTTTAAAGTTGTTGATGCTGTTGTTACTGACAAGGAGCACATGGCTGAGCTCTGTAATCACCACTTCATTAACCTCTCTGGGATATGTGGGACGCTAGCTAACATGAAAACAGCCTAACCAGCTCTGCTGGCAACAATTTCATTACACTTTTTTGATGACATTTACTGACACTGACCATATTCAACGAGTTTTGTACACTTTAGCTTAAGACATGTAGCTAGCTAGCTAGGTTAACAATGACCCTAGCTAGGTAAACAACTATGAGCTTAGTGCCAAATCATGTCGTTACTACCCTGCATGAATCTGCTGGGAGCTAACCAACCATGTTCGCTAGCTAACATTAGGCTCTAACTAGCAACGCAAACGGCTCTGGGATACGAATAATAATGTCATACACGTAACATTAGCTAGGGAGCCAGCCAACTAATGTTAGCTAGCAAGCTTCCTTCATGACCTGTACACAGTACACTTTAGCTTAAGACATGTAGCTAGTTAGCTAGGTAAACAACGTGTAAGATGACACACGTCATGTAATAGCTAGTGTTAGCTAGCTAACATTATGCTTTAAATAGCAAAGCATATGGTTTTGGGATACGAATAATAATGTCATACACGTAACGTTTGCTAAGGAGCCAGCCAGATAACGTTAGCTACCTAGCTAACAGTACACATTAGCTTGAAATGAAACATGTAATTTCTGAAATTGTAGCTACAGCAGATAGACTATCTTACAAATATACATCATGATGCGTATCCCTGTCACAGATGTCATGGCAAGGTTGTCCTTAGTTTGAAGATGTAATCTGGTGACAGGTGTTTTCTCCATGATTTTTATCTTACTTTTTTCAGGTATTTCTTAAAATTGCATTGTTGGTTAAGGGCTTGTAAGTAAGCATTTCACTGTAAGGTCTACACCCTTTGTATTCGGCGCATGTGACAAATAACATTTGATTTGATTTAGACAGTATGATTACACAGGAGAAGAAGAAGAAAATGAAGAGAGGAAAGGGGGATTGAGATAGGGAGAAGAGAGAATGTCACAGAGACAGACAGACTAAAGAGGAACAGAGGAAAGGGATTGATTTGCTTTGTTTCCCCAGTAAATATGGATGACAGGGGCCTAAGCTGCTCCCAGAGATTTCATCTTACCTTTACCAATGTCAGAAGAGTTTAGAGGGAGAAGGACATGGCATGTTTTTTTTCTTATTTTTCTAAGGGGTGGATCAGCTTAGTATTGCGGAAAGAATGTTGCTTCCGTCAATGTAATTGTTCTGCATCATTTCCAATCCCACATATATTTTTGGGGGGTAAATATATATCCCATACACGCATGCATACATATACACACATACATATACCTATATAGACGTACATATTGTTTTAAAAATATACCTTTATTATTATTCCCCGCAAACCCTTCCGCCGATCCCCCAATTGGAGTAAACTAAAAAACACCCTAACCCTAAATCTTATACACATTTTACAGACACAGTCTACTTTACAATAGTTATCTCGTTTGTTCTTAGTCCTTCCTCTATTTCTGATGTCCATCCAGTTTGATTTCTATATGTAACTGCTATTTCACAAAAGTTCTGAACCTATTTACATTTTACAGATCCCGTATGTTTTACATTGTTTACAGTATCTTGTTATTAGTCCCACCCTTCAGCTCCATTCAACCCCTCCCATCTATCTCTCAACATCATCCATTTCGGGTTTCTATTTGCCATATATTTTTCAACTGTGCTGTGATGCTTCACAAAATAATTGAACCTTTCTATTCTCATAGCTTCTAGAGATTGTAAATTAAAAATAAACATTTTTGCGAAAATAATTATTATATTATTGATTGATTGACTATGGCTTTTCAAATCACCCAGTATTGCGATCTGTAGCATTAGTTCTAGGCAAATGTTGCAATTCTTCAGCCATTCCTGGACCTGTGACCAAAAATTAGCTACATATGGACAATACCAAAATAAATGCCTCCTCACAGCAGAATCTGCAGAGCTGGGAAGATTGTATCCCCCATATATATAACATTCTATTAGTTGCAAGAATTTTGTATAGTAATTTAAATTGAAAAATTTGAAGTTTTGAATCCGGCGTTGTTTTGCGTATCAATTCATAAACCATGTGCCATGGATTGGGTACATCGAAAATCTCTTCCCAACTATTTTGCAATTTATATGGCACAGCTGTCAGTATATTGGTCCTTAAATTAAATTGTTATATGTTTTTATTTATCACACTTTTCTTTAACCATTTATGTTCTTTAATACAGGGCCGACATACAAGTTCCTTACCTTTTTCCCCTTCTACTTGCCTCTTCCATTTTTGTGGTAATACTGCAATTACTTGGTTGTAATTTTGGGTAGAGCAGACTTTTCCACATGTCTGTGTTAGCTGCATGGCAGGACATGGCATTAATTGGACCTCTGCTGCTTATGTCAGGGTTCAATTATTGTGACAATGTGAAGTGCTGCTCAGAGAGTATTGGGAGAAGGAAATTGCAAGAACATATACTGCAATTACTTTTATAATTTCTCGTGTGCATGTGCGTTTGTGTACTGCCTGTATATTGTTGTCCTTGAAAAAGGTAACTGTACACAATGCTTTCTAGAATCTGATGCCTTGAGTAAGGGTATATGTCGAATATCTCTGAGTGTCTTAAGATGTTAAAGACTCATTTTAAATTTAGGAAAATAGAGGGGTTGTTACAATTGATATTTGAAGTAGAGGTAGAGTGATGATGAAATGTATTTATCAACTAAATGTTCAGTAAGTTTATGAAGTTGATCATGGAATTGAAAAGAGAAATAGGTCTCATGATTGATTGATTAATTTATATTGATTATATTTTAAAGTGTTGTTCATTCATGGCTTTGGTAAGTAACGATGTTGACTTCCATCCGATAGGACCGTGCTCTGTATAATGCCAACAGGCGGACTACTACGACCACGCTGACCATAGACGTTCTGGATGGAGATGACCTGGGGCCTATGTTCCTGCCCTGTGTCTTGGTCAATAACACCCAAGACTGCAACCCCCTCACCTACCGCATCACCATACCAGAGTTCACCCAACCGGTATGAACCACACTGTGAGGGGTGTACTGTAGGCTTTGTGCATGTGCAGGGGAACGGGAAGTGATTGAGTGCAAGTGTGTGTTTGTGTGCAACAGCAACCTCTCATCTCCTGTGTTTTACCGTAGGCAAACCCAGCAACAGACAGAGAGGATGAGCCACTAAAGTTTTACTTGGGAACTTACAGTGCCTTCAGGAAGTATTCATACCCCTTGATTTTAGAAGCTTGAATTTAAAATTAATATTTTAATATTAATATTTTAAATTCATATTTTGTGTCACTGGAATGCATACAATACCACATAATTTCAAAGTGGAATTACGTTTTTAGAAATGTTTACTAATTAATTAAAAATGAAAAGCTGAAATGTCTTCAGTCAATAAGTATTCAACCCCTTTGTCATGGCGAACCTAAATGAGTTCAATATTTGCCCATTATTCTTTTAAAGATTATTCAAGCTCTGTCAAGTTGGGGCCAAACTCCCTGCCACCTAGGACCTACAGTTGAAGTCAAATGTTTACGTACACTTAGGTTGGAGTCATTAAAACTTGTTTTCAACCACTCCACACATTTCTTGTTAATAAACTATAGTTTTGGCAAGTCAGTTAGGACATCTACTTTGTGCATGACACCAAGTAATTTTTCCAACAATTGTTTACAGACAGATTATTTCACTTATAATTCACTGTATCACAATTCCAGTGGGTCATAAATTTACATACACTATATTGACAGTGTCTTTAAACAGCTTGGAAAATTCAAGCAAATGATGACATGGCGTCAGAAGAATCTGATAGGCTAATTGACATAATTTGAGTCAATTGGAGGTGTACTTGTGGTTGTATTTCAAGGCATACCTTCAAACTCCGTGCCTCTTTGCTTAACATCATGGGAAAATCAAAAGAAATCAGCCAAGACATCAGAAAAATAATTGTAGACCTCCAAAAATCTGGTTCATCCTTGGGAGCAATTTAAATGCCTGAAGGTACAACTTTCATCTGTACAAACAATAGTACGCAAGTATAAACACCATGGGACCATGCAGCCGTCATACCGCTTAGGAAGGAGACGCATTCTGTCTCCTAGAGATGAATATACTTTAGTGCGAAAAATGCAAATAAATCGCAGAACAACTGCAAAGAACCTTGTGAAGATGCTGGAGGAAACAGGCCCAAAAGTATCTATATCCACAGTAAAACGAGTCATATATCGACAGAACCTGAAAGGCCGCCCAGCAAGGAAGAAGCCACTGCTCCAAAACTGCCATAAAAAAAGCAAGACTACGGTTTGCAACTGCACATGAGGACAAAGATCGTACTTTTTGGAGAAATGTCCTCTGGTCTGATGAAACAAAAATAGAACTGTTTCGCCATAATGACCATTGTTATGTTTGGAGGAAAAAGGCTGAAGAACAACATCCCAACCGTGAAGCACTCATCATGTTGTGGGGGTGCTTTATTGCAGGAGGGACTGGTGCACTTCACAGAATAGATGGCATCAAAAGTTGTGGCAAAATAAAGAAAAGAAAATCAAGGTATTGGAGTGGCCATCACAAAGCCATGACCTCAATCCTACAGAAGATTTGTGGGCAGAACTGAAAAACGTGTGCAAGCAAAGAGGCCTACAAACCTGACTCAGTTACACCAGCTCTGTCAGGAGGAATGGGACAAAATTCACCCAACTTATTTTGGGAAGCTTGTGGAATGCTACCCGAAACATTTGACCCAAGTTAAACAATTTAAAGGCTATGCTCCCAAATACTAATTGAGTAAATGTACATTTCTGACCCACTGGGAATGTGATGACAGAAATAAAAGCTGAAATAAATCATTCTCTCTACTATTTTTCTGACATTTCACCTTCTTAAAATAAAGTGGTGATCCTAACTGACCTAAGACAGGGATTTTTGGGGGGAATAAATGTCAGGAATTGTGAAAAACTGAGTTTAAATATATTTGGCTAAGGTGTATGTAAACTTCTGACTTCAACTGTATATACCAGGCGGTGTCAGAGAAAGGCCCTATAATTGTCAAATACTCCAGCGACCCAAGTCATAGACTGTAAGCTTTGTTAGCAAATGTCAAGCAGTACTGGAGAGCTACCCCCAAGCCATAAGCTTCTACCCCCATGCCATAAGAATGCTAAATAGCTATCCAAATAGCTACCCGGACTATCTGCGTTGACTCTATTTGCACTATTTTTGTCTCTATGCACACACACTGGACTCTACCCTCACACTCACACATACCTACACTAACACTCCAATACATACACACACACACACTCACATTAAACACCCACACACAGGCACACTGTCACCACACACACACTTACACACCACCACGCTCATCACATGCACTGTTGGTACTGTTTATTATCCATCCGTTTGCCTTGTCACTTTACCCCTACCTACAGTGCATTTGGAAAGTATTCAAACCCCTTGACTTTTTCCACATTTTGTTACGTTACAGCATTATTCTAAAATGTGATAAATAAAAACGTACACATCAATCTAAACACAATACCCCATAATGACAAAGCGACATGTTTTTAGACATTTTGGCAAATTTCACAACAATGTAAAACAAAAAATCTTATTTACATAATTATTCAGACCCTTTACTATGATACTCAAAGTTGAGCTCAGGTGCATCCTGTTTCCATTGATCATCCTTGAGATGTTTCTACAACTTTGATTGGAGGGGGGGGGGGGGGGCGCGCCAACCCAGACAGGATGATCACATCAGTGACTCAACATTTTTAAATCCTGTTTTTGCTTTGTCAATATCAGTTATTGTGTATAGATGAATGAGTGGAAGAAACAATTTAATCAATTTAAGAATAAGACTGTAACGTAACAGAATGTGGAAAAAGTCAAGGGGTCTGAATTCTTTCCAAATGCACTGTAAGTCTTTGTATTCAGAACATAAATTGAATTTCTTTGCCACATTTTTGCAGTTTTACTTTTTTTCCTTATTGCAAACAGGATGCCTTATTGCAAAGACAACATTTTTAGTCTGTCCACGCTTCCTTCTTTTCGCTCTCATTTAGGTTAGTATTGTAGAGTAACTGCAATGTTGTTGATCCATCTTCAGTTTTCTCCTATCACAGCAATTAAACTATGTAACTGTATTAAAGCCATAATTTGCCTCATGGTGAAATCCCTGAGCTTTGTCCTTCCTCTCGGGCAACTGAGTTAGGAAGGACACTTGCATATTTGTAGTGACTGGGTGTATTGATGCACCATCCAATTAATAATTTCCCCATGCTCAAAGGGCTGTCCCTTCTTTTCGAGGAATTGGAAAACCTCCCTGGTCTTTGTGGTTGAATCTGTGTTTGAAATGCACCGCTCAACTAAGGGGCCTTACAGATAATTGTATGTGTTGGCTACAGAGATGAGGTAGTGTAAAGATCATGCTAAACACTAATATTGCACACAGAGTGAATCCATGCAACTTGTTACGTGATTTAAGGAAACTGTTATTCCTAAACTTATTTATGTTTGCCATAACATAGGGGCTGAATACTTATTGTACGCAAGACATTTCAGCTGTTCATTTTGTATTCATTTGTAAAAAAAAAAATATAAACATAATTCCACTTTGACATTATGGGGTATTGTGTGTAGGCCAGTGACACAAAATTCAGGCTGTAACACAACAAAATGTGAAAAAAAGCATGGGGTGTGAATACTTTCTGAAGGCACTGTACATTTAATAAATGTTCCCTTGGTTGCAAAAGGCTTAACATTGTAATGGGCGATACAAACCACCAACACAGTTCATTGGTTTCTGACTCCCCCCTTTTTCCTCCCTACCTCATTTTCAGAGAGAACTGAACCCGCTGGAGGTGACCCCACCTATCCGAGCTGTGGACATGGACAGGAACATCCAGCCCCCCTCTAAAAGGCCAGAGATCCATTACTACATACTGGTTGGTAGGTTCCTCACTGAGCTTAGTCACACACATGGATGTTTGCATGATCAATCCCACTATCTCACTTCAATCCTTTATTGTCCAATTAATAATGTATTATCACTGGTCAACATTCACACCCGAAAGCACCAAAAAAGCAATGTTCATTCTTTGTTTTACCTCAGGTCAGCCCTCAACGTACCCAGAGTACTTCTCCCTGAACAGGACGACTGCAGCGCTCCTGCTCCTGAAACCAGTCAGCAGAGACCTGTACACCAAATTTATCATCATCATCAAGGTAAGCAAATCCACCTTCAAACTGAAATCAAGGTAATCATGTACTAAACATCAACCAGAGATTTTGGTTTTGTTTTGAGGGCTGGTCTAGTGGTAGTGCTGCTACCCCCAAACCACGGTATCACGTACCTGGAGGCAATCCGAATTAGAACCAGAGATGTCCTGTTATGATGCACAAAGCATACTACCATCCACCCACCAGAACCTCTCTCCATTTAAAATGGTAGCCCCTGAGCACTGAGCAGGCTGTCACGTGCACAGAGGAGAGGAATGTGTGATGTTTCAAAGTGTTTTGTGTGAGCATGGAGCAGGAGAGGGAGGAGGAGAGGTGGAGGGGGAGGTGGTTGGAGGGAGATGAACTGGTGCTGGTGGTATCAGCAGGTGAGGAAAGAGAGAGTTAGAGGTTGGTATCTAGAGGAGACTGCTCTGGGTTAGCTGTCAGATACCGCTTTATAATTATGCTTACTGCCATTGAAATATATTGAGAGCTTCGTCATCGAGATACCTGGAAGAGTGAAAAGACAGTTTGTACGTAGTAGTTGTAATTATTGTGACTTGTTATAGAATGTTCAGCACCAAGGACAATGTTGTCATTGATCCTGATGTCACATTGTAAAAAGCCATTTTCTCTCAGAGGGTGGCAAGGACAGATATGAAAAATATAGATGAGTCAGATAGATGGATTGGGTTGGAGGGATGATAGGCAGATAAAGACAGAGGAAGAGAGAATAAGGGGAGAAAAAATAGAACAAGAGATGGAGAAGTAAGTTAGTCAGAAAGATAGAGAGATGGAGTTTGTGAGAGTGGGTGGAAAGAATGAAGAATGAGTGATAAACAGTGACTGTAGGTGCAGAGGGTTTTAAACATTTATGTCCATATAATTGTCTTATATCGTCTGAAAGCTTAAATTCCTGTTCATATAACTGCACTGTCTTATTTACAGTAGCTATTAAAGCGAAAACATGCCATGCAATTATTTGAGGATGGTACACAAACTCCACTATGGCCAAGACCAAAGAGCTGTCAAAGGACACCAGAAACAAAATGGTAGACCTGTACCAGGCTGGGAAGACTGAATCTGCAATAGGTAAGCAGCTTGGTTTGAAGAAATCAACTGTCGGAGCAATTATTAGAAAATGGAAGACATACAAAACCACTGATAATCTCCCTTGATCTGGGGCTCCACGCAAGATATCACCCCGTGGGGTCAGAATGATCACAAGAACGGTGAGCAAAAATCCCAGAACCACACGGAGGGACAAAGCCTACCATCAGTAACACACTACGCTGCCAGGGACTCAAATCCTGCAGTGCCAGACGTATTCCCCCTGCTTAAGCCAGTACATGTCCAGGCCCGTCTGAAGTTTGCTAGAGAGCATTTGGATGATCCAGAAGAAGATTGGGAGAATGTCATATGGTCAGATGAAACCAAAATATAACTTTTTGGTAAAAACTCAACTTGTCGTGTTTGGAGGACAAAGAATGCTGAGTTGCATCCAAAGAACACCATACCTACTGTAAAGCATGGGGGTGGAAACATCATGCTTTGGGGCTGTTTTTCTGCAAAGGGACCAGGACGACTGATCCGTGTAAAGGAAAGAATGAATGGGGCCATCTATTTTGAGATTTTGAGTGAAAACCTCCTTCCATCAGCAAGGGCATTGAAGATGAAACGTAGCTGGGTCTTTCAGCATGACAATGATCCCAAACCCACCGCCCAGGCAACGAAGGAGTGGCTTCGTAAGAAGCATTTCAAGGTCCTGGAGTGGCCTGCCTATGTAACTCCCTTCACCTGCATTAATCTTAGGACACAGGATAGGTTTAGTATTTCAATGAGATACTTCATTTCAACCAGTTGAGAATGTGAAACGCTTTATTGAAAGTTCATTATCCAGGTGTTATAAATAAATAATGCATGCATTATAAATATTATAATTGTAATAGTTTATTAAATACAAGTTTAATATGTACTTCAATGCATAGATGGTGTGCATTATAAAAAAAAGAGGAACAAAGAGGAGGTGGGGAGAGCAGTGTAGAAGACAAAGGCAAATAGATAAGAACTGAGGAGCAGGGAAGACAGAATAATGAATTACAGTGCTACCCCAATATTCTCTCAGTTCATCACAATTACATAGTGTCTCTTGTGGTGTCTCCTAACCAGCCTTGGGCTCTTAAGAGCGGGTGAGGTGGCGATGACGGGACTGGCTTCCTCTCTCACATCAAAACATACCTGAAGACGAGAGAGTATGATTAAGCCTTGTTTTTAAAAAATTCTAACCCGGTCAGTGTTAAATCAGGAGGTGAAATGCAAAACTGACCTTGGATCATTAACTCTGGGACTACTACATCTCTGTCTGTATTTCAACGTAAAGCATCTCTTAAATAATACTTCCTGTTGACCCGACCAAGTGACCTCTCACCTATGATCATGCTGTGCCTTCTGTGTCAGCCAGTTCAGCTGATATAACTGTGCGTGTGTAGTCTCACCTGTTGTCCACACAAAGTAGTTAGAGTACTTTATGCTGAAAAATAGAGACATGAGGATAATGTCATTGCTAGACTTTTACCAGATCACAAATGAATACATAAATACCACTTGAAGCATGATGATGACTAGATCATTTATATCCGTTGTGTAGTGCTAAGGCAACAGCTGGTGAGGTGTCAGGTTCACCACTGTACTTAAAGGGTGATTAATTCCTCTGTGAAATGCTGTAGATCTGCCCGCAGACCAGGTAGGAACACATATCCCACACACAAGAAGTGGATAGAATTTGACAGGTCAAGGTAGCCGTCTTCCTCCAAACTGTGCAGCAAGTTGTAGTACTGGCAGCACTCCAAATATCTCTCTATAAGCGTTCCACTCTAACAGAGAGAATTAAAAGGTTTTGTTGGGGGGGGGGAACCTAATCTCTGTGGTCCTGTGGTCTTCCTCCATGTATAGTGAACACAGAGGTGGGTCCGAGGCTATATAAATGCAAGTTGTGTGTGCCTCTGTGATTGGTTACTGTCTGTTGGTGACACAGACATCTACTTATCTGAGTGTACCTGAAATATTTAAATATAGAGGGCTATGTGTCTCACCACTTGGTTATTGAAAGGCTAAACACCAGGGAAATCATGACTTGGCAGCAACAGGGGCTTGACAGTCCATTGAAAATGGCTGTGTTGATGTGGTGTAAATCTGAAAAGTAGCAGCTGACATCTTACTTAAAAAAAATTAATGTAAGTGAGACAGGTTCCATGTACAACAATACAGGCAGAGAGGAAGAGAGAAAATAACAAAGAACATTTTAATTACCTCTGGTTATGGATACTTTTGCCAGCAATAAAGTTTCCACGGCCTGTTCCTTGGATAGAGAAAATACAGCTGAAAAAAATTTACATTTTCAACCCCTTGATCTGCTCGCACTCTGAAAGTAAAGAAAATAGCTTATTTTTTGTAGATATGAAAACAATAACTGAGATATGACCGTTCAATCTAAAGCAGCAGTCATTTTCAGGATATGTCAACACAGCACAGAAAGCTGAACACCAGACTGGTATTGTGGTTGTTCATTCGGTGATTGGAAATATGCAATATGCATACCAAATAATACACTTACCTTCCTTGAAAATCCATCTATACTTCCAAGAGGACAATGTTTTGTCTTGAAGAAAAGCATTGGAATTAAAAGTGTAATCCTGCAGCAAAGCATTTTGGGGGATTTTAGGTCAAGTCCAATATTGACTGTGCACCCAAGAGGGAAAGAGGTTGGGACATCCTAGAAATGTTTTAGTGAAGTATAATATAGCGACTTACAGTCAAGCGTGAATATATTTTTACGTATGGGTAGTCCCGGGAATCGAACCCTATATCCTGGCTTTGCAACGTTCTACCAAAATGCATGACGGGGTTATAAAAGCTTTGTGAAGCCGCAATTTAATGTGATTTATAAGACCTTTATTATGCAGTGGTTACTCCACCCTCTATAAAGCAAGGTTTATGTCACATTTGACATTGGTGGTTATTTCACGCAGTTATGCCACATTTATGAACAATGTCATATGTTTATCGATGGTTTGTAACACATTTATGTAGTGTTTATGAAGCCTTTATAAGCTGCACATCATTTAAAAAACATTTTTGAACAGACAAACTCTCTGCACTCCCTCGTCTTTCTCAGTAACTTTCCACACAGTTTGTGTTCCCCTTAATAAATACATTCTTAAACAGTGCCAGTAATACAGTAAGTATATTTTCTAGTTAGAACAATCATGTTTCTCTTTGTTTACTGATCTGCAGCATGTGTTACAGAAAATAGTCAGAGTAGTGTGTTGCCAATGAGCTATGAAAATAAAAGAGAGCCGCACACTCTTGGAGCTCAGATGCAAAAAATGTAATACCAACGTTTCGACAGCCAAGCTGTCTTCATCAGGGCATAATCAGGGTATAATGGATTATACCCTGATGAAGACAGCTTGGCTGTCGAAACGTTGGTATTACATTTTTTGCATCTGAGCTCCAAGAGTGTGCGGCTCTCTTTTATTTTCAAGTTTCTACTCCGCTAGCCAGCACCTCGTCTTAATAGCTGTGCGTTTATTTTTCTTCTAGATCGCCAATGAGCTATGACCTGTTATGATTGTATGTGACATGTACAGTGTATTCAGAAAGTATTCCATTTATTGAACTTGAAAAACAGAGATGGCTCACTTACTGTACATAAGTATTCACACCCCTGAGTCAATACTTTGTTGAAGTACCTTTGCACGTGATTACAGCTTTGAGTTGTCTTGGATATGGCTGTAACAGCTTTGCATATCTGTATTTGGGTATTTTCTCCCATTTTTCCTTGTAGATTTTCTCAAGCTCTGTTAAGTCAGATGGGGAGTGATGGTAAACAGCAAATATCAAGTATTTCCACAGATTTTCAATGGGATCCAAGTCTGACCACTCTCCCATAAAGCCCAGATTGGTGAAGTGCTGTAGAGACTGTCGTCTTTCTGGCAGGTGCTCCCATTTTATAATTATTTTTTATTTTACCTTTAATTAAGTCAGTTAAGAACAAATTCTTATTTACAATGTTGGCCTAGGAACAGTGGGTTAACTGCCTTGTTCAGGGGCAGAATGACATATGTGGAGCTTTGCTGCTCAGGGATTTGATCCACCAACCTTTTGGTTACTGGCCCAACGCTCTAACCACTAGGCTATATGCCGCCCCGCATCTCAGCCAAGGAACTCTGTAGTTCTGTCAGAGTGGTCAATGGGTTCTTGGTCACCTCCCTGACCAACATCCTTCTTGCCCAGTTGCTCAGTTTGGCTGGATGGCCAGCTCTAGGCAGAGACTGGTTAGTTCCATATGTTTTCAATTTCCCAATGATGGAGACCACTGTGCTCTTGGAAACTTTCAACACTCTAGAAATGGTTTTATACCCTTTCCCAGATATATGCTTCATCACAATTCTATCTCAGAGATCTACGGACGTCATGGCATAGTTTCTGCTCTGACATGCACTGTCAACAGTGGACCTTACATAGACATGTGTGTTTCTTTCTAAATCATGTCCAGAAAAAAATAAATAAAATAGAATTCAATCAATTTTGAATTCACATTGTACAAAATGTGGAATAAGTCAAAGGGTATGAATACTTTCTGAAGGCACTGTATGTTGTACGTTGCATGTCAGTACATGTTACAGTGAGGTTCATAATACATATAAACTTGTCTCCATCCTTTAGGCTGAGCAGGACAATGGCCACCCCCTCCCAGCGTACGCTGACTTGATCATTGATATCCTGGATGAGAACAACCAGGCTCCATACTTCCAGTTCCAGTCCTACCAGGGATACGTCAGTGAGTCCTCCCCAGTGGGAACCACCATCTCTGCTAGCTCCAACCTCACTGCCCCCCTGGGCATCATTGCCCTGGACAACGACATTGAGGAGGTATGGGAATGTGCGTGTGAACAGACACAGACACAGAAGTGAACACACACACAAACAATCTTGTACGACCAACCTTGTGGGGACACACAATCCAATCCAATTCAAAGTCCAATTTTCCCTAACCCCTAAACCTAACCCTAACCTTAACCCTAAAACTAACTTTAGCTCCCAACCCTAACTCTAATTCTAACCGTAACACTAATTCTAACCTTAACCCTAAACCCCCTAGAAATAGCATTTGACCTGTGGGGACTAACAAAATGCCCCTAGTTAGTCCATTTTTTGTTACAGGCTTATTCTAAAATGGATTAAATACATTGTTTTCCTCAGCAAACTGCACGCAATACTCCCTAATGACAAAGCGAAAACAGTTTTTTTTTAGCATTTTAGCAAATTTATTAAAAAATAAATAAAAATGAAATACCTTACTTACATAAGTATTCAGACCCTTTGCTATGAGACTCAAAATTGAGATCAGGTGCATCTTGTTTCCATTGATCATCCTTCAAATTTCAACTTGATTGGACTCCATCTGTGGTAAATTCAATTGATAGGACATGATTTGGAAAGGCACAGACCTGTCTATATAAGGTCCCACAGTTGACAGTGCATGTCAGAGAAAAAACCAAGCCATGAGGTTGAAGAAATTGTCTGTAGAGCTACGAGACAGGACTGTGTCGGCATGTTTTGGAATATTTTTTTATTTTGTGTGGGCTTCCTTCTTTTCACTATGTCAATTAGGTTAGTATTGTAGAGCAACTACAATTGTCACGATTTCTTCCGAAGTCGATCCCTCTCTTTGTTCGGGGGGCGTTCGGCGGTTGACGTCACCGGTTTACTTGTACCGCCGATCCACTTTTCATTTTCAATTTGTTTTCTCTTTGTTTCACACACCTGTTTTCAATCCCACAATCACCTGTTCAATATTTAAACCTCTGTTCCCCCCCATGGTTTTTGTGAGTGATTGTTTATTTGTATTTTCGGTCTGTCATGGTGTACATGTATTTTTTACTTTGTATATTTTACCTTTTGAGTAAAGTACGTTTGATTAATCATATCTGCTGTCCTGCGCCTGACTCTCTACACCAGCTACACCTAGGGCCCATTACAATAATGTTGTTGATCCATCCTCAGTTTTCTCCCATCACAGCTATTAAACTCTGTAACTGTTTTAAGTTACCATTGGCCTCATGGTGAAACCCCTCAGTGGTTTCCTTCCTCTCCAGCAACTGAATTAGGAAGGACACCTGTATCTTTTTAGTGACTGGATGTATTGGTACATCATCCAATGTGTAATTAATAACTTCCTCATGCTCGAAGGGATATTCAATGTCTGTTTTAAAAAATGTTTTATCCATCTACCAAAAGGTGTCCTTCTTTGCAAGTCATTGGAAAACCTCCATGGTCTTTGTGGTTGAAATTCACTGCTCAACTGAGGGATCTTACAATTGTCTGTATGTGTTGGGTACTGCCTGCAGCACACCACCCTACATCCCACTGTTGGCTTGCCTTTGAAGCTAAGCAGGGTTGGCCCTGGTTGGTCAATGGATGGGAGAACATATGCTGCTGGAAGTGGTGTTGATGGTCCAGTAGGAGGGACTCTTTCCTCTGACAAAAAAACATCATCCCAATGCCCCAGGACAGTGATTGGGAACATTGCCCTGTGTAAATGTACTGGGCTTTCGATTGAATGTTAAATGGGTGTCCTGATTCTCTGTGGCCATTAATGATCCCAAGACAATTATCATAATAGTAGGGGTGTTGGCTAAATTCCCAATCTGACCCTCATACCATCATGGCAAACTAATCATCCCCAGGTTCTAATTGGCTCCTCTCCCCTGTCACTATTCCCCAGGTTGTTACTGTAAATGAAATGTGTTCTTAGTCAGCATACTTGGTCAAATAAGGGTGTGAATACTTTCTGATCAATTGATATGGCTGACGGACCAGATATGAGGATGTGTTTCCCTCAACATATTTCCCTCAACATTTCTATGGATGGATTTTGGCTTGGCATGCCTCATAATATGAAGCAAAACGTCCACATTTCAAACAATGAAGGAAAAGGAAAATACAAATGCTGATAGGCCTAACCATATTCTGGTAGATGGAAAGGCTTTCCCCCAAAAATTAATTTAACCTCAATTTATGTAACTTGCTACAAATGATATCATGATTATTTGCATCAATCCAGTGGCCATTACTTTTCATATGTACTACAGAAACACTGATAACAAAACAACAGTGTTAGGTAACTGCACACTTGAATTAAAAGGTAACTACACAAACAAAACGTCTTAGATTCTTCCCATTCCTCAAAGTGGTCTCCTGATTTAAGTATTGTTGTGGGCATAGAACTTCCAATCCTGTGAATTTCTGACTTAGTAGACAACCTCTGTTATCTTTTTAAATTGTAGGCCTACTAATTTATTAGCCTACTTGCACAGTACAGCTTGGGTCGGCCTGACTGTGAAATACGAATATGAGATTTATCATTTTACTGTTGGTCATTCAGAGTACATGTCACTGTTTATCATCATTTTTTGGCAACATTTTAGTATACCCACTTCTCCAGGCACCACTACTGTATTATCACCGTTGCTGCTTTGTCTATTTGTTGTACCTGGTTCAAACAGGTCATGTATTTGTTGTACCTGGTTCAAACAGGTCATGTATTTGTTGTACCTGGTACAAACAGGTCATGTATTTGTTGTACCTGGTTCAAACAGGTCATGTATTTGTTGTACCTGGTACAAACAGGTCATGTATTTGTTGTACCTGGTTCAAACAGGTCATGTATTTGTTGTACCTGGTTCAAACAGGTCATGTATTTGTTGTACCTGGTTCAAACAGGTCATGTATTTGTTGTACCTGGTTCAAACAGGTCATGTATTTGTTGTACCTGGTTCAAACAGGTCATGTATTTGTTGTACCTGGTTCAAACAGGTCATGTATTTGTTGTACCTGGTTCAAACAGGTCATGTATTTGTTGTACCTGGCCACCTGTAGGCGATATAGTGTTTTTGGTGCTGTGATGACTAAAAGTTTGCCTTTAGGTTTTACTCTACTGCACGGTGTGTGTTCAAACCTCTTTCAATTCTTTCAGATGCGTGACTTTGTTTCCCTCCAATGGTCCCTTTCTTCATAGACAAGTCTAATGCGTTTGAATTTTGCCATGTGTGCTTGTTTTTCTAGTCAAGTAAAAAAAAAAATGTTTAGTGGGTAAATACACAGATCACATAATACATTGAGTACATTATGTGTGTGTGTGTGTGTTTCTTCAGTTTTACTATCCCTGTGGGGAGCAGAAGTACTCACAAGGATACTAAAACAAGGACATTTTGGACAAGTGGGAACATTTCACAAGTCCCCACAAGGAAAAAGGCTATTTTAGGCTTAGGGGTTAGGTTTAGGGTTAGAATTCGGATTAGGGATTATGTTTAAGGTCAAGAGTTAGGGGGAGGTTCAGAGTTAGGGGTTCAGGTTTGGGTTAGGTTAAGGGTTAGGTTAGCAGTTAGGGGAAAATAGGATTTTGAATTGGAATCAATCGTTTGGTCCCCCACAAGGACAGTAAAACAAACGTGTGTGTGTATGTTGAGGTGGTGATTCTGAAACGCTCACAATTTCAAACAGGCGCTGACAGGAACGGGTTTTCTAAGCAACTCAACAGCATTTAAATGGACGAAAACAAACATTGAGACACACCAGGATACACACACCAGGATACAATTTGCTCAACTCTGTTTGTGTTTTTGTCACCAGGACATTTATCTTTGTGTTGATGTTGAAAAGAATGTATTCATAATTTCCTCAGATGACACCTAACACAATAAGCTCCCCCACAACCTGCCTGCCCCTCGCTCTCTCTCTCTCTCTTTCTCTCAGCAGGGTGAGATTAATAAAACACTGCACTTTGCAGCTCTAAAAACAGATCAATGGGCAAAGAAGCGTGGATGTTTATTTGACAGGCAGGCCCTTATTGACTGACATGAATCACCCTAACAACCCAAGCCTACTTCAAACTCCCTTGTACCAACAGAAAATGAAGTTGATTTGTTTGGGAAGTTATAAAACAGTATTGAAGTGTTTTTATTATCTAGCTATGGGTCCTCACTTGTAGGCCACATTACTCCCAAGGCCCACTCCCTTTTATATTCATATTTACAGATCACATACAAGATTGATATTAAGGCACATGAGCGTTCACATAAACAATTCTACACAACGTTATACTTTCAAATGGCTCTACTATATAGTACAGTATGCTGAGAAACGCCTTGGTTTTTTGTAATCTTTCACATACTGTATACTGTAGCTTGTGGCCAGAGCCACAATGAAACACTTACAATTGTAGTGCAGGGTATTGAGTCATAGGATTTCTTCATAGAATTTCCTCAAAGCCTTCCCCTTTTCTCAGTACTGTGTTCTCAGTACTACAGTATGTTGTCTTTGTCAGCAGGCTGACTTGTTTTGTCTCTAATAGTTTTTCCTCAGTGGCATGGCTGCAGACTTGAGTAAAGTCATGTCACCGTGGTAACATTCTTCTCTCCGATGGCTTTACTTTTTGTAGAGCAAAGACCCCCTGGTGACAGTGACTCTGGACGACTTGAGCACCACCTTTGACATAACCCCGACCGGCATCACCCGCCACCTCAGACTGCTCAAACCCGTGGACAGAGAGAAGCAGATGACCTACACCTTCACGGTAGATCTCGATCCAACCTCATCCACACATATTACCAAGTAACCTTTGGAACCCTTTGGAGATGAAATTAGGACTTTTGGATCTCGCAACCAGAGGTCCCAGTGTACACCCGTACGTGATGGTGTGTGCGTGTGCATGTGCGTGTGTGTGTACATGGACTTGTTGCGGTGATAATACACTGTAGTAATGATATGCAGATATTGCCTTTGAAGGGTTTCATCAATAGCATGTTTATTATGCCTCTGTTGAGGCTTTGATCGTTGCCCTACTGTCATTAGAAAGATCTGTACTTTTGAAAGGCAGCATGTCATTGAAGTTAAAACTGCCCTCATGTGTCTGATGATGTGTTTCACTCCATTGCCCTCCCCAAGAATCAACGTCCCTCAAAGGAATCTCCCTCCAGTGTAGCCCTTGCAGTCAATGATCAGAAGCGTCCCGTTTGGCATCATGGGTGGAATATTATTAATATTTTTTTTATAATAATTACAAAATATATATGAACAATGAAAAAAAGGTGTTTCTCTGTCAAACAGCTCTGTTATTTTTCAGTCTTCTGTGATGTATATAAAGTGTAATATTAGGATGCAAACTCAAAATTGAATACATTTCAACTCTATATCTGACATGGTACAGATGTGTGAGGTGTATTTGTTTAAGACCACCAAGAATTACTCTGTGTGGCCCTGATTTAACCTCCCACTTTAGCCTCCCACTTGGTGTTTCCTTTATTTTGGCAGTTACCTGTACATCTGATGTCATTATCAGACCTGGGTTCAAATAGTATTTTCTTTAAAGTACTTAAGTTGCACTTGATTGAGTTTAACTACCAGAGTAAATAGTAGCAAATAAAAACGTTTTTTTTACTGCTCTCTTTTATCCTGTGTATAGATGATGGCATCAGATGGGATACAGGAGAGCACCCGGGTGACCATCAACATCCTGGTGATTGATGCCAACGACAACACGCCCACCTTTGGCGAAGTCTCTGACACCGTCGAGGTGTTCACTGACATGCAGCCAGGAAAAACAGTACTGCAGGTAATTAGCACATCTCTGTCTATCTTCCTGTCTCTCGTTCTCTTTGTCATTCTCTCCTTTCTTTCTTTCTGTCTCCCTTATTTTTCTCTCTCTTTTGGTGTCTCTCTCTCTCCCTTCCCTCTCTCTCTTCCTCTCTCTGTATCTCTCATTATCTCTCCCTCCTCTTTCTCTCTCGGGCCCAGTTTCCGGAGAGCTAACGTTAAACTAATATAGAGCTAACGTTAAACTAAAGCCTGGCTAAGGGTGCTGTGAGTTGTAAATGGTGGGGTGTCCAAATTAATTAGCTGGAAGGGAAGGGTGGCTGTTTAATTTTTGATCTAACACTGCATGGTTCTAAGGTCTATATCTAATCTGTGTACAGATTCCATTCGGAAAGTATTCTGACCCCTTCCACATTTTGTTACGTTACAGCCTTATTCTAAAATGGATATAAAACAAAAGTTCTCAGAAATCTACACACAACACCCCGTAATGAATGAGTGAAAAAAGGATTTTATACATTTTTGCAAATGTATAAAAAATAAAATTAAAATAAAATAAAAACTGAAATACCTTGAAATACCTAATTTCCAAAGGCACTGTATTTAAATACATTTACATTTGTATCAACAAGCCCACACGAGCAGACTGAGCATTTCATTGACAAAAGGAAGCTCAGGAAAATAAATTATAAAAAATATATTCATATTTATTTTCATGAAATAAACACAGTAAAATATTGAATGGGGGCTTTAATAGATTAATCATTCTCACTAATACATTCATAAAGGTCACGACATTTGCATCAATATTTTAGGAGGGAGAAGTTGTTTACTGTAGCAGTTACAAAAGGTCAGTTGTTTCTGTAAACATTACACACAGCTTACAAGAGCACCGTCTGGTAAATGTCTCTCAAATCATATGACTGCCCATTACACAAAACGCAGGTCATGATTTGAAAAGGTAATATAATTTTACTGAAATAGATGTCTGTGTTTCCTCCACCATTAAAAAGACAGGTGGGACCCTCTCACAAATCATTATTGTTCCCCTACCTAGAAGCATGTTCAACTCAGTTCAGTAAATTTGAATAGTTGGTGGCTTTGAATGTTTTAGGGCCTTCCACACCCTGCCGAAATGCACTGAAACACTGAATTCTTCCTCTTTCAAAGACTCAATCTCTCTCTCTCTCTCTCTCTCTCTCTCTCTCTCTCTCTCTCTCTCTCTCTCTCTCTCTCTCTCTCTCTCTCTCTCTCTCTCTCTCTCTCTCTCTCTCTCTCTCTCTCTCTCTCAGCTAAAAGCATTGGATGCTGATGATGGGTTAAATGGTCTGGTGACCTATGAGATACTTGCCGGAGCACAAGGGGATTTCATCATCAATAACCGCACTGGACAAATCACCATAGCACCCAGGACAGCTCTTAGCATGGGTCATTCTTATGCCCTCACAGTGAAGGCTGCCGACAATGCACCAGATATCCAGAGAAGGTACAGTAATTTAATCCATTCATCTTTTCATCTATTTGTTCATTCAGCCTTTAATTTTCTCAATCACACCTTTAATTTATGAATGTGTTTATTAAAAGGACTGTATCCCTTGGATATCCTCATTAATATCCATGCATGTTTTAGGTTATGTTGGAGGTAAAATCTTGATTATGACCTCAGTTTCTTACTCAGTTTTTCATTTTTCATACTTATTCAGTTAAAGTTGCAATATGTAGCTTTTTGGGGGATCCAAACAAATTCACATATAAATCTAATTTATAGATCTGTCATTCTCATTAACCTCTTGCCTCTACTTGGGACGCTTGCATCCCAACTAGAGCTCTGGAAATGCAAATGCGCTACGCTAAATGCTAATAGTATTAGTTCAAACTCAAAAGTTCATTAAAATACACATGCAGGGTATCAAATTAAAGCTACACTCGTTGTGAATCCAGGCAACAAGTCAGATTTTTAAAATGCTTTTCGGCGACAGCATGAGAAGCTATTATCTGATAGCATGCACCAATACACTACAACAGAAAAGCACAGCAGGGGACGTAAACAAAATAATTAGCATTTCGGCGTTACACAAACCGCACAATAAAATAGAAAACAGTCATTACCTTTCACCATCTTCTTTGTTGGCACTCCTAGATGTCCCATAAGCACTATTGGGTCTTTATTTCGATTAAATCGGGCCATATAAAGCCAAGATATCGTTATATGTAGACTGTGATAAACGAAAAAAACAGCGATTTCACAACGTAACGTCATTTTTTTAAATTCAAAAAGTAGACGATAAACTTTCACAAAACACTTCGAAATACGTTTGTAATGCTACTTTAGGTATTAGTAAACGTTAATAAGCGATAAAAATCATCCGTAGGCGATGTATATATCATTAGCTGTCGTCTTGGAAAAAATTTCAGGAGAGAGCTCTTCCGGAATGATCTGGGCGGAGACCGGAGGTAAGTGGTGCCCCTCTTTCGGTTCAACCAAGAATCAAAGATGATTCAATTCACAAGACTCTAGACAACATGGGGATGCTGTGGGAGTTGAATGCTCGGTCTTATCTAATTCGGCTCACTGTTAACATATGCTGGAAGTGGCGCAAGGATATTTATTTCCATTTTCTGTGATCAGGTTTTCCTGCGCTTTCCGATGTAACGCACGTTATGTAATAGCCACAGTCGTGATTTAACCAGTTTTAAAAACGTCCGAGGGTTTCCTATCCACACATTCTAACCATATGAACGTACTATATTCCTGGCATGAGTAGCAGGGCGCTGAAATGTTGCGCGATTTTTAACAAAATGTTCAAAAAAGTAGAGGGTAGGAGCAACAGGTTAAACAAGTTTTTTTTTCAATTTCACTTCACCAATTTAAACTATTTTGTGTATGTCCATCTAAATTAAAATCAATTTAAATGACAGGTTGTAAT
Organism: Oncorhynchus nerka; assembly: GCF_034236695.1. NCBI lineage: Eukaryota > Metazoa > Chordata > Actinopteri > Salmoniformes > Salmonidae > Oncorhynchus > Oncorhynchus nerka. Next base: position 40,147,366 of record NC_088423.1, on the reverse strand, counting down.
GCAACAAAATAGGAAAAACCTCAAGAGGGATGAATACTTTTGCAAAGCACAAAGCAACTATTGTTAATAATGGTGTGAGTGGTTTGATGTAGTTCCTCTAATAGTTGCTTCATATTCCTCTTGGCAAGAAGCAAGTGAGCAGCAAATTATAGTCTGTATTAGGGCATAACCATTTTTGTGAGGTGTATGCATAGCCATGTTTGTGAGGTGTATACTTAAGGCTACTAATAATTACTCTGTGTGCCGCTGATTTAGCCCACTGCAGTAAAAGGTTAAAGAACTTATGAAAAACATTGTTTTTTTCTCCACCTAATCATTGCAAGGGTTGTTAAATGACAGAAGTGTATTTGTTTGAAATCTATCACCTGATAGATATAGTTTTATTAACCCTTTCATGCGTGAGTTCCAAATATCTCTAACGGTCGCCCCAGCGTGAGTTTTTTTATGCACGTGATGTTAGAATGTTCTCTCCATTCCAGAATGTGATTGATACGTAACAGTACATTTTATCCGCGCTGCCCTCAAACTAAAGCACGCAGCCTGTTTATATTTATAAGTTGTTTTAACTTCAATTTAAAATGATTTTCAAACAAGTTTTTATTTTCTAAAAACAGTTTGAATTTAGGTGTGTTCCGCCTCCTCATTCATTCACATAAAAATAGTCATTTTTACTTTTGCGGATAATTACATTTTTGGGACATTTCTGACAGGGACAAAATTCCCCAAGCACTTCCCAATTGTTTGTGCAGTTCACGTCTGCAGACATTTGCTCATCTCCCGTCAGAACAGGATCTGCACACGTGTTCACATTTTCTATTCCACATTTCTATTGTAGCGTACTGTATGTATAGAGCATAATATATTTGTGTATATTCTTTATCACCGCGGAAACGTGAGGTAACGTTACTCATTTTATAACCTTTATGATGTTATAGTCAATCGTGCTTATGTAGCCACATTCTTCTATTAGCTCTGTAAAACAATGCTAAATGCGTCAGAGAAGTATTATCTTGTGTTGCATTTTGAAGCTACCATGGCCTTATGACTCTCAAGTGGTGCAGCGGTCAAAGGCACAGCACATCAGTACTAGAGGTGTCACTACAGACTCCCTGGTTCAAATCCAGGCTGCGTTTCCATCAAAGTAAGTGCCTTATTACGTTATAATAGTTATAATAATAGTTTCCGTATGCCGTTTCTGCTGTAGCTGTAGATCATAATATATTCTTTATAACTGCGGACACGTGAGGTAACGTTACACATTTTATAACCTTTATGGTGTTATTGTCAATCATGCTTACCTAGCTACATTATTCTATTAGCTCTGTAAAACAATGCTAGTTGCGTCAGAAAACTATTAGCTTGTGTTGTATTTTGAAGCTACCCTGGCCTTATGACTCCCAAGTGGCGCAGCGGTCTGGCACTACAGACACCCTGGTTCAAATCCAGGCTGTATCACACCTGGCTGTGATTGGGAGTCCCATAGTGCAGCGCACAATTGGCCCAGCGTTGTCCGAGTTTGGCCGGTGTAGGCCATCATTGTAAATAATAATTTGTTCTTACATTACTTGCCTAGTTAAATAAATAAAAAATATGACCATGGTTTGTTTATTTGGTCTATTCAGCATAGCTCTGTTCTGCCCTGCCTTGCCCCCTTGTGGAGCTCAAAAGTTAGTTTCTTACTGTTATAACTCAAATCTGTGATTTTGTCAATGCAATAAACTATTTTTTTTATAGCAGTGTTTATTATGTTACTTCTTTGTAGTATTGTTTTATTGCTATATCCTTATATTGTATTCTAATGAATAATTCCTCTTTATTCTGTACTTTCAGAAACATTATTTGCCAATATCATAACTGAAGCTGGACATCTTTGGAGCATAAGAATGAGGACAGCTTTTGTATGCTAACGTACACTCCTTAACAGTTGTACTGGATGAAAACACAGCAAGAAAACGCATGCCAATATGTAATATTCATCTATTTTATTGCAGTACTGGTAGTTATTTCAACAACTTGTTTTACTAGAGGACAAAAAACTGAATATGCGTAACCCATATTTAATATCCATGCAGTGACTGAACAACAACTGCATTTCCACCCCATCTCTAAGGCATAGTATCATGGCTGGTCACCTGTCAAGTCACATGTCAGGTCAGTCAGTCACCTATTGCTGCAGATGTGCTCAATAATGCTTGAGTATGTGATACTCCTCAAAGCATGGTGAAATACATAGAGGTGTATCACAAGCTAGACACATGTATTTTGTCATCTTCCTCTGCTTACTTCTCCTGGCGCCAGACAGGCAGACTTTGCAATGCCTCCGTGTGCGACTACCTTGAGAAGCAGTTTGAGGGACTTTGCAGGGAAAATGTCGTGCAGTGAGGCGTAGGGGATTGTCTACAGCAGGACGACCCCCAGTGGATGGGCGCCGAGGGGTGTGGTGCTCCTCCAGCAGCTCTCTCATGAGGTTCTCTCTGTATTTTTGGTAGGTAATTACTTTACCTATGAGGGAGTGGGGAGGATGAGGAAAGTTAGAGGATGATGAGGCAGTGGGGAGGTGGGTGAGATATTGTCACTATAATTGCATAATGGATTTGTATGTGAACTGTACATCCAATTACAAAAATACCTTGTTCAGTAATCATCTCACCTGTTAGTTGGCGGTGAACTATGCTGCCGTTGAGGACAGCAGTGTCGATCAGATGGAAAAATATCTTCTTATACCACTTGTTCGTTTTCCGTGTGCATTCCACAAAGCTGTTTATCATGTCTGCCTTATCCACGGCCCCCATTTTGAGGTTATAATCAAGCACACAATCTGGTTTGATCTTTCTCTCTCCGGTCAGGTGGTCCACCTTCCCTGTGGCCGACATGGTTGCTGTATGGACAGTGGAGAGGACATGGACGTCTCGCTTGTCATGCCACTTTACTGCCAGCTGTTGACCGTTCTCTTGGAACTCCACCTCCCTCTCTGCATCTTCCTGCATCCGAATGCCGGCATCCCCTTCCTGTTCGACCTGACTGTGCCACATGCCCCTGTGCTGTTGGAGAGCAGATGCTGGAAGAGTGTGGGACTGCTGTACCAATTGTCCACGTACAAAGTGTGTCCCTTGCCGAGATGAGGAGCCAGCATGGTCATCACCACGGACCCTGACACCCCAAGCCCATCATAATGTTTGATGTCAGTGGTGGACCCTGTGTAAACTATAATATCCTGGACAAATCCTGTCTTCACGTCGCACATGACAAAGAACTTGACTCCAAACCTGTGCCTTTTGGAGGGAATATATTGACGGAACGCCAGCCTACCTTTCCATAACATCAGGGACTCATCAATGCATAGGTCCTTGTATGGCACAAAGACCGACCAAATGCTGATGTCAGGCTGATAAGAACATTTCTTATTTTGTATAACGGGTCACTTAGGATGGCAGTAGCATTGTTGACAAAATGCAGGCATCGCAGAAGAACTAGGAAGCGATCTTGGGAAAAGAGGGAGGCAAAGAAGGGAGTTGCAAACATAGGATCTGTGCTCCAGTATTCTCTTAGGGAGTTCTTCTTTACTATTCCCATGAGAAGGACTGTCACCAGGAAGGTATACATTTCACTAATTGTGGTTGTCACCCATTTAGCGAGTTTCCCCCTCACTCCTGGCTCTCTCTTCTCCTGTAGCTCTAAGGCATAGCGATTGGTCTCCTCAACTATCTCTCCCACCAGCTCCTCTGTGAGAAACAACTTGAAGCACTCTGCCTCAGTTGGAAATGGCAAGGGGCGTTGCACTCCAGACTGGGACTCGTCAAAGCAGACAGCAGGGCCAGGTGGGGTGAAATGACTGGTGGCCTTCCAGCTACCACAGAACTCCTGTACTTCATCCACTGTCGGCCTGCCTCCATCACCACCAGCATCTTCAAAGGGACCTGGTACTTCCTCAGTTGACAAGGGAAATTTAGATTCAGGGTTCTCAATGGCTACAAGGTTGAGGGGCAGCTCCTCACTGTCACTGTCAGAATCTGATTCCTGACTTTCATACTCAGACTCATTGTCAGAATTTAAAAAATCTCCAGAATTTCCACATTTGTGAGTTGTCTCCTTTTGAAAGACATTGTTAAATGCTACAGTTTAGCTCACTAGCTACATACATAAACAACAACACTGAATGGCGCAGAGTGGGAGGTTACGTGGTTGACTGCCGGCACGCGCCACTTGTATCAATAAATCACTATCAGAAAATGTTTTGTGTGGTAATTATTTGTGTATTTACGATTTTATTCACGTGTTTTCAATTCTAGGTGACAACTCATGCATTCCGATTCTTGCACAGATTGTAATGGGCACATATTGTGTGTAAAATACTTTTTGAAGGTTGTACTGATTATGATGAGCTAAGCTAATTCCAGCTGTGTAGCCATGTTTGTTGACATACAATGCATTCTGGGATTCACGTCTGTTTGACCAAAGATGTTACAACAAAATGAGGTGAGTAAGAGTTCACAAATTTTTGAGGACTTCCGGATTGTTAATGGTGGGATGTGAACGACGGTAGATGACACACCCCTTCAACATGCATACTACAAACAGACCAAACTCATCTCGTCTTCTCTTATTATCTTCGGTTTCTGTGAGGAAAAAATGCATGGCTGCACGCTGAAACTAATCGTCGGATTACTTTCGATTTCTATGAAGTGTTTTACCTAGTTATTTCGATCAATGGTGAGCTCACCCGTGATGTGATTAATTATATATAGTAATTGCTATTAGCTCATTCATATTGTAGTTTACGTCAGCCGAGAGTTAGAAAATATGACTGCTTGTGTTGGGTCAATCTTTCGTCAGCGCTAGGACAAATGTAGCCTACATTTTTCCGGTTAGGATGATTGTTTTATGCTATATTTACTTCTGTGAATATCTGAACAATGCATCCAAAAATAAACTGCTGACATTCTGGACATAACTTTGTAAGGACTGTGTTTGTGTAAATAGTTTCTGAAAAAAGTGTGGCCAGCTCAAACGCTGATTGTTGCGTCATTCCGAAACTGCCGTTCTAAAGGAACATTCTAAACGAGTGTTCTAAACACACGGGTGTGATCGTACGCTTCAGGGACCACTGTAGAACGATCACACCCGTGTGATGGTACGTGTGAAAGGGTTAATCAGTGTATTAATATGAGATCTGTATGTAAAATATTTAGATTTTAGTCATTTAACAGGTGTTCTTACCCAGAGAGACTTACATTTAGTCCATTCATCTTAAGATCGCAAGTTGTGACAACCACATATCACAGTCAAATATACAGGACACAAACATTCCATTCCAGCTAAACAATCGATATATTGCGTTTTGCAACAAAACTCGTTTTTTAAACCACATCTAAAAACAGTAATAATTTACACACATATGAAGGTACCATAAGCAATAATTTCTGTTGAAAAAACACAAATGTGATACATTGGTGGATATAATGTTTTGGAACGAAACTCTTCACATGCAGACTGCCATTTGACTTATCCACCTATCTTCTTTGAGCCTCTTTAAGCATGTTGTCCTTGTGGGAAGCCAGGAGACTCATGACAACTTCCAACACCCTGATGAACCACCACTGTACTATTACTGTATGTGAATGCAACTGTGCAAAGAATGTTGTATTGTTTGCATATCTATTGTATATTGTAAATATAACCTTTCCTTCCCCTCTCATATTGTTCTCAAACCATACAGGAGTTCTATCACCACTGTGTACATCAAGGTGCTGCCCCCCAACAATCAGAGCCCCCCACGCTTCCCCCTCTTCACCTATGACCTAGAGGTCAGCGAGGCCATGAGGATAGGAGCTATCCTGCTCAACCTACAGGTGAGAGACACACAACTAGGGCTGTGGCGGTCACAAAATTGTGTCAGAATAGCATACTCCATCCAGACCTTGCCTCGTAACTAGTGACGCACCGAGAACGTATTTAATTTACATATCAGACTAGGTGACCACACGCTGCAGCCAAGGTTCGAGTTAGTCACAACCCCTACACGCAACACGAGGTTGAAGTAGACAAAGGAACCTTTTAACACTCTATGCTACAGATGAGTAGCTGTGTCTAAGAGGGTGATTTCAAGCAGGACCACCCGGTTACCACTCTCCAAGGACTTGTGTGTCTACATAGGTTTCATTCCTATGCTGGAGCCCTAAGCTACACGGCTGACCGTACTCAGAAGACCCCCTTTCAGAACAAGGGTGAGGAAACAGACTAACAAGACTAACAACACTAAGAGAAAGGACACTGACATTGTGTGGACCAGAGTTATACACCCGGTAACTAAAGAAACCAAAGAAGTGCCATCAGAGGAGAAGGCGAACCCAGTCCTCAAAGAGACACCCCATCATAGACCTTCGACAAGTAATTAAATCATTATATTCTGACCCATAAGAATGGCAGTCCGGGGCAAGGTGTTAAGGCTAAACTAATTATAGTTTACAAATGTATCCAAGTGTGCTTTTCTCTCGTGCACTATGTCTTTCTCTACTTTTTAAATCCTCATTTTGTGTAACACGTGTCATATTGTGTTGGCCCGCTAGGGACCTGTTTCATTGTACTAACTTCTAATCAATAGCTTAGACTGTGTATTTGTGTATGTGTATCTTATATTATCATTTTAGCTTGTTCGTAAATAAATAATCAACTCAAGTGGTGAGGTACGGACTCATTCAGTGGGACTCGGATTTGTGCAGATTCCCGGATTATGCGACATTCAGGATGAGACTGTAGAGGAAATGGATTAATTAGGAACTGTTGTAAAATAAATATTCTGATATTCTTTGAGGTAAATTGGGAAATGGAAACTCAATAAAAACACATTTTCCCATGGTGCACCAGGTTGCTGAGTTAATAATTACCTGATTAATTGAATCATGTAATTATAAACAGTTAATCATTTGATGAAAAGCAGTCGTCACATTAATCAATACAACGTCATGAGCTCTGCTTAGTCTTTTTGCGCAGGCTTGTATATACTCCAATAGTCTCTCATTCGCAATTTGACAAGCACTTGATAATGCCTCAAATTTCACAACGACATCCCCATTGTGGCCTTAATGCACCATGAAACAAATCCATACCTTTTGATTCCTGAAGTGCTGTGTTGTGCTCTTCTCCCTGAGTGTGCTGTACAATCCGAAGCGACTTTACCTCACATGGCTCTCCGTCAGGTGATCGATCGGGTCTTTCTGACAGGCTACAAGTGAAAACAGATACATCGGGGACGCAACTGCGTGTGTCCTTATCCAATTCCGAGGTGCATATTGAAGATATTGGAAGAACTGTCCACATTTACTTTTTGTCAGCTAACAAGATGAGTAGGCCTAACAAACAGCAAAAGCATTAGCCTATGTCAATCTACTATCCCCCATAATACAAAATTCAACCTATTCTATTCTGTGCGAGAAATAAATATTCCAAACATAGTCTGGGACAGTTGTGGGATGCAATAGATCCCAAATTAATACAACCACTAGCATAAAAAAAATAAAAAAATAATGCAATGTGGCTGACTCAACAGATCAGAACATATAACTTACATATTTGATAAACTATTAGGCTATTTATTCACAGTATAAGCGCAGCGATGCACACATGATAGTAGGCTATAACGGTGAATGTTCCATTAGCGGGAAAACACCATGATCAAAAGTGACGACAAATGCAGTTATGCATGTATTGCTTTCATTATAAAGGTGCATTTTCATGGTGGAAATTACCTTCCTCAAACTTGAAACTGTTCTTGATTTAAAACTTGTTATGGAGCATGCGAATTTTCGCAGTCTTTAAAAAAAAATCGCGCAACAGTACGTTCATTTGGTTAGTGTGTGTGGCTAGGAAACAGTCAGACCTTTCCAAAACTGTTTAAATCACGCCTGTGCAATTTACAGAACGTGCGTTTCCGTCGAATAGTGCATGAAAATCTGTTCACTGAAAATGTAAAAATATATTATTCCGCGCCTGCAGGCAATTGTTTACAGAGAACAGAATTAAATAGCGCCGAGTTCTCATTGGCTACAGCTTCCCCATGCTGTCTAGAGTTACGTCATTAGTTTCGCAATTGATTCTTGGTCTAACCCAAACAAGGGAACTACTTTCCTACTGGCACCGCCCAGATTTTGGGGAGACCATTTCCAAACATATTTTTCTCCACGGACAAGCTAACGATTTCACACCGCCTCCTGAGGTATTTTATCGCTTATTAACGTGTACTAATACCTAAAGTTGCATTACAAAAGTATTTCGAAGTGTTTTGTGAAAGTTTATCGTCGACTTTTGGCATTTTAAAAAATGACGTTACGTTATGAAATACTAATTTTTTCCTCCAATTCCAAGGTATTCCTAGCTCGATATCTAGGCTATATATGGACCGATTTAATCGAAAAAAGACCCTAAATGATGTTTATGGGACATCTAGGAGTGCCAAGAATGAAGCTCGTCAAAGGTAAGGAATGTTTTATATTTTATTTCAGCCTTTTCGTTTGCGAGCGCTAACGAAAAATCTGTCGTTTTTGTGACGTTGCAGTATGTGAGGCTGCATGGTACAGATAATAGCGTCTCATGCTTTCCCCGAAAAGCATTTTACAAATCTGACTTGGTGGATAGATTCACAACGAGTGTAGCTTTAATTTGGTATATTGGATGTCAATTTTTATGAAATTTAGATTTTTATCATAAACTATGCGTGGTGCACTTGAAATTTCAGAAAATTCGATTCCCACTGGGGAAGCGCTTCCATAACAAGTTTTAATAATGTCTTTACATATACTAAATTATATATGTGTGACATTTGTTTTGAGTTAGAATGGACGATTATCATGCACCTGTATCGAAAAAGGGTCAGCGGGAGAAAATACATGTCATCTATGCACTTAAATCGCGAATGGGGGACGCTTTTCCCAGTTGTTTATTTTCATGCCAGCCAGGTAGGCTATACTACTGTTGTAACTATAAGCAATGTGCTTACTAGTAGGAAAGTTGCGAAATAAATATAGTAGGACTAGCCTATAGAAAGCTGATGGGCTCGTCTTTTATTAGCGGTCATCACTCTGTTTTCTCCCACAATTGCATAGCCTATAGAAATGCTCATGGGCTCTCTTGAAGGGCTTGATTAGATTTTAGAATACATTTGCATTGATGTCAGAGTGATTATAGGGACAATAGAGTGCTAAGTACCAGGCAGTTAGCAAGTTTGGTAAGCTACTAATGACCAGCAGCAGCATCAGAACTTGGATAAACCTAATTACCATCACTTAAGCTCTTGAAGCTAGGGGGCACTATTTTTTATGTTTGGAAAAATAATGTTTCCAATGTAAACGGCCTATTTCTCAGGACCAGGTGATAGAATATGCATATCATTGACAGATTAGGATAGAAAACACTCTAAAGTTTCCAAAACTGTCAAAATATTGTCTGTGAGTATAACAGAACTGATATTGCAAGCGGAACCCTGATGGAAAATCCAATCAGGAAGTGCCTCTTATTTTGAAACCCTTCTGTTCTTATGCATGCCTATCCTCCATTTAAAGGGATATCAACCAGATTTTTCTATGGATTCCCTAACGTCTTTAGACATAGTTTCAGGCTTTTATTTAGAAAAATTAGCGTGAAATATCACATTGCGTAAGTGGATCGTTGGAGGATCTCAGAGTGAGTTTTGCGCTACAGAGTAAAGCGGCCATTGTTCCACCCGGTGTTATTGAAAAACCTACAGACGCGGTTGATATATTATCTAATATATATTTTAAAAACAACCTGAGGAATGATTATAAAAAACGTTTGACAGGTTTCTGTGGACATTATAGAGACTATTTGGAATTTCCGTCTGCGTTGTCGTGACCGCTCTTTCCTGTGGATTTCTGAACATAACGTGGCAAACAAACGGAGGTATTTTGGGTATAAAAATAATCTTTATGTAACAAAAGGAACATTTGTTGTGTAACTGGGAGTCTCGTGAGTGAAAACATCCGAAGATCATCAAAGGTAAACGGGTAATTTGATTGCTTTTCTGATTTTCGTGACCAAGCTTCCTGATATTAAGTGTACATAGTGCTATGCTAGGCTATCAATAAACTTACACAAATGCTTGGATTGCTTTCGCCGTAAAGCATAATTTCAAAATCTGAGACGACAGGTGGTTTAACAGAAGGCTAAACTGTGTTTTGCAATATTGCACTTGTGATTTCATGAATATGAATATATTTTTATAATATTATTTGTCTGTGGCGCTATGTTATTCAGCGGTTGCTGACTAAAATGATCCCGCGACAGGGATGGGTAGCGTCAAGAAGTTAACAGTCATGTGGAATTTGACTGGTTTCATGACTTGTGACGGTAATACGTTCACCACAACAGCCCTACACACAACAGGGGTCAAAGGTCACACAACTAGATCGCTGGAGGTCAGGAGAGGGCAGTGTGATTACTCAAGCAAAGATGATGGAAGTGTTTGGGTCATGAGTTTAGCAAACAACAATTACTAAACCAGCCTGTATGGATTATCAGATTTGATTTAATAGATTAATTGATTTCTATCCTTTGTTCTTGTTGTTTTTCATAGGCCACAGACAGAGAAAATGACTCAATCACGTACCAGATTTTGAGTGGGGATATTCAGCAAGTCTTCAACCTCTCTAAAACGTAAGATGGATGGATGATAATGAGAATTATGAAAGTGGTTAGTATGAGTAACGACTGTGCACATTTTGTTAACCTCTCTTGGGTAGGGGGCAGTATTTTGAAGTTTGGATGACAAACGTGCCCAAAGTAAATTGCCTGTTACTCAGGCCCAGAAATTAAGATATGCATATGCATGGAACTATTAGATAGAAAACACTCTGAAGTTTCTAAAACTGTTACAATAATGTCTGTGGTTATAACATAACTGATTTGGCAGGCGAAAACCCAAGGAAAATCTATCCAGGAAGTGAAAGCCTATTGATTATGTTGTGGGTTAGGGCCCAACATTCCGCTGAAAAGTCAGCGCGGGAAATTCAAAAATATTTTTTAAAGATATGATAACTTTCACACATTAACAAGTACAATACAGCTAATGAAAGATAAAATCTTGTTAACCTATCTAGGGTAGTGGGGAGCATTCGGAATTTTGGATGAAAAGCATGCCCAAATTAAACGGCCTGCTACTCGGGCCCAGAAGATATGAAATGCATATAACACATAACTGGTAGATTTGGATAGAAAACACTCTTGCGACTCTAGGGGCAGTATTTTCATTTTTGGATAAAAAACGTTCCCGTTTTAAACAAGATATTTTGTCTCGAAAAGATGCTCAACTATGCATATAATTGACAGCTTTGGATAGAAAAGACTCTGACATTTCCAAAACTGCAAAGATATTGTCTGTGAGTGCAACAGAACTGATGTTACAGGCGAAACCCAGATAAAAATCCAATCAGGAAGTGCTGCATTTTTTGAAACCGCCTCATGCCAATGACTCCTTATATGGCTGTGAATGAGCTACGGATGAGCTTACGTTTTCTACATATTCCCCAAGGTGTCTAGAGCATTGTGATTTGTCTTTTTACACATTTATGTTGAAGAATAGCCGTAAGGGACCACATTTAGCAAGTGGTCACATGATGGCTCCCGCAGAAAATATTGCGTAAAGTACACAAGTAGCGATTTTTCCAATCGCTTCTTATGAGAAACCAATTGTCCCGACGGATATATTATCAAATAGATATGTGAAAAACACCTTGAGGATTGATTCTAAACAACGTTTGCCATGTTTCTGTTGATATTATGGAGCTAATTTGGAAAAAAGTTTGGCGTTGTAGGGACGGCATTTCTCAGCCAAACGTGAAGAACAAACGGAGCTATTTCGCCTACAAAAATAATATTTTTGGAAAAAAGGAACATTTGCTATCTAACTTTGCCCGAGATGGCATAGCAGTTCAGACGTCTTTTGTCCTCATCTTGTCGTGTCGTGTATATATATATATATTTACAACTTTTTTCACATACATTTTATTTTTATTTTCCATCAACTCATCTTCAATACACTCTCCTGCAACCTGCCTCACCAATTGATATGTATAAATACGTATTATTTACCTCAAATCTGCAATCCTCCAAGAAGCTAGCCAGAAGCTAGCCAGAAACTCCAAGAAGCTAGCCAGAAGCTAGCCAGGAGCTAATCAGAAGCTAGTTAGCTTCTTTACTGGCAACTCGTTAGTATTCAGCTAACCACGGTTTGTGGTCATCAGCTATCCTTTAACTCGAAAATCTATCGCCAGTTTTGTACGGCGCAGCGCGGCTCGGAACGGAACATACCGGACCGATTTTTCTCTCCATGTCCCTGGATTTCAACTGCTCTCTGGACATTCACTCCCGGATCTCACAGCTAGCTGGCTGCTATCCGTGTGTCTATCTGCTTTCGTCGATTCCGGAGCAAACATCAATTACTCGGAGCTAGCCAGCTCCGTCAATCACTCCTGAGCTCCGTCAATCACTCCTGGGCTGCAGTCACCTATCCGGACCCGTTTTACTGCCTACGCGGAGCCCCACCGGGCCTTCACAACTGGACTGCCGACGTTATCTACCCGAAGGAGATCCGGCTGGCTCCTCCGTCGCGACGTTACCTGAATGCCCATCTGCGGCCTGCTAACCGTTAGCTGTCTTACCGGCTGCTCTCAGAATAGACAATCGGACAATTTATTTATTTTTATTATTATTATGTTTCTTCTTGGGCCTCTATAACTATATCTATTGTTTTTATTTTTTGTTGTTGTGTGATTTGGACTAATCCCCTCTACTACACGGAACTCCACTAATCTACTGACGGAACGCAAGAGGTGGCTAACAACAGACCTCCATCCTATGCTAGCTTGCTACCGATGTCCTGGCTAGCTGTCTAAATCGCCGTGACCCCCAAACCAACCTCTCCACTCCCTGGACCCTTTTGATCACTCGACTAAGGATGCCTCTCCTTAATGTCAATATGTCTTGTCCATTGCTGTTCTGGTTAGTGTTTATTGGCTTATTTCACTGTAGAGCCTCTAGTCCTGCTCACTATACCTTATCCAACTTATTAGTTCCACCACCCACACATGCAATGACATCTCCTGGTTTCAATGATGTTTCTAGAGACAATATATCTCTCTTCATCACTCAATACCTAGGTTTACCTCCACTGTATTCACATCCTACCATACCTTTGTCTGTACATTATACCTTGATGCTATTTTATCGCCCCCAGAAACCTCCTTTTACTCTCTGTTCCAGACGTTCTAGACGACCAATTCTTATTGCTTTTAGCCGTACCCTTATTATTCTCCTCCTATGTTCCTCTGGCGATGTAGAGGTGAATCCAGGCCCTGCAGTGCCTAGCTCCACTCCTATTCCCCAGGCGCTCTCTTTTGATGACTTCTGTAACCGTAATAGCCTTGGTTTCATGCATGTTAACATTAGAAGCCTCCTCCCTAAGTTTGTTCTTTTCACTGCTTTAGCACACTCTGCCAACCCGGATGTTCTAGCTGTGTCTGAATCCTGGCTTAGGAAGACCACCAAAAATTCAGAAATTTTAATTCCAAACTACAACATTTTCAGACAAGATAGAACTGCCAAAGGGGGCGGTGTTTCAATCTACTGCAAAGATAGCCTGCAGAGTTCTGTCCTACTATCCAGGTCTGTACCCAAACAATTTGAACTTCTACTTTTAAAAATCCACCTCTCTAAAAACAAGTCTCTCACCGTTGCCGCCTGCTATAGACCACCCTCTGCCCCCAGCTGTGCTCTGGACACCATATGTGAACTGATTGCCCCCATCTATCTTCAGAGCTCGTGCTGCTAGGCGACCTAAACTGGAACATGCTTAACACCCCAGCCATCCTACAATCTAAACTTGATGCCCTCAATCTCACACAAATTATCAATGAACCTACCAGGTACCCCCAAAGCCTTAAACACGGGCACCCTCATAGATATCATCCTAACCAACTTCCCCTCTAAATACACCTCTGCTGTCTTCAACCAAGATCTCAGCGATCACTGCCTCATTGCCTGCATCCGTAATGGGTCAGCGGTCAAACGACCTCCACTCATCACTGTAAAACGCTCCCTGAAACACTTCAGCGAGCAGGCCTTTCTAATCGACCTGGCCGGGGTGTCCTGGAAGGATATTGATCTCATCCCGTCAGTAGAGGATGCCTGGATATTTTTAAAAATGCCTTCCTAACAATCTTAAATAAACATGCCCCATTCAAGAAAATTAGAACCAGGAACAGATATAGCCCTTGGTTCTCCCCAGACCTGACTGCCCTTAACCAACACAAAAACATCCTATGGCGTTCTGCATTAGCATCGAACAGCCCCCGTGATATGCAGCTGTTCAGGGAAGCTAGAAACCGTTATACACAGGCAGTTAGAAAAGCCAAGGCTAGCTTTTTCAAGCAGAAATTTGCTTCCTGCAACACTAACTCAAAAAAGTTCTGGGACACTGTAAAGTCCATGGAGAATAAGAACACCTCCTCCCAGCTGCCCACTGCACTGAAGATAGGAAACACTGTCACCACTGATAAATCCACCATAATTGAGAATTTCAACAAGCATTTTTCTACGGCTGGCCATGCTTTCCACCTGGCAACTCCTACCCCGGTCAACAGCACTGCACCCCCAATAGCAACTCGCCCAAGCCTTCCCCATTTCTCCTTCTCCCAAATCCATTCAGCTGAAGTTCTGAAAGAGCTGAAAAATCTGGACCCCTACAAATCAGCCGGGCTAGACAATCTGGACCCTTTCTTTCTAAAATTATCTGCCGAAATTGTTGCCACCCCTATTACTAGCCTGTTCAACCTCTCTTTCGTGTCATCTGAGATTCCCAAAGATTGGAAAGCAGCTGCGGTCATCCCCCTCTTCAAAGGGGGACACTCTTGACCCAAACTGTTACAGACCTATATCTATCCTACCATGCCTTTCTAAGGTCTTGAAAGCCAAGTCAACAAACAGATTACCGACCATTTCGAATCTCACCATACCTTCTCTGCTATGCAATCTGGTTTCAGAGCTGGTCATGGGTGCACCTCAGCCACGCTCAAGGTCCTAAACGATATCTTAACCGCCATCGATAAGAAACATTACTGTGCAGCCGTATTCATTGATCTGGCCAAGGCTTTCGACTCTGTCAACCACCACATCCTCATCGGCAGACTCGACAGCCTTGGTTTCTCAAATGATTGCCTCGCCTGGTTCACCAACTACTTCTCTGATAGAGTTCAGTGTGTCAAATCGGAGGGTCTGCTGTCCGGACCTCTGGCAGTCTCTATGGGGGTGCCACAGGGTTCAATTCTTGGACCGACTCTCTTCTCTGTATACATCAATGAGGTCGCTCTTGCTGCTGGTGAGTCTCTGATCCACCTCTACGCAGACGACACCATTCTGTATACTTCCGGCCCTTCTTTGGACACTGTGTTAACAACCCTCCAGGCAAGCTTCAATGCCATACAACTCTCCTTCCGTGGCCTCCAATTGCTCTTAAATACCAGTCTGAACGAGTGGATCCTAACGTGACGCATGAGTTTTTTCAGGCGCATGTGCATTTCTTGTTTACCTTTTATATTGACAACGTTATTGTCTGGTTGAAATATTATAGATCATTTAGGCTAAAAAACAACCTGAGGATTGAATATAAACACATTTGACATGTTTCTATGAACTTTACGGATACAATTTGGAGTTTTTGTCTGATTGTTTTGACTGAGTTTGAGCCTGTGGATTACTGAAGAAAACACGCTAACAAAACGGAGGTTTTGTAATATAAAGAGACTTCATCGAACAAAAGGAACATGTATTGAGTAAATGAATGTCTTCTGATTGCCACCAAGGGATTAATTGTATCTCTATTTCTGAGTTTTGTAACGCTTCTGCTTAGCTGGTTACTGTTTGTAATAATTTGTCGGCTAGGTATGTTCTGGGCTAGGTATGCTTTTGCCTAAAAGCATTTTTATAAATATGACACTGTGGTTGGTTTAACAAGAAGTTCATCTTTAAACCTATGTAAAATATGTTTTGTTTTCTGAATTTTTATAATGAGCATTTCTGTAATTGGATTTGGCGCTCTGCAACCTCACTGGATGTTGGCCAGATGGGACGCTAGCGTCCCACATAACCTAGAGAGGTTAACCTCTTCAACCTATGGGGGCGCTATGTCATTATTGGATAAAAAGACGTGCCCGTTTTAAGCGCAATATTTTGTCACGAAAAGATGCTTGACTTTGCATGGAATTGACAGCCTTGGAAAGACAAAACTCTGACGTCTCCAAAACTGCAAAGATATTATCTGTGAGTGCCCCAGAACTAATGCTACAGGTGAAACCAAGATGAAGTTTCATACAGGAAATGCCCCAGATTCTGAAGGTGCTGTGTTCCAATGTCTCCTTATATGGCTGTGAATGCGCCAGGAATGAGCCTGCGCTTTCTGTCTATTCCCAAGGTGTCTGCAGCATTGTGACGTGTTTGTAGGCATATCATTGGAAGATTGACCATAAGAGACTACATTTACCTGGTGTCCCGCCCGGTGTCCTGTGTGCATAATCTGTAGGTCCATGAGCGTTCCATTTCTTCAGAATAGAAAGTAAACTGCCACGATGGATTTTATCGTCGATAGATATGTGAAAAACACCTTGAGGATTGATTCTAAACATCAGTTTGCCATGTTTCTGTCGATATTATATAGTTAATTTGGAAAAAAGTTCACGTTTTAATGACTTAATATATATAAAAAAAAAATCCTTACCCAAACGTGATGAACAAAACGGAGCGATTAGTCGACACAAATAATATTTTTTGTAAAAACGGAACATTTGCTATCTAACAGAGTCTCCTCATTGAAAACATCTGAAGTTCTTCAAAGGTAAATTATTTTATTTGAATTCTTTTCTGGTTTTTGTGGAAAATGTTGCATGGTGAAAGAGAGGCATAATACTATGCTAGGCTATCAATACTGTTACACAAATGCTTGTTTAGCTATGGTTCAAAAGCATATTTTGAAAATCTGAGATGACAGTGTTGTTAACAAAAGGCTAAGCTTGAGAGCAAATAGATTAATTTCATTTCATTTGCGATTTTCATGAATAGTTAACGTTGTGTTATGCTAATGAGCTTGCGGATAGATTTACACAATCCTGGATACAGGTTTTTTTTCGTAGCTAAACGTGACGCAGAAAACGGAGCGATTTGTCCTAAACAAATAATCTTTCAGGAAAAACTGAACATTTGCTATCTGAGTCTCCTCATTGAAAACATCCGAAGTTCTTCAAAGGTAAATGATTTTATTTGAATGCTTTTCTGGTTTTTGTGAAAATGTTGCCTGCTGAATACTAACGCTAAATGCTACGTTAGCTATCAATACTGTTACACAAATGTTTGTTTTGCAATGGGTGAGAAGCATATTTTGAAAATCTGAGATGACAGTGTTGTTAACAAAAGGCTAAGCTTGAGAGCAAATAGATTAATTTCATTCCATTTGCGATTTTCATGAATAGTTAACGTTGCGTTATGGTAATGAGCTTGAGGCTGTATTTACGATCCCGGATCCGGGATGGCACGACGCCCATCGTGTCCAATTAAAAAAAATGCTTTACAGCGAAAGCACCAGATATGATTATGTTAGGTCATAGCCAAGTCAAAAAAACTGAAATTTTTCCAGCCAAAGATAGGAGTCACAAAAAGCAGAAATATAGATCAAATTAATCCCTACCCTTTGATTATCTTCATCAGATGACACTCATAGGACATCATGTTACACAATACATGTATGTTTTGTTCGATAATGTGCATATTTATATCCAGAAATCTTAGTTTACATTGGCACCTTATGTGCAGTAATGTTTTGATTCCAAAACATCCGGTGATTTTGCAGAAATACTCATAATAAACATTGATAAAAGATCATCTGGATTCCCGATGAAAACTCATTTAACCTCTTAAGTCGACCCTCTACTTTTTCGAACATTCTGTTAAAAATCGCGCAACATTTCAGCGCCCTGCTACTCATGCCAGGAATATAGTATATGCATATGATTAGTATGTGTGGATAGAAAACACTCAGACGTTTATAAAACTGGTTAAATCACGGCTGTGACTATAACAGAACGTGCGTTTCATCGAAAAGTGCAGGAAAATCTGATCACTGAAAATGGAAAAATATATCCATGCGCCACTTCAACCCATTGATAAAGGTGAACCACATTTAATGGGGCCGAGGTTGCAATACCTACAGCTTCCACACGATGTCAACAGTCTTGTCATTTGCCTACGTTTTGTTTCTTGGTCAAACGGACGCAAGGCAGCGCCTTTCTTCCGGTCTCCGACCGGATATTTTGGTTGAGATTTACCCGGACATTATTTCCAGACGTACAGCTATAGAATATACATCGCCTCGTGATCAATTTGATCGCTTATTAACGTTTACTAATACCTAAAGTTGCATTACAAAAGTATTTCGAAGTGTTTTGTGAAAGTTTATCGTCGACTTTTTTAATTAAAAAAAATGACGTTACATTATAAAACGTTATTTTTTTCCTTGATCACACAGTCTTCATAGATCGATATCTAGGCTATATATGGACCGATTTAATCAAAAAAAAGACCCAATAATGATGTTTATGGGACATCTAGGAGTGCCAACAAAGAAGATGGTCAAAAGATGGTCACCAAGAAGTTAATGTAACCGCTGTGTCAGACTTTTTTTAAACGTTACGGAAAAAGCATAATCTGAGAACGCCGCTCAGAACCCAAAAGAGCCAGAGGAATATCTGCCATTTTGGAGTCAAAAAAGTTAGAAACAACACCATAAATATTCACTTACCTTTGATGATCTTCATCAGAAGGCACTCCCAAGAATCCCAGGTCGACGATAAATGACAGATTTGTTCCATAAAGTCCGTAATTTATGTCCAAATAGCCACTTGTTGTTAGCGTGTTCAGCCCAGTAATCCATCTTCATGAGGCGCATGCACTTCATCCAGACAAAAACTTGAACATTTCCGTTACAGTCTTTTAAAAACATGTCAAACGATGTATGGAATCAATCTTTAGGATGTTTTTAACATAAAACATCAATAATGTTCCAATTGGAGAATTCCTTTGTCTTCAGAAAAGCACTGGAATGAGAGGTAACTCTGTTGGGAGCGCGCGTCATGAGACCAAGGCACTCTGCCAGACCACTGGCTCAAAGAGGTCTCATGAGTCCCTCCTTTATAGTAGAATCCTTATTCAAGTTTCTAAAGACAGTTGACATCTAGTGGAAGCTGTAGAAAGTGCAACTTTATCCATATCTCAATGTGTATTCTGTAGGCCAAGCTTTGAAAAACTACAAACTTCAGATGTCCCACTTCCTGGTTGGATTTTTCTCAGGTTTTTCGCCTGCCATATGAGTTATATTATACTCACAGACATCATTCAAACAGTTTTAGAAACTTGTCTATCTTTTCTATGTTTTCTATCTAATACTAATAATGATATGCATATATTAGCATCTGGGACAGAGTAGGAGGCAGTTCACTCTGGGCACGCTATTCATCCAAAAGCGAAAATGCTGTCCCCTATCCCAAGGAAGGTTAACTGAGAAAATGTATTTTCAATTCAAGAGAATAAAACATTTAATTAGGCAACCAATTCAGGAGTGGGTTGTAATAAATGATCAGACTCACAACCAGTCCAATAATGTTCATGAACAGAAACACATACCAGTCCAATAATGTCAATGAACAGTAACACATACCAGTCCAATAATGTCAATGAACAGTAACACATACCAGTATTTAAAATAGAAAAAACAACAATTATTAGGAATTATTAATCATCAATTATCATGTCAATAGTTTCACAACCGTGAGAAGTTATTTTTAAAGGTGTACACTTTAACCAATTCAATAAAATGTAACATGAATGTCAGAATTAATGAACACTAATAATTAACATAGTGAACAATAACTCATTAACCTGTTTATTTATTGTGGGTGTGGTAGCATGATTCTGATTGCATGACAATCGAGTGCAGGATACTCTCCCATTACGCTGCTCCAGAACTTTGGCAGTGTCATTTCCAGTCATTTTTCATTACTCAGTCCACGATCAAATGACAGCTACACCAGCAGAACCTCTTTGTTGCTTGGCAACGTGACACTTCCCATCTCCACTTGAAAGGGGTCCCATATTCAGTCGTCTTGTCTCCTGTTCTCCTCCGGGAAGTAGTTGTAAAACTTTCCCTGCAGCTTGACAAGATGCTGTTTAAGGTTTTTCGTCAGTGTATCAATGTGCGCTTTGTTGATTAGATTCTGAATCTCGAAATCAGCATTGGGTAACATGTCAATCCTCCTGTTAGAAATAATAAGAGCGAGCCAGCCAGCTAATGTTTTTTGAATAAAAAAAGTTTACATTCAAATGTCTCTACTGTGAAGTAGTGACCCGAGACATACACCTAGTTTCCTGAAACGAGTCACATTTCTGCGCAGGAACGTGCACAATTTAGAGGGAACATTGGTCTTAAGTACACCAGCTGATCCACCTCATTGTCCTGAGCAGATTTGTTTTTACTATTGCTGTTAAATCCTGCTGTAATAAATTATGTCCAGTTCAGTTTACTGCTATCTCTCTCTCTCTCGCTGTCTCTCTCCTCTTCACAGCGCTGCCTGCAAACAGTAAACTGCAACAAAACTCTGTAAATGAAGGATTCTGCCTCCTTATGATAGAAATGAGTCACCAAGGACTCTTGTAATTTTAAAGAGGATTTATCTTTTATGTTCTTTTCTGTAAATCCAAAACAGGTTAGGTGTTGGTTTTGTACAGTATTGTATTTTTTACCTTTGACATTCCCTTGATAAGTCATATCCAGGTGTTATAGGGATTTGTGTGTGTTTCTCAGTGTAGAGTCTAGACCAGGGGTGTCAAACTCATTTCGCATCGTGGGCCACATACGGCCTAGGGAGATGTCAAGTGGGCCGGACCATTAAAATTATACCATACTCTGCTACACTGCTCCACGAAATTGAAAATTTATGGAGTTGTATGAACAGTAGAATTCCATCACACAACTTTTGTTTTGAAGCTGCTGACTAACATTAAAGTGCACATTTTTTAAATCACCACAGTAAGGATTCATCTTCACAGAGCTGTATTCTTTCAATGCAAACAGTATCTAAGGCAGCATTTTAAAGGTGTTAGTCTAGTCTGGACTTGTATTTGTTCCTGAAACTTGGCATCTTTTGGCCTGTACAAGTGCATCAACACCAGGTGTCATGTCCTGACTAGCTGTCACTTTCAGAATGTCATTTAAGTGCTTGTTTGTGAGCCTTGAACGCATTTTTGTTTTATTGATATTCATCACTGAGAAAATTTGTTCACAAAGGTAGGTTGTCCCAAACATGCACAAAATTTTAGCAGCCAGGGCTGTTAATTTGGGGTACCCTGGTAGTAGATACTGATAAAATCTGTCCAGACCTACAGAGGCAAATTTGCCCTTCAAATCTGCATCACACTGCAAATCAATTATCTCTAGCTGAATTTCGACCGGCAGATCAGAAGCTTTAACTGTGAAAGGTGAGCGAAAAACTGAAAATTCTGTCTCAAGTTCACCAAATACCTGAAAACGTTTCTCAAACTCCCGCAGTAGTCCTGCAATTTTGTCTTTGTACCGTTTCATGTCCGCATCAGGTCTGGTCACACACACATCTCTCAGACAGGGGAAATGAGCAGGGTTGCCATTTGCCAGTTGCATCTCCCACAAAGTCAGCTTCAACTTAAATGCATGTATGTTGTCAGAAAACTGTGTGACAACTTTTTGCGGCCTTGCAACATTTTGTTCAGATTGTTCAAGTGTTCAGTAATATCAACCAAGAATGCAAGGTCCCGTAGCCATTCCTGAGATTGTAATTCCAACACCGGTTTTCCTTTTTCTCCATGAACTGTCCGATTTCCTCTCGTAGATCAAAGAAATGCCTCAGCACAGCGCCTCGGCTTAACCATCTCACTTCAGTGTGGTATGGCAGGCTGTGGGTAATGTTGCTGTCGCTGAGAAGTTTGTCAAACTGACGATGGTTCAGACCTCTGGACCAGATGAAATTTACAGTGCGAACAACCACCTCCATGACGTGGTCCATTTTCAGCGACTTGCAACACAATGCCTCCTGGTGCAAAATACAGTGAAATGTCCAGAAACGATCTCCTCCATTAAGGGCTTGTACTTTGTCTTTGAACTTTGTCGCGACACCTGCTTTCTTTCCGACCATGGATGGCGCGCCGTCTGTAGCCAGGCTGACAGCGCGGGACCAGTCCACTCCAACTCTGTCCAATGCAGCAACGACAGAGCCGAAAATGTCCTCGGCTGTTGTGGTGTCCATCATTGGCACCAACTCAAGAAACTCTTCAGTAACAGTCAATGTCTCATCAACTCCTCGAATAAATATGGCCAGTTGGGCCACGTCTGTGATGTCAGTGCTCTCGTCAATTGCCACGGAAAATGCAATAAATGACTTGACTCTCTGTTTCAATTGACTGTCTAAATCTGCCGATAGTTCGAAATCCTCTCTGCTATAGTATTCCTCGTCAGGCTAATATTGGCAAAAGCTTGTCGCTTCTCGGGACATACAAGTTCAGCCGCCTTCATCATGCATCGTTTAACAAAGTCACCGTCGGAATACGGCTTCGATGCTAATGCTATTTCGCTAGCAATTAGGTAGCTGGCTTTACCGCTGCTTCACTGACTTCTCGGCTCTGGATGAAAGTTGACTGCTGTTTCCTCAGACCCGCCAGCAATTCGTTAATCTTATCTCTTCTCAGTTGTCCTTGCAAGCCGTCATATTTTTCGCTGTGATGAGTCTCGTAGTGGCGTCGAATATTATATTCCTTCAATACCGAAACTTGTTGCAAACACACCAAGCACGAAGGTTTTCCGTGCATCTCTGTAAATAAATAGGACGTGGTCCATTTTTCTTTGAAAATTCTACACTCCTTATCTACTTTTCTCCGTTTGGATAATGACATTTTGGCTAATGAGGGTGTAGCGGAGAGGTAGAGACCAAGGTATTAACAACGTCGTAACAAGCAGCAGATGGCGCATTGATACCGTCTGCTGTTTTCAGTCTGTCTCAGTGATGCGGCTTGTCTTCTACTCTGATGGAAAGAGTGCGCCCCTTAGCGGATAATCCATGAATTGCAGCGAATTAAAAATATTAATTCCATGTCTTTTATGCATTTTTTCCACTTTCAAATTATCCTGCGGGCCTGATCGAACCTCCTTGGGGGCCGGTTCCGGCCCGCGGGCCGGATGTTTGACACCCCTGGTCTAGACTGTAAAGATACAGTTTTAGATCCAACACCCACCCCTTTACACATGTTCACTCCCCTTCGCTGACGTGAAAGTATTAGATAAGTCCCTGCAATATGATGGAAAGCTTAGCTCACTAGAGGAACTTGTGGACTTATACTATCATGTAGCTTATCCAGTCATCGCAGAGTCACTGGGGAGGGAACTAACGAGGACAGTGACAGGAAAGTGAGTTATCCGACTAGAATCCCCAAATTCTGTCTGGATGAAGATTAAGTCCTGATGGATGCAGTATGAATTTAGCTGTTTACTAATGCTGCAGTGTGTTGTTGTCTCTCCCTCTACAGGATAGGCCTCCTGCTTCTGGGAAAGCCTCTGGACAGGGAGACCACTGACCAGTATCGTCTCATTGTCACTGCCTCTGATGGCAACCTAGGAGGGGTGAGAAACTTTATTCAGAATGGAAATGGATTGATTGATGGATGGATGGATGGTTTTACTGATTGATATCAATGTGCAGGTCTGACTTTCTATGATTCATACAAAGGTCACAGTCAGGATACAGGGGCCGCTTGCACCAGTTGGGCTCCAGTTGGGCTCCGCTGTAAAATGCACTCTAAGCAGGACCTAAAAATGTGACCTGTTGTGCCACATGGGCGTAAGCCCTTCTATGAGCTATAAATGCTACGCTTAATAGGGAGCAGGCATACACTCTTAGAAAAAAAAGGTGATGTCTAGAACCTAAATGGGTACTTTGGCTGTCCCCATAGCAATCTATATTTTCAAAATCATGTGAGTCTCAAGTTCATATTTCACAACCTCTGCAGGCTTTATAAATTGCATGTGTGTGAGTCAATAGCAATAGCAAATAATCATCTATAAGTATATGCTAGGTAAAGCTCCGCCTTATCTCAGCTCACTGGTCACAATAACTACACCCACCCGTAGTACACGCTCCATCAGGTATATCTCACTGGTCATCCCCAAAGCCAACACCCACTTTGGCCGCCTTTCCTTCCAGTTCTCTGCTGCCAGTGACTGGAATGAATTGCAAAAATGAAGCTGGAGACTTACATTTCCATCACTAACTTTAAACATCAGCTATTTGAGCAGCTAATCGATCGCTGCAGCTGTACATAGTCAATCTGTAAATGGCTCACCCAATCTACCTACCTCATCCCCATATTGTATTTATTTACTTTGCTGCTCTTTTGCACACCAGTATCACTAGTTACACACCATCATCTGCTCATCATCATCTGCTCATCTATCACTCCAGTGTTAATCTGCTAAATTGTAATTACTTTGCTACTATGGCCTATTTATTGCCTTACGACCTCATGCCATTTACACACACTGTACATAGACTTTTTTCCCCCTATTGTGTTATTGACTGTATGCTTGTTTATTCCATGTGTAACTCTGTGTTGTTGTTTCTGTCGCACTGCTTTGCTTTATCTTGGCCTGGTCGCAGTTGTAAATGAGAACTTGTTCTCAACTAGCCTACCTGGTTAAATAAAGTTTCATAAAATACAAATAAATTGTAAAAATAGACTAGGCCTCCACTTGATTTAGGATACATTAGCAAAATAAAATGTTCAGAGCAATGATAGATGAGTCAGCAAATACTGTAGATGAGCTATCACTTCCACTTATTTGCCCAGACAGAGATCAATTGACCAAATATACAGACGGAAATTCAGTTAAACAAAACCAGATTGATTGACTACGCTATCAGACAAGTCATTGGATTTTGGTTGGGAGTAGGCTATGCCTACTACACGAGTGAACAGAAAAAATATCCACTTGTTATCATAACATGCTAGAAAAAAATTCTGATCAGTGCTAGATGCGCAAACTAGACTAAATATGGTGATGAGCACACCTCAACATAGCTAACCATTTCCCAGTAATTGTAACCAAATATCTAAAGATTCGGTGAATATGAAAATCTGACATAGATTTATCAAAACGTGTCTCCATGCTTGCCTCAAAGCAGAAAACAAAGAAATCAACAGAAGCGACCTTTCTAACTCAGTTGCCGGCGAGGAAGGAAACTATTCAGGGATTTCACCATGAGGC
This sequence comes from Oncorhynchus nerka, assembly GCF_034236695.1. Classification (NCBI taxonomy): domain Eukaryota; kingdom Metazoa; phylum Chordata; class Actinopteri; order Salmoniformes; family Salmonidae; genus Oncorhynchus; species Oncorhynchus nerka. The sequence continues at coordinate 40,121,976 of NC_088423.1, read as the reverse complement.
CAATGATGATATTAAAACAGTTACTGAATGTAATGCCTGTGATAGGAGAAAACTGAGGATGGATCAACAACATTGTAGTTACTTTACAATACTAACTTAAATGACAGAGTGAAAAGAAAGAAGCCTGTATAGAATAAAAATATTCCAGAACATGCATCCTGTTTGCAATAAGGCACTAAAGTAGTACTGCAAAAAATGTGTCAAAGAAATGCATTTTTTCTCCTGAATTCAAAGTGTTGTGTTTGGGGCAAATCCAAGAGTACTACTCTTCATATTTTCAAGCATGGTGGTGGCTGCATCATGTTATGGGTATGCTTGTCATCGGCAAGGACTATGGAGTTTTTTTGGGGGGGAGTAAAAATAAACGTAATAGAGCTAAGCACAGGCTAATCGTGGATGAAAACAGGGCTCAGTCTGCTTTCCAACCTACACTGTAAGACAAAAAATTCACCTTTCAGCAGGACAATTACCTAAAATACAAGGCCAAATACACACTGGAGTTGCTGACCAAGAAGGCAGTGAATGTTCCTGAGTGGCCAATTTAAATCGATTTGAAAATCTATGGCAATAACTGAGGATTTTTTTAAAGAATAATGAAATGAATGAAGATTTTTGAAATGAATAATGGGCAAATACAGGTGTGGAAAGCTCTTAGAGACTTACCCAGAAAGACTCACAGCTGTAACCGCTGCCAAAGGGGCTTCTACAAAGTATTGACTCAGTGCTGTGAATACTTGCATACCAGTCAAAAGTTTGGACACAGCTACTCTTTTCAAGGGGTTTTCTTTATTTTAACTTTTTTTCTATATTGTAGAATAATAGTGAAGACATCAAAACTATGAAATAACAAAAGTGATAAACACATCAAAATATATTTGAGATTCTTCAAAGTAGCCACCCGTTGCCTTGATAACAACTTGCACACTCTTGGAATTCTCTCCACCAGCTTCATGAGGTAGTCACCTGGAATGCTTTTCAATTAACAGGTATACCTTGTTGAAAGTTAATGTGGAATTTATGCGTTTGACCCAATCAGTTGTGTTGTGACAAGGTAAGGAGGGTATACAGTAGATAGCCCTATTTGGAAGAAGACCAAGTCCATATTATGGCAAAAACAGCTCAAATAAGAAAAGAGAAACGATAGTCCATCTTGCTTTAAGACATGAAGGTCAGTCAATCCGTAAAATGTCAAGAACTTTGAAAGTGCAGTCAAAAGAACCATCAAGCGCTATGTTGAAACGGTCTCTCATGAGGACCGCCACAGGACAGGAAAACCCAGAGTTACCTCTGCTGCAGAGGATAAGTTACCAGCCTCAGAAAGTGCAGCCCAAATAGATACTTCACAGACTTCAAGTAACAGACACATCTCAACATCAACTGTTCAGTGGAGACGTGAATCAGACCTTTATGGTTGAATTGTTGCAAATAAACCACTACTAAAGGACAGCAACAATAATAAGAGACTTACTTGGGTCAAGAAATACGAATAATGGACATTAGACCGGTGGAAATCTGTCCTTTGGTCTGATGAGTCCAAATTTTAGATTTTTGGTTCTATTTGGGCCATGTCTTTGTGAGACGCAGAGTAGTTGAACAGATGATCTCTGCATGTGCGGTGCATGAAACTTGGAGGCGGAGGTGTGATGGTGTGGGGGTGCTTTGCTGGTGACACTGCCTGTGATTTATTTAGAATTCAAGGCACCCTTAACCAGCATGGCTACCACAGCATTCTGCAGCGATACGCCATCCCATCTGGTTTGCACTTACTGGGACTATCATTTTGTTTTTCAACAGAACAATGACTCAACACACCTCCAGGCTGTGTAAGGGCAATTTGACAAATAATGAGTCATGGAGTCCTGGATTAGATGACCTGACCTCCACAATCACCCGACCTCAACCCAATTGAGATTGTTTGTGATGAGTCGGACTGCAGAGTGAAGGAAAATCAGCCAACTAGTGCTCAGCATATGTGGGAACACCTTCAAGACTGCTGGACAAGCATTTCAGGTGAAGCTGGTTGAGAGAATGCCAAGAGTGTGCAAAGGTGTCATCAAGGCAAATGGGAGACAAAGGACTGTGAGACATAGGTTTTCTCCTAGACACATGAAAAGTGGGATGAATACGGAGGGTACGGGGCAACAGAAGATGAACTGTAGAGGGGATAATGTTCTTTGCGGTACTCCAACCGGAGGGGCAGGTTACAGTATCCTGGCTTCGCCCCTCTCAGCACTCGCCTCTCCCAAGGTTTCGGGGTCGCCAGCAGCTGACCAGGCGTTCTCTGACCTTTTAAATGTTGATTCACCTCAGCCCCCATCTTAGTCCATCTTGACCCCTTCCGTCAGTTTGTGGTGGAGGTCGACACCTCAGATGTTGAAGTGGGGGACGTCCTGTCCCAGCGTTCTTCCCAGGACCAAATGCTCCACTCCTGCACTATCCTCTCCCATCGTCTTACCCCTGCTGAGATGTGGGAAATCGAGAACTCCTCACCGTCAAGGTGGTGTTGGAGTAGTGGAGGCACTGGTTGGAAGGGGCAGAACACCCATTCTTAGTGTGGACTGGCCATAAGAACCTGGAATATCTCCGCACCGCCAAGCGCCTCAACTCTAGGCAGGCTCGTTGGGCCCTGTAGTTCACCCGGTTCAATATCACTCTCTCCTACCGCCCGGGGTCCAAGAACATGAAGCCGTACGCAATCTCATAGTTGTATTGCCCTGCTGCTACTCTGTCTGACCCGAGACCATCCTCCCTACCTCCTGTCTAGTGGCTGCAGTCATCTGGGGTATTGAGAGCATGGTCCGTAAGGCTAACCGGATGTTTGTCCCGGACCCTGCCCATTCCCCAGTCCTGGAATAGACACATTCCTCCAAACTGACCTGTCATCCAGGCTCCAGTCGGACCCTAATGAATAAAGGGTCTGAAGACTTATGTAAATGTGATATTTCTTTTTTTTTTTTCTTTTTTTTTTTACATTTGCAAACATTTCTAAAAACCTGTTTTTACTTTGTCATTATCCAGGCTGAAATGTAAGTCAAGGGGTCTGAATATGTTCTTAATGCACTGAAAATGATTTAGTATATCTAAAGACAAGAATGGGTGACAATATATGCCTATCACTTGTAAATGATATATTATCACTTGTGAATGATGCCCAGCGAATCATAGTCGCACACGTCATGTTGCCTAGCCCATAGACCTATATGTTTTAATAAGTGGCCAAATAACTTCTTAAAATGAGGCACATTAATCCGCTTTGCAAGGGGTGTAGAGCCTAACTAGTATACATAAGCTGTACGTGAGTTTCAAGTTTAGGGAAGATAATTTTAACCATAAAAATGCACCTTATATTAACCGGTATCACAAGCATTACAAGCATAATCGCATTTGCGGTCACTTTTGAAAATGGTGTTTTCCAGGTAATGGAACATTTGCACTTATAACCCACTGCCATGTGTGCATTGCTGCACTTATAATGTGAAGAAATAGTCTAATAGTTTATCAACATTTTAAGCTATACGTTCTGATCTGTTGCGTCAGCCACATTGCGTAAAAACATGTTTTTTTATGTTAGTGGTTGTATTAATTTGAGATCTATCGCATCCCACAACCATCCCAGACTATGTTTTGAATATTTATTTCTCACAGAATAGAATAGGTCAACTTTTGTACTATGGAGGACAGTAGATTGACATAGGCTAGTGTTTTTGCTGTTCTTTAGGCCTTCTCATCTTGTTGGCTGACGAAAAGTAAATGTGGACAGTTCTTCCAATATCTTCAATATGCACCTCGGATTGGATGAGGAAGTGTGCAGTAGTGTCCCCAATGTGTCTGTCTTCACTTGTGGCCAGTGATAAAGACCTGATCACGTGATGGAGAGTCATGTGAGTGAGAGGTGCTTCAGAGCGTGCAGCACTCAGGGAGAAGAGCACAACGCAGCGGTCTGTGCCAAGGGCACAACTGCCACTGGCCGCAAAATGCATGGATTATTTAAGGGAACATTACAGCCACACAAAGGGGATGCCACCGGGAAATTCGAGACATTATCAAGTGCTTGTCAAATTGTGAATGAGAGTCTGATGAAGTGTGTACAGCCTGCGCAAAACAACCAACCAGAGCTCAAGCCTTTCAATTTACTTTTTTCAAATCATCATTAGAGTCGCATCATGCAGCCTTACAATGTATTAAAAATCAAAACATATAGCCAAACGTTTGTAGAACATCTAAAGTTACATTAATAATTTAATCTATTAAGAATCTTGACCAGAACCAAAACATTTAATCATATATTGCTCCAATGCTAGCCTCTCTACACTGGTTCCCTGTTAGGCTAGGGCTGATTTCAAGATTTTACTGCTAACCTATATAAAGCATTACATGGATTTGCTCCTACCTATCCCTCCGATTTGGTCCTGCCGTACATACCTACACATACTCTACGTTCCCAAGACACAGGCCTCCTTAGTGTCCTGAGAATTTCTAAGCAAACAGTTGGATGCAGGGCTTTCTCCTATAGAGCTCCATTTTTATGGATTGGTTGGCCTATCCATGTGAGAGACACAAACTTGGTCTCGACCATCTTTACTGACGACTCATCTCTTCAATAGGTCCTATGATTGAGTGTAGTCTGGCCCAGGGGACCGAAGGTGAACGGTAAGGCACTGGAGTGATGAACTGCCCTGCTGTCTCTGCCTGGCCGGCTCCTCTCTCTCCACTGGGATTCTCTGCCTCTGACCCTATTACGGTGTCACTGGCTTACTAGTGCTCTTCCATGACGTCCCTAGGAGGGGTGCGTCACGTCATACCAGGCTTTTTTCGCTACACTCGACTTGTTGAGACTGGCTGAGTCACTGCTGTGATCTTCCTGTCCGGTTTTGCACCCCCCTGGGCTCGTGCGGTGGAGGAGATCTTGTATGCTATGCTCAGCCTTGTCTCAGTGTAGTTATTTGGTGGTATGTTGATATCCCTCTAGTGGTGTGGGGGTTGTGCTTTGGCAAAGTGGGTGGGGTTATATCCTGCCTGGTTGGCCCTGTCCGGTGGAATCGTCAGACCCCCGAATGTGGCCTTAAGTGTCTATGCTTTAACACGCCATGTGCCGGGGGGCTAGGTTCAGTCTGTCGTATGTGGTGAAATTCTCCTGCCTTACCTGGTGTCCTGTGTGAACTTAAGTATGCTCCCTCTAATTCTCTCATCTCTCTCTGTCTCTCTTTCCCCTCCCGGAGAACCTGAACCCTAGGACCATGCCTCAGGATGATTCCTGGCTGATGATTCCTGGCTGTCACCATCCCCAATCCACCTTGTTGTGCTGCTGCTCCAGTTTCAACTGTTCTGCCTGCGGCTATGGAACCCTGACCTGTTCACCGAAAGTGAAACCTTGTCCCAGACCTGCTGTTTTTGACCCTCTCTCTCCCTCTCCCTCTCCCTCTCTCTATCCCCCTCTCTACCGCACCTGCTGTCTCGACCTCTGAATGCTCGGCTATAAAAAGCCAACTGACATTTACTCCTGAGGTGCTGACCTGTTGCACCCTCTACAACCACTATGATTATTATTTACCCTGGTGGTCATCTATGAATGTTTGAACATCAAGAAGAACGCCTTAATGGCAATGTACAAAGAGGACTGGCCACCCTACAGAGCCTGGTTCTTCTCTCGGTTTATTCCTAGGTTCCTGCCTTTCTAGGGAGTTTTTCCCTAGCCACCATGCTTCGACATCTGCATTTCTCGCTGTTTGGGGTTTTAGGCAGGGTATCTGTATAAGCACTTTGTGACATCTGCTGATGTCAAAAGGGCTTTATAAATACGTTTGATTGATTGACTGATTGATTGATGTACTTTTGTGCCAACAAAAATAAGGGGTTAAATATGTGTGCAAAACAACACAAATATTTCCTGAGCTTTTTAAACCTCCTACATATAGAACAGACACTTCAAACGTTTTTTTTTTACTGTCTTCTTTTTGCCAATTATGAATATTTTATTCAATGCAATTCTATGGGCTATAGTAGTAAAGGCCAAATTCAATATTTGATCAAATTATTGTTTTATATTGTTTTAATACCTAAAGATGTTCTAAAATTCCAACTCATATAGCTAAATGATCCATTGCATGGCCATCTTAAAACCATTCAAATAAGTTACAGTGCCTTCAGAAAGTATTCACACCCCTTGACTTTTTCCAACTTTCTGTTGTTACAAAGTGGCATTAAAATGGATTCAATTTAAAAAAAATGTTACCGTTCTACACTAAATACTTGATAATGTCAAAGTGGAAGAAAAATTCTAACATTTGTAACAATAAATATGAAAAATTAAACACTAATATATCCTGATTACATAAGTATTCAACCCTTTGAGTCAATACATGTTAGAATCACCTTTGGCAGCAATTAGAGTTGTCTGGGTACATGTCTGGGTAAATCTATAAAAGCTTTCCACACCTGGATTGTGCAAAATTCGCACATTCTTTTCAAAATTCTTCAAGCTCTGTCAAATTGGTTGTTGGTCATTGCTAGACAACTATTTTCAGGTCTTGCCATATATTTCCACACTGATTTAAGTCAAAACTGTAACTCGGCCACTCAGGAACATTCACTGTCTTATTGGTAAGCAACTCCAGTGTAGATTTGACATTGGGATTTAGGTTATTATACTACTGAAAGGTGAATTCATCTTCCAGTGTCTGGTGGAAATCAGACTGTATCAGGTTTTCTTCTAGGATTTTGCCTGTGCTGAGCTCCATTCCATTTCTTTTTTATCCTGAAAAACATTTACAAGTATACCCATTACATGATGCAGCCACTACGATGCATGCAAGTCTGGAAAGTGGTACTAAATGCATTTGACATATTTTTTTGCAGTACTACTTTAGTGCCTTGTTGCAAACAGGATGCATGTTTGGGAATATTTTGTATTATTTACAGGCTTCCTTCTTTTCACTCTGTCAATTAGGTTAATATTGTGGATTAACTGCAATGTTGTTGATCCCCATGCTCAGTTATTTCCTATCACGGCCATTAAACTGTTTTTGTAACTGTTTTAAAGTTACCATTGGTCTCATGGTGATATCCCTGAGTGGTTTCCTCCCTCTCCAGTAACTGAGTTAGGAAGGACGCCTGTATATTTCTAGTGACCGGGTGTATTGATACACAATCCAACTTCACCATGCTCGAAGGGATATTAAATGTCTGCGTTTTATTTTTTACCCATCTACCAAGGCATTGGAAAACCTCCCTGGTCTTTGTGGTTGAATATGTGTTTGAAATTCACTGCTCAGCTGAGGGACGTTACAGATGTGTTGGGTTCAGAGATCAGGTAGTCATTCAAAAATCATGTTAAGAAGTAGCATAGAGTTCATCCATGCAACTTTTTAAAAATGTTTATATTTTTTACCAGCTTTTTCAATATTGTCTCATCTCTGCAACAGGCTCGGCAGGCAAAGGCTGAGTCCTCCAAAACATGACCCGCCTAACCGCGCTTCTTAACACCTGCCCGCTTAACCCGGAAGCCAGCTGGACCAATGTGAAAACACTGTTCAACTGATGGCCGAGGTCAGCCTGCATGTATGCAACAAGGCACTCAAGTAATACTGCAAAAAGAAACACGGCAAAGGAATATACTTTTTGGACTAAATCCAACACAACACATCACTGAATAACTGCATCGCTAGTTTCAAGCATGGTGGTGGCTGCATCATAGTATGGGTATGCTTGACATCGGCAAAGACTGGGGAGTTTCTCAGGATAAAAATAAATGGGATTTAGCTAAGCACAGGCAAAATCCTAGAGGAAAACCTGCTTTAGTCTGATACACTGAGCGAGGAATTCACCTTTCTGCAGTAAAATAACATAAAGCCAAATCCTGTGTAGCCAAGTTACAGTGTTGACTTAAATCTGCTTAAAAAATAGAGGTGAGGAGGAGGATTATTTAAAATACTGTTTGAAGAGGTAGGGTTCAGATGTTTTCGGGAGATGGGCAGGGACTCTGCTGTCCTAGCTTCAGGGGGAAGCTGGTTCCACCATTGGGGTGTCAGGACAGAGAAGAGCTTGGACTGGGCTGAGTGGGAGCTGCCCTCCCGTAGCGGTGGGAGGGCCAAGAGAACTGAGGAGGCAGAACGGAGTGCTGGGTTATGGTGAAGGGTTTGAGCATAGCCTGAAGGTAGTGAGGGGCAGTTCCTCTTGCTGTTCCGTAGATAAGTACCATGTTGTAGTGGATGCGAGCTTCGACTTGAAGACAGTGGAGTGTGCAGCGAAGCAGGTGGCTTTAGCATTCTGGATAAGTTGCAAGGGTTTGATGTAACAAGCGGGGAGCCAGCCAACAGCGAGTTACTGTACTCCAGACTGGAGAGGAAAAGCGCCTGGATTAGGATCTGCGCCACTTCCTGTGTGAGGTAGGGTCGTACTCTACGGATGTTGTAGAGCATAAATCTGCAGGAGCGGGTCACTGCTTTGATGTTTGCAAAGAACGACAGGGTGTTGTCCAGGGTCAGTTCTGTCTCATGGAGCTTGAAGTGGTGGGCCGACGTCCAAGTCGAGATATCTGCCAGGCACTCAGAGCCACCTGCGTGTCAGAAGGGGGGAAGGAGAAAGTAGTTGAGCGTCATTCGCATAGACATGATAGGAGAGATCATGCAGGGGTATTACGGAGCCGAGTGACTTAGTGTATAAAGAGAAGAGATGGCCTAGAACCGAGCCCTGGGGGACACCAGTAGTGAGAGTACATGGTACAGACACAGATCCTCTCCACGTCACCTGGTAGGAGCGGCCTGCCTGGTGGGATGCAATCCAAGAGTGTGCATAGCCTGAGACGCCCATCCTTGGGAGGGTGGAGAGGAGGATCTGATGGTTCAGGGTGTCAAAGGCAGCAGATAGATCAAGGAGGAAGAGAACAGAGGATAGAGAGTCAGCTTTGGCAGTGTGGAGAGACTCTGTGACACAGAGAATAGCAGTCTCGGTTGAGTGACCCTTCTTGAAGCCCGTTTTTGTGAGAAGACTGATTTTCAGGATGTCTCATGGTCTGACAAACACCGCTCTAGCTCTACCACCTTTCACCGCAGATATATATATACCAAAGTGTGGGAACACGACTTAAAATTAATAATGGATTTGGTTAATTCAGCCACACCATTGCTGACAGGTGTATAAAGTTGAGCATACAACCAGCCATGTAATCTCCATAGACAAACATTGGCAGTATAATGGCCTTACTGAAGAGCTCAGTGATTTCAATGTGGCACCGTCATAGGATTCCACCTTTCCAACAAGCCAGTTTGTCAAATTTCTTCCCTGCTAGAGCTGCCCTGGTCAACTGTTCTTGCTTTTATTGTGAAGTGGAAACATCTAGGAGCAACAACGGCTTAGCTTTTGAAGTGATAGGCCACACAAGGTCACAGAAGGGGACCTCCGAGTGTTCAAGTATGTAGTGTGTAAAAATCATCTGTTCTCTGTTGCAACACTCACGACCGAGGTCCAAACTGCCTCTGGAAGCAACGTCAGCACAAGAACTGTTCGTCAGGAGCTTAATGAAATGGGTTTCCATGGCCGAGTAGCCACACACATTCCTGAAATCTGGACTCTGAAGCAGTGGAAATGCGTTGTCTGGGGGGATGAATCACGCTTCACCATCTGGCAGTCCGACGGACAAATCTGAGTTTGGCGGATGGCATGAGAACGCCACCTGCCCCAATTCATAGTGCCAACTGTAAAGTTTGGAGGAGGAATAATGGTCTGGGGCTTTTTCGTGGTTTGGGCTAGGCCCCTTAGTTCCAGTAAAAGGAAAGCTTAACGCTACAGCACACAATTACATTCTAGATGATTAGGTGTTTCCAACGTTGTGGCAACAGTTTGGGGAAGCCCCTGTCCTGTTTCAGCATGACAATGCCCCCTTGGAAAAAGCCAGGTCCATACAGAAATGGTTTGTTGAGATCGGTGTGGAAGAACTTGACTGGCCTTTACAGAGCCCTGACCTCAACCCCATTGAATACTTTTGGGATGAATTTGAACGCTGACTACGAACCAGGCCTAATCGCCCTTCATCAGTGCCTGACCTCACTAATCCTCTTGTGACTACATGGAAGCAAGTCCCCGCAGCAATGTTCCAACATCTAGTGGATAGACTTCACATTGGAGTGGAGGCTGTTATAGCAGCAAAAGGGGGACCAACTCCATATTAATGTCCATGGTTTTGGAATGAGATGTTCGATGAGCAGGTGTCCAAATACTTTTGGTCATGTAGCTTTTCTCTAGCTTAAACTGACAGATTTTGATGGGGATTTTTGTTATCGATTGACGCACAGGTGTGTTAATCGACTCTTGGGATTTCAACTTAAAAAAAAACAGAGGTTGTCTTGATTAGCACTCGCACCATCATGAACAACATCAGCAGCTGCAGGCCTCAATATTGATGGTGTCAAGGTCCTCCCCTTCTTTGAGGTTCACAACCTGGGTGTGATACAGTAAGTGACAGTCAGCTCTCGTTTGAGGCACACTTCAAGAGTATGACCAAAGTAAATTTTTTCCATCTACGGAACATTGCCAAGTTACGACCTATGCCAACAAAACCTGTGGCTAAGTGACTCATCTACACCTTTATTTCACCTTGTCTGAAATATTGTATTGCCCGTTTTGTTTGCGCATCTGCCAAGTGCCTATAGTATGTCCAGAACTGCGCTGCACGTGTCCTCACACACACTTCCCCCCCATGAGCACATCACTCCAGTGCTGTTCAACCTCCACTGGCTCCCCATATGCTGACACATTGACTACAAAATTCTGGTTCACACCTACCAAGCTATCCACAACTCTGGACACAAGTACCTGTCTGACTTCATTCTACCCTCCTGCTCCTCCAGGTCCATCTCCTTTCAGCAGCCCTGCATCAGACTAAAACCTATGGGTGACAGGGCATTCAGTTGCATGACTCTGCAGCTGTGGAATGCACTTGCAGACACTGTAAGGGCTCCAGAGTCTCTGTCCCCCTTTAAGGCACAGCTCAAGAACGTTCTGCCCAATCATTGGTAAAATATCTGATTGGTCAGAAGACCAATTACTGGCAGAACTGGGCTCCCCGTGTCTACGCAGCCTTTGTCTTTCAAAAAATAAATACAGAAATCAAATGTATTTATGAAGCCCATTTGACATCAGTAGATGTCACAAAGTGCTATGCAGAAACCCATCCTAAAACCCCAAACGGCAAGCAATGCAGATAAAGAAGCACGGCGGGTAGGAAAAACTCTCTAGAAAGGCAGGAACCTAGGAAGAAACACTGAGGGGTGGCCAGTCCTCCTCTGACTGTGCAGGGTGGAGATTATAAGAGTACATGGCCATTAAGGCCAGATTGTTCTTCAAGATGTTCAAACATTCATAGATGACCAGCAGGGGCAAATAATAGTTTCAGTGGTTGTAGAGGGTGCAACACGCAACACGTCAGTCCCTCAGGAGTTAATGTCAGTTGGCATTTCATAGCCGAGCATTCAGAGGTTGAGAGAGAAAGTTGAAATCAGCAGGTCCGGGACAAGGTAGCACGTCCGGTGAACAGGTCAGGGTTCCATAGCCGCAGGCAGAACAGTTGAAACTGGAGAAGCAGCACAACCAGGTGGACTGGGGACAGCCAGGAGTTATCAGGCCAGGTAGTCCTGACCTTATGAAATCATGAGTCTTCAGTAAAGACTTAAAGGTCGAGACCAAGTCTGTGTCTCTCACATGGATAGGCAGACCATTGCATAAAAATTGAGCTCTATAGGAGAAAGCCCTGCCTCCAGCTATATGCTTCAGAATTTTGGGGACAATACGTTTTGTGACGTTTTGTGTAGGTATGTACGGCTGGACCGAATCGGAGAGATAGGTGCTTTGTAGGTTAAAACCTCTTGCTTCTACTTGGGACGCTTGCGTCCAAACTAGAGCTCTGGAAATGCAAATGCGCTACGCTAAATGCTAATAGTATTAGTTAAAACTCAAAAGTTCATTAAAATACACATGCAGGGTATCGAATTAAAGCTACACTCGTTGTGAATCCAGGCAACAAGTCAGATTTTTAAAATGCTTTTCGGCGACAGCATGAGAAGCTATTATCTGATAGCATGCACCAATACACTACAACACAAAAGCACAGCAGGGGACGTAAACAAAATAATTAGCATTTCGGCGTTACACAAACCGCACAATAAAATAGAAAACAGTCATTACCTTTCACCATCTTCTTTGTTGGCACTCCTAGATGTCCCATAAACACTATTGGGTCTTTATTTCGATTAAATCGGGCCATATAAAGCCAAGATATCGTTATATGTAGACTGTGTGATAAACGAAAAAAACAGCGATTTCACAACGTAACGTCATTTTTTAAAATTCAAAAAGTAGACGATAAACTTTCACAAAACACTTCGAAATACGTTTGTAATGCTACTTTAGGTATTAGTAAACGTTAATAAGCGATAAAAATCATCCGTAGGCGATGTAAAAATCATTAGCTGTCGTCTTGGAAAAAATTTCACGATAGAGCTCTTCCAGAATGATCTGGGCGGAGACTGGAGGTAAGTGGTGCCCCTGTTTCGGTTCAACCAAGAATCAAAGATGATTCAATTCACAAGACTCTAGACAACATGGGGATGCTGTGGGAGTTGAATGCTCGGTCTTATCTAATTCGGCTCACTGTTAACAATTGCTGGAAGTGGTGCAAGGATATTTATTTCCATTTTCTGTGATCAGGTTTTCCTGCGCTTTCCGATGTAACGCACGTTATGTTATAGCCACAGTCGTGATTTAACCAGTTTTAAAAACGTCCGAGGGTTTCCTATCCACACATTCTAACCATATGAACGTACTATATTCCTGGCATGAGTAGCAGGGCTCTGAAATGTTGCGCGATTTTTAACAAAATGTTCAAAAAAGTAGAGGGTAGGAGCAACTGGTTAACAGTAAAACCTTGAAATCTGCCCTACCCTTAACAGGAAGTGAAGCCATTGAAGAGAAGCTAGCACTGGAGTAATATGATCACATTTTTGGTTCTAGTCAAGATTCTAGCAGCCGTGTATAGCACTAACGGAAGTTTATTTAGTGCTTTATCCGGGTAGCCGGAGAGTAGAGCATTGCAGTAGTCTAATCTAAAGTGAAAAAAGCATTGATTCGTTTTTCTGCATAATTTTTGGGACAAAAAGTTTTAGATTTTTGCAATGTTACTAAGATGGAAAAACGCTGTCCTTCAAATAGTCTTGATATGTTCGTCAAAAGAGAGATCAGGGTCCAGAGTAACGCCGAGGTCCTTCACAGTTTTATTTGAGACGACTGTACAACCATCAAGATTAATTCTCAGATCCAACAGCAGATCTCTTTGTTTCATGTGACCTAGAACAAGAATGTCTGTTTTGTCCGGGTTTAAAAGTAAAAGATTTGCCGCCATCCACTTCCTTACGTCTGAAACACAGCCTTCCATGGTAGGCAATATTCTAAATTGGTAGGCACAGGAAGTAGCAACGATTATTGAAATTATTCAATTACACCAAGGATACAACATGTTTGTGAGCAACCCGGTTTTGAGACTGTCTAGCAACGTGTGTGTGTGTGTGTGTGTGTGTGTGTGTGTGTGTGTGTGTGTAGTAGACAATTGAAAAGGCCATTAGTATAGAAATAGTGGTTGCATGTAAAAGCCATCATTTGTGTGTTTTCTATGATGTATGATGGCAAAGGAATACAGAGTGAGAAGGTGAGGCTGTAAAATGGACAGAGAGAAGGTCAAAGTGGGAGTGGCAGACAAATAAAGAGAGAGATAGAGAGAGGGATGCCCTGACCTCTCAGAAAAAGGTCACCAGCACTGGCCCTCTGTGTCCGAATGTTGAATGAAGGATTCTAGGGACCCTGAACTCCAATCCTCACCCTCTCCAGGGGCCCATAACCGCACCGAGGTATGTGTGTGTGTGTGTGTGTGTGTGTGCGCGCGTGTGTGTGTGTGTGTGTATCAGTGGTGTAAAGTACTTAAGTAAAAATACTTTAAAGTACTACTATTTGGGAGTATCTGTACTTTACTTTACTATTTATATTTTTGCATTGCATTTTACATTCCGACAGAAAATAATGTACTCTATCTTTTTTAAATAAATTTTCCCTGACACCCAAAATTACTCGTTACATTTTGACAGGAAAATTGTCCAATTCACAAACTAATCAAGAGAACATCCCTGGTCATCCCTACTGCATCTGATCTGGCAGACTCACTAAACACATTTTTTTTGTTTGTAAATTATGTCTGCAAAAAAAGTGCTGGTCTGGTTTTGTCATGCCCTGGTCGAAGTATTTTGTGTTTATCTTCATTTATTTTCAAAGGGTGTGGCATGGGTTTTTGTAAAATTGGGATTGTAGCTGTGTTCTGGTCTTTGTCACGTTCCCAATCAGAGGCAGGTGTTTATCGTTGTCTTGATTGGGTATTTAGGCAGCCATATAGGTTTAAGTGGGTGATTGTCCTTAGTGTCTTGATGTCCTTATTCTGTGTTGTTTTGTAGTTTGTTTGTATTTAGAGTGTTTGTATTTAGATTCGTGTTACGTTTGTTCATTAAACATGGATCGCAATCTACACACTGCATTTTCGTCCGACTCCTTCACCACATGAGAACCGTTACAGGTTTTCTTAATATAAGGAATTTGAAGTTATTTTTACCTTTGATTTTGATACTTAAGTATTCTTAAAAACACATACTTTTAGACTTTTTCTCAAGTATTATTTTACTGGGTGACTTTTACTTTTACTCAAGTAATTTTCTATTAAGGTATCTTTACTTTTACTCAAGCATGACAATTTGGTACTTTTTCCACCACTGGTGTGTGTGCGGGTGTGCGTGTGCATGTATAGGTGTGGACTTGCAAACATGTGAGCTTGTGTGTGTTTATTATGATGGAGTCCCCATGGGAGGAGGACAATTACTATCTGCACCTGCAGCCCATCAGGTGTAATAAAGTGAAATACAGTTGAGGAGATTATGGTGTTCAATATACATAGAGTGGGAGAGATTGTGTGCAATTGACTAGTGAGATAGAGAGAGGGTAGACAAAGAGGGCGCATCAGGAAAGAATGACAGAGCGAGAGAGAGAGAGAATGAGATAGATAGAGATGTGATTCGAGGTGCCCAAGGGTTCTGTAATTATAACAGATCTTCTGTAACCATGGGAACGTGACAGGGAGAGAGCAGAACCGCCCTCGTGATTCCCCTACATACACTACACGAGAGAAACACAAGAAGAGGTCTAATGAAGTGATATGAAGTTTTTTATTATTTTATTTTTTATTTCACCTTTATTTAACCAGGTAGGCAAGTTGAGAACAAGTTCTCATTTACAATTGCGACCTGGCCAAGATAAAGCAAAGCAGTTCGACCCATACAACGACACAGAGTTACACATGGAGTAAAACAAACATACAGTCAATAATACAGTAGAAACAAGTCTATATACGATGTGAGCAAATGAGGTGAGATAAGGGAGGTAAAGGCAAAAAAGGCCATGGTCGCAAAGTAAATACAATATAGCAAGTAAACCACTGGAATGGTAGATTAGCAGTGGAAGAATGTGCAAAGTAGAAATAAAAATAATGGGGTGCAAAGGAGCAAAATAAATAAATAAAATAAAACAAATACAGTAGGGAAAGAGGTAGTTGTTTGGGCTAAATTATAGGTGGGATATGTACAGGTGCAGTAATCTGTGAGCTGCTCTGACAGCTGGTGCTTAAAGCTAGTGAGGGAGATAAGTGTTTCCAGTTTCAGAGATTTTTGTAGTTCGTTCCAGTCATTGGCAGCAGAGAACTGGAAGGAGAGGCGGCCAAAGAAAGAATTGGTTTTGGGGGTGATTAGAGAGATATACCTGCTGGAGCACGTGCTACAGGTGGGTGATGCTATGGTGACCAGCGAGCTGAAATAAGGGGGGACTTTACCTAGCAGGGTCTTGTAGATGACATGGAGCCAGTGGGTTTGGCGACGAGTATGAAGCGAGGGCCAGCCAACGAGAGCGTACAGGTTGTAATGGTGTATAGTATATGGGGCTTTGGTGACAAAACGGATGGCACTGTGATAGACTTCATCCAATTTGTTGAGTAGGGTATTGGAGGTTATTTTGTAAATTGAGGCGGTTGAGGCGGAGATGATGGGGTTAGATATGTAGAGTGGGAGAGAATGACAAATGAGATACAGAGAGGGTAGACACAGAGGGCGCATCAGGAAAGAATGACAGAAAAAAAGGGATGTGATGTGAGGTGCCCAGGGGTTCTGTAATTATAACAGAACTTGTGGAACAATGGGTACCTGACAGGGTGAGAGCAGGACCCCCCTCGTGATTCCCTTACATACACTACATGACAAAAATTATATGGACACCTGCTCGTCGAACATCTCATTCCAAAATCATGGGCATTAATATGGAGTTGGTCCCACCTTTTCTGCTATAACAGCCTCCACTTTTCTGGGAAGGTTTTCCACTAGATGTTGAAACATTGCTGCGGGGACTCCATTCAGCCACGGGCATTAGTGAGGTTGGTCACTGATGTTGGCCGATTAGGCCTGGCTCACAGTCGGCGTTCCAATTCATCCCAAATGTGTTCGATTGGGTTGAGGTTAGGCCAGTCAAGTTCTTCCACAACAATCTTGACAAACCATTTATGTATGCATCTTGCTTTGTGTGTGGGGCATTGTCATGGTGAAACAGGAAAGGACTTTCCCCAAACTGTTGCCACAAAGTTGGAAGCACAGAATCATCTAGAATATAATTGTATGCTGTAGCGTTAAGATTTCCCTTTACTGGAACTAAGGGGCCTAGCCCAAACCTTGAAAAACAGCCCCAGACCATTATTCCTCCTCCACCAAACTTTACAGTTGCCACTATGCATTGGGACAGGTAGCGTTCTCCTGACATCTGCCAAATCCAGATTCGTCCGTCGGACTGCCAGATGGTGAAGCGTGATTCATCACTCTAGAGAACGCATTTCCACTGCTCCAGATTACAATAATGGCAAGCTTTACACCATTCCAGCCGACGCTTGGCATTGGGCATAGTGAGTTTAGGCTTGTGTGCCTAATCCACTCATTTGAAGGGGTGTCCATATACTTTTGTATATATAGTGTATCAAGCAGATGGTAATTGAAATGCTGAAAAAACAATAAAGGAAAGTAATGGTAATTGTTCTTAAATTGAAAAGGTCCCCTGTTAAAATAAGGGTCAATGTCCAATTAATGAAAAACGTTTCATTCGTTTTCGGAAATCTAATGAACCTCAAATGAACACCCTGCAGGCCATTCTAATATTTTGTTGTTACGTTGGTTAAAGAGCTAACCCATCACCCATAGAGACTAACTACTGTTGTTAGATAACCCAACTATTGGATAGCGCCAACCGACATGGCAGCATCGCAACTAGCGCTTAGAAAATGTTGCTTTATTTAGTTTTTTATGAACTATTTTTTTTACAATATTAGCTCAGGAAATGCTTTATGTCAGTCATTACATACAGCCGGGAAGAACTATTGGATATTTGAGCGGTGGTAACTCACCAGAACTACCAGCATTACGAACAGGAATACAACTTCCCTGGAGCAGATCCTTTTTTACTCTCCCCAGAGCAATTGAACTTATTCCAGAGGCCGATCCAAAACATCGTCGGCGGAGGAGAGGCACTCGGGGCCTGCTGGTTCGACTTATGAGGCGCGCACACCAACAACCTCTTCTGAGTAAATTACTCACTAATGTTCAGTGTTTGGATAATCTTTGGGATAGGCGTGCTGCTAGCGCCCCACCTCGACAACATCCGGTGAAATTGCAGAGCGCGAAATTCAAAATACAAAATTTGTCATAGTAAACATTCATGAAAATACAAGTGTCTTACATTGTTTAAAAGCTTAACTTCTTGTTAACTTCTTTGGCACTGTGGGGCAGTATTGAGTAGCTTGGATGAATAAAGCGCCCAGTGTAAACGGCCTGCTACTCAAAATATGCATATAATTAGTAGATTTGGATAGAAAACACTTTCTAAAACTGTTTGAATGATGTCTGTGAGTATAACAGAGCTCATATGGCAGGGAAAAACCTGAGAAAAAAATCCAACCAGGAAGTGGGAAATCTGAGGTTTGTAGTTTTTCAAGTCATTGCCTATCCAATTTACAGTGTCTATGAGGTCATATTGCACATCCTAAGGGTTCCACTAGATGTCAACAGTCATTAGAACCGTGTTTCAGGCTTCTACTGTGAAGGGGGAGAGAATAAGAGCTGTTTGAGTCAGGTGTCTGACAGAATGCCTTGAGCTCAGTCAGGCGTGTGCCAGTGAGAGTTAGATGCGTTCCTTTTCATTTCTAAAGACATAGGAATTGTCCGTTTGAAACATTATTGAAGATGTATGATAAAAACATCCTAAAGATTGATTCTATACATCGTTTGACATGTTTCTACGAACTGTAATGGAACTGTCGTCTGAACTAAGTGCCTGCGCCGTGTGAATTTGGATTTTTGAACTAAATGCACAAACAAAAATGATGTATTTGGACATAAATTATGAACTTTATTCAACAAAATACACATTTATTGTGTAACTGAGATTCATGGGAGTGCATTCCGATGAAGATCATCAAAGTTAAGTGAATATTTATAACGCTATTTCTGAGTTTTGTGACACCTCTCCTTCTTTGGAAAATGGCTGTATGTTTTACTTTGATTTAGCGCTGACCTAACATAATCGCAAGGTGTGCTTTCGCCGTAAAGCCTTTTTGAAATCAGACACTGTGGCTGGATTAACGAGAAGTTTATCTTTAAAATGGTGTATAATACTTGTATGTTTGAGGAATTTTATTTATGAGATTTCTGTTGTTTTGAATTTGACGCTAGCGTCCCACATATCCCAGAGAAGTTCATCCAATCCTTTGTCAGATTTCAAAAAGGCTTTACGGCGAAAACACATCATGTGATTATCTGAGGACACCGCCCCGCATACAAATGCATTACAAACATTTTTCAAACAAGCAGAGGCAACACAAAAGTGAGAAATAGAGATAAAATAAATCACTTACATTTGAAGGTCTTCCTCTGTTTGTTTGCAATCACAAGGGTCGCAGCTACATAACAAATGATAATTTTGCTCCGAAAAAGTCCTTCTTTATATCCTAAAAAAGTCTGTTTAGTTGTCGCACTTGACTCAGTAATCCACTGGTTTCCCTCGTTCATAATGCATACAAATTCATCACAAAGGTTACCAATAAACTTTGTCCAAACGAGTCAAACAATGTTTCTAATCAATCCTCAGGTACCCTAATATGTGAATAAACAATACAATTTAAAAAGGAGAATAGTATGTTCATTACCGGAGATAAATAACGAAGTGCACGCCCTCACCGACGCGCGCCACAATACTACAGCCAAAATGGGAGCCACCTGGAGAAATTACAAATTTTAGCTCATTTTTCCAAAAACAACTGCAATCTGGGAGGTATTCCATTGATATTCCCATAGACACCCATAGACAAAACAAATTCTGGATGGATTCTCCTCGGGTTTTCTCCTGCCATATGAGTTCTGTTATACTCACAGACATTATTTTAACAGTTTTTGAAACTTTATATGCATATTCTAGCTTCTGAGCCTGAGTAACAGGCAGTTTACTTTGGGCACCTCAGTGATCCAAACTTCCGAATACTACCCCCTATCCCGAAGAAGATAACAAAGTTTATAAGCTTAGCGCAAGGATTTCTTTCCAGGGAGAAATCGGGGCCTGTAACATACCAGCAGGATTCTCAGTACATCGCACAGAACGGAATAAATATCTCTCCAGCAAGCAGTGTGATTATCGACTCATGGTGCAATTCTAGGAACATACAGGAACTTAAGTCATGTTGTTCACCCGACCTATAATACCTCACAATTAAATGCCGACCATATTATCTCCCAAGAGAATTCTCCTCCGTCATCGCCAAGGCCGTTTACATCCCACCTCAAGCCGAAACCTCAACGGCCCTCAAAGAACTCCACTGGACTTTATGCAAACTGGAAACCACATATCCTGAGGCTGCATTTTGTTGTGTCACCGAAGCTACCAAGGCCTGTGGGCTCTCCTTCTTCGATGTGAGTTAAACAATTAAACATGGTAACCCTTGCAGGGCCGCCGGTCCAGATGGCATGTCTAGCCGTGTCCTCAGAGCATGTTGGCTGGTGTGTTTACTGGCATATTCAATCTCTCCCTATCCCAGTATGCTGTCTCCACATGCTTCAAGATGGCCACCATTGTTCTGGTACCCAAGAAGGCAAAGGTAACTGAACATAATGACTATCTCCCCATAGCATTCACTTCTGTCATCATGAAGTGCTTTGAGAGACTAGTCAAGGATCATATCACCTCTACCTTACTTGCCACCCTGGAGCCACTTCAATTTGCTTACCGCCCCAATAGATCCACAGACGATCCAAACGCCATCACTCTGCACACTGCCCAATCCCATCTGGACAAGAGGAATACCTATGTAAGAATGCTGATTATTGGCTATAGCTCAGCGTTCAACAACATAGTACCCTCCAAACTCCTCATTAACTTCTCTAGGGTAGGGGGCAGCATTCAGAATTTTGGATGAAAAGCGTGCCCAGATTAAACTGCCTGCTACTCAGGCCCAGAAGATAGGATATGCATATAATTGGTTTGATTTGGATAGAAAACACTAACGTTTCCGGAAATGTTAAAATAGTGTCTGAGTATAACAGAACTGATTTGGCAGGCGAAAACCTGAGAAAAATCTATCCAGGAAGTAGGATTTTTTTGTTTGAAGTTTTCTATTCATTGCCATTACAGTATCCATTGATTTTGGACTCAAATAGCATTTCCTATGCCTTCCACTTGATGTCAACAGTCTTTAGAGATTGTTTCAGGCTTGTATTCTGAAAAATGAGGGAGTAAGAGCAGTCTGAATGAATGGACCCTGCAGTGTCACATAGCTTTTTCGTGTGCACGACCGAGAGAGTGCCATTCTTGCCAAGGTTGTTTACCTTTTATATTGACAACGTTATTTTCCGATTTAAATATTATCGATTATTTAGGCTAAAAACAACCTGACGATTGAATATGAACATCGTTTGATATGTTTCTATGAACTTTACGGATACAATTTGGATTTCTTGCCTGCCTGTTGTGACTGCGTTTGAGCCTGTGTATTACTGAAGAAAACACGCAAACAAAACAAAAGGTTTTTTGATAAAAAGAGACACTTTATCAAACAAAACAAATGTTTATTGAGTAAATGAATGTCTTCTGAGTGCAACCATATGAAGATCATCAAAGGTAAGTGATTAATTTTATCTCTATTTCTGACTTGTGTAACTCTTCTACTTGGCTGGTTACTGTTTGTAATGATTTGTCTGCTGGGTGATTTTCTCAAATAATCGTAAGGTATGCTTTCGCCGTAAAGCCTTTTTTGAAATCTGACACCGTGGTTGGATTCACAAGAAGTTAGTCTTTAGACCTATGTAAAATACTTGTATGATTTTTGAATTTTTATAATGAGTATTTCTGTATTTGAATTTGGCGCTGTGCAACTTCACTGGATGTTGGCCTGGTGGGACGCTAGCATCCAACATACCCTAGTGGGGTTAACTTGTTATTGCTGCAATCCCATTAACAGGATAATTGTCATCAACAACCGCTGAATTGCATAGCGCTATTACTAAAAATATTTATATTCATGAAATCACAAGTGCAATATAGGAATACACAGCTTAGCCTTTTGTTAATCCACCTGTCGTGTCAGATTTTGAAAATGTGCTTTACAGCGAAAGCAATCTAAGCTACATTCAATGAATATTACTAAAAATATTTATATTCATGAAATCACAAGTGCAATATAGGAATACACAGCTTAGCCTTTTGTTAATCCACCTGTCGTGTCAGATTTTGAAAATGTGCTTTACAGCGAAAGCAATCTAAGCATTTGTGTAAGTTTATTGATCGCTCGACAAGCATTCAAATAAAATCATTTACCTTTGAAGAACTTCGGATGTTTTCAATGAGACTCTCAGTTAGATAGCAAATGTTCAGTTTTTCCAAAAAGTTTATTTGTGTAGGAGAAATCGCTCCATTTGTTCATCACATTTGGCTGAGAAAAACCCCCAAAAATTCAGTCATTAAAACGCAAACTTTTTTCCAAATTAACTCCATAATATCGACAGAAACATGGCAAACGTTGTTTAGAATCAATCCTCAAGGTGTTTTTCACATATCTATTCGATGATAAGTCACTCGTGGCAGTTTAGTTTCTCCAGATGCACTATTGTAAAGTGGCTGTTCCACTGGATGTCATAAGGTGAACGCACCAATTTGTAAGTCGCTCTGGATAAGAGCGTCTGCTAAATGACTTAAATGTAATGTAAATGTCTTAAATGTCCTCTCTTCAAAATGGAAACATGCACGCTCCTGGAGATTACGCAATAGTTTCGACGGAGGACACCGAGCGGACACCTGGTAAATGTAGTCTCTTATGGTCAATCTTCCAATGATATGCCTACAAATACGTCACAATGCTGCAGACACCTTGCGGAAACGACAGAAAGTGTAGGCCCATTCCTTGCGCATTCACAGCCATATAAGGAGACATTGGAACAAAGCACCTCCAAAATCTGGGGCATTTCCTGTTTGAAATTTCATCTTGGTTTCGCCTGTAGCATCAGTTCTGTGGCACTAACAGATAATATCTTTGCTGATTTGGAAACGTCAGAGTGTTTTCTTTCCAAAGCTGTCAATTATATGCATAGTCAAGGATCTTTTCGCGACAAAATATCTTGTTTAAAACGGGAACGTTTTTCATCCCCAAATTTTTATAGCGCCTCCTAATGCATAACTACACTTAGCATCAAGTAGCTTGGTCACGAAAATCAGAAAAGGAATCAAATTAATAATTTACCTTTGATGATCTTCAGATGTTTTCACTCACGAGACTCTGTTACACAATAAATGTTCCTTTTGTTGCATAAAGATGATATTTATATCCAAAATACCTCTGTTTGTTTGGCGCGTTATGTTCAGAAATCCACAGGTAAGAGCTGTCACGACAACGCAGACAAATTCCAAATAGTTTCCGTAATGTCCACAGAAACATGTCAAACATTTTTTATAATCAGTCCTCAGGTTGTTTTTAAAATATATAATCGATAATATATCAACCGCAAATGTCTTTATCAGTAGGAGAGGGAAAAGCAATGGCTACCCAAACTTTGTTGAGCGAGCAAAACTCATGCGACCACTTGACGCGATGTTATCGTTCTGGCTAATTTTTCAAAATAAAAGCCTGAAACTATGTCTGAAGACTGTTGACACCTTGAGGAAGCGATATGAAAAGGAATCTGGTTGATATCCCTTTAAATGGAGCAAAGTGAGGCTACAGAACATGGGGTTTTCAAAATAGAAACCACTTCCTGTTGATTTTCCTCAGGGTTTCGCCTGCAATATCAGTTAGGTTATACTCACAGACAATATTTTGACAGTTTTGGAAACTTTAGAGTGTTTTCTATCCAATACTAATAATAATATGCATATATTAGCAACTGAGACTGAGGAGCTGGCCATTTACAATGGGCACCTTTTCATCCAAGCTACTCAATACTGCCCCTGCAGCCATACGAAGTTATGCTCGTGGCCCTTTGTCTGAACCCCACCCTGTACAACTGGGTCCTGGACTTCCTGACAGGCCGTCCCCAGGTGGTGAAGGTAGGAAACATCACCTTCCCTCCGCTGATCCCCAACACTGGGATCACACAAGGGTGTGTGCTCAGCCCCCTCCTGTACTCCCTGTTAACTCATAACTAAGTGGCCAAGCACGCCTCCAACTTATTCATCAAATTTGCAGATGACACAACAGTAGTAGGTTTGATTACCAATGATGACGAGACAGCCCACAGGGAGGAGGTGGGGGCTCTGGAAGTGTGGTGCCTGGAAAACAGCCTCTCATTCAACATCAACAAAACAAAGGAGATTATCGTGGACCTCAGGAAACAGCAGAGAGTACACCCACCTATCTACATCGCTGGGACTGCAGTGGAGAAGGTGGAAAGCTTCAGGTTCCTTGGCATACACATCACTAACAAACTGAAATGGACCACCCACACAGACAGAGCCTCTTCAACCTCAGGAGGTGAAAGAAATTTGGCTTGTCACCTAAAACCCTCCCAATTTTTTACAGATACCCAATTGAAAGCATCCTGTCGGGCTGTATCCCTGCCTGGTACGGCAACTGCACCGCCCGCAACCACAAGGCTCTCCAGAGGGTGGTGCAGTCTGCCTAACGCATTACCGGGGGCAAACTATCCACCCTCCAGGACACCTACAGTACCCGATGTCACAGGAAGGCCAAAAAGATTATCAAGGACATCAGCCACCCGAGTCATTGCCTGTTCACCCCACTATCATGCAGAATGCGAGGTCAGTACAGGTGCATCAAAGCTGGGACCGAGAGACTGGAAAACAGTTTCTATCTCAAGGCCATCAGACTGTTAAACAGCCAACACTAGCACATTAGAGGCTGCTGCCTATAGGCATAGACTAGGAATCAATGCCACTTTAAGGAATGGAACACTACTCACTTTAACCTCTTGCTTCTACTCGGGACGCTTGCGTCCCAACTAGAGCTCTGGAAATGCAAATGCGCTACGCTAAATGCTAATATTATTAGTTAAAACTCAAAAGTTCATTAAAATACACATGCAGGGTATCGAATTAAAGCTACACTCGTTGTGAATCCAGGCAACAAGTCAGATTTTTAAAATGCTTTTCGGCGACAGCATGAGAAGCTATTATCTGATAGCATGTAACACCCCAAAAGACCCGCAGGGGACGTAAACAAAATAATTAGCATTTCGGCGTTACACAAACCGCACAATAAAATAGAAAACATTCATTACCTTTCACCATCTTCTTTGTTGGCACTCCTAGATGTCCCATAAACACTATTTGGGTCTTTATTTCGATTAAATCGGTCCATATAAAGCCTAGATATCGTTATATGTAGACTGTGTGATAAACGAAAAAAACATTGTTTCAAAACGTAACGTCATTTTTTAAAATTCAAAAAGTCGACGATAAACTTTCACAAAACACTTCGAAATACGTTTGTAATGCAACTTTAGGTATTAGTAAACGTTAATAAGCGATAAAATTCATCAGGAGGCGATGTAAAGATCATTAGCTGTCCGTCTGGAAAAATGTCCGGCTAGAAACTCAACGAAAATATCCGGTCCTAGACCTGAGGAGATACGGTGCCCTGCATGTGTTTGACCAAGAAAAAACTCGAAGTGAAATGACAAGACTCTAGACACCGTGTGGAAGCTGTAGGTACTGCAACCTCAGTCAATTAATTGTGGTTCACCTTTATCAATGGGTTCAAGTAGCGCATGGATATATTTTCCCATTTTCAGTGATCAGTTTTTCCTGTACTTTTCGATGTAAATGCCGTTCTGGTAAAGCCACAGCAGTGATTTAACCAGTTTTATAAACGTCTGAGTGTTTTCTATCCACACAGACTAAGCAAATGCATATACTATATTCCTGGCATGAGTAGCAGGGCGCTGAAATGTTGCGCGATTTTGAACAGAATGTTCAAAAAAGTAGAGGGTCGACTTAAGAGGTTAATAATGTTTACATATCTGACATTAGTCATCTCATATGTATAAACTGTATTCTATACTATTCTATGGTATCTTAGTCACTTAATAATGCTTACATATCTTGCATTACTCAACTCAAATGTATATACTGTTTTACTATACAATTCTACTGTATCTTTGTCTGTTCCGCTTTGACATTGCTCGTCCATATGTATATAGTCTTAATTCATTCCTACTGAGATTTGTGTGTATAGGGTATATGTTGTGAAATTTGTTAGATATTACTTGTTAGATATTACTGCACTGTTGGAGATAGAAGCACAAGCATTTTGCTACACCCCCAATAACTTCTGCTAATCATGTGTATGTGAACAATACACTTTGATTTGATTTGTTCTTAACCCTCATATAAGGTGACTGCCAGCCTATGCAAATCATCAGACCTCACCACGGCCACAAATTATTGGGCTCCAACCGTGTTTTCACTTCAAAGGCTGTAGTGTTGGTACCCTGGCCATGTCTTAGGGACTTGGGTTACAGAGAGGGGAGATCACAGACAACTATTTCCTCTGATAAATAAATAATAGGAGCTCATTAATCAGCATCAAACTGATGGCCACATCCAGAAATACGATGCTGTAGCAGGGAGATTCTGGTCTTTAATAGCGCCCGTCAACGCAAGACCCACACCCCATTAGCCTTCAGGAGCTTGGGTATGTGAAGTCCATCATAGAAGGTTTAGTCTGCTCTGTCATGAAATGTGAAGGAAGAGAGGAGGCCTTACATTGGATGTAGCTATTATTTTATAATCTGTTCTGTTTTTTCTCAGAGCTCAAACTCTCAGAAAGAGAGATGATGTGAGGATGTTGTAAACCTTTGACCTCTCTAAATAGATTTTTATTTTCATTTCATGTAATGGACATACACAAAATAGTTCAAATTGGTGAAGTGAAATGAAATAAATAACTTGTTTCAAAAAATTCAAAAAAGTTTAAAACAGAAAAGTGGTGTGTGCATATGTATTCACCAGCTTTGCTATGAAGCCCCTGAATAATATCTGGTGCAACCAATTACCTTCAGAAGTCACATAATTAGTTAAATTAAGTCCACCTGTGTGCAATCTAAGTGTTACATGATCTCAGTATATATACAGCTGTTCTGAAAGGCCCCAGAGTCTGCAACACCCCTAAACAAGCGGCACCACCAAGCAAGCGGCACCATGAAGACCAAGGAGCTCTCCCAACAGGTCAGGGACAAAGTTGTAGAGAAGTACAGATCAGGGTTGGGTAATAATTTTTTAAATTTTTACTTTGAACATCCCACAGAGCACCATTGCATCCATTATTAATAAATGGAAAGAATATGGCACCACAACAAACCTGCCAAGGGAGGGCCGCCCATCAAAACTCACAGACCAGGCAAGGAGGGCATTAACCTCTGTGAACCACCCATCCTGGATCCAGTATAATTGTCATCAGCAACGCTGAATAGCGTAGCGCCACAGTCAAATAATATTACTAGAAAATATTCATATTCATGAAATCACAAGTGCAATATTGCAAAACACAGCTTAGCCTTTTGTTAATCCACCTGTCGTCTCATATTTTGAAATTATGCTTTACAGCGAAAGCAATACAAGCGTTTGTAAGTTTATTGATCGCTCGACAAAACAATATGTACAATTAGCATCAGGTAACTTGGTCACGAAAATCAGAAAAGCAATCAAATTAATCGTTTACCTTTGATGATCTTCGGATATTTTCACTCACAAGACTCCCCGTTAGACAACTGTTCCTTTTGTTCCATAAAGATATTTTTTATATCCAAATACCTCCATTAGTTTGGTGCGTTATGCCCAGGAATCCACCGGAAAGAGCGGTCACGACAACGCAGACAAAAATTCAAAATTATATCCATAATGTCCACAGAAAAATGTCAAACGTTTTTTATAATCAATCCTTAGGGTGTTTTTCAAATATCTATTCGATAATATATCGACCGGGACAGTTGGCTTTTCACTAGGACCGGGAGTAACAATGGCCGCCTTTCTCTTTTGCGCACAACTCACTCTGAGAGCCCCCACCTATCCACTTACGCAATGTGGTCGTTCACGCTCATTCTTCAAAATAAAAGCCTGAAATTATGTCTAAAGGCTATTGACACCTTAGGGAAGCCATAGAAAAAGGAATATGGTTGATATCCCTTTAAATGGGCAATAGGGATGCATAACAACGGAGAGGTTTCAAAAACAGGGGCACTTCCTGATTGGATTTTCCTCAGGTTTTAGCCTGCAATATCAGTTCTGTTTAACTCACAGGCAACATTTTGACAGTTTTGGCAACTGTAGAGTGTTTTCTATCCTAATCTGTCAATTAAATGCATATTCTAGCATCTGGTCCTGAGAAATAGACCGTTTACTTTGGGAACGTTATTTTTCCAAACATAAAAATAGTGCCCCCTAGCTTCAAGAGGTTAAAGATTGCTGTACACCAGTGGAACCCATCCAACTTGAAAAAGCTGGAGCAGTTTTGCCTTGAGGAATGGGCAAGAATCCCAGTGGCTAGATGTGCCAAATTTATAGAGATATACCCCAAGAAACTTGCAGCTGTAATTACTTTAAAAGGTGGCTCTACAAAGTACTGATTTGGGGTAGTGAATAGTTATGCACACTCACGTTCTGTTTTGTCTTATTTCTTGTTTGCTTCACAAAAAAAATATTTTGCATCTTCAAAGTGGTAGGCATGTTGTGTAAATCAACTGATACAAACCCCCCCAAAAAAACATTTTTAATTCCAGGTTGTAAGGGAAGAAAATAGGAAAAAATACTTTCACAAGCCACTTTACCTCCTGGGAATTATTTGTCTTACATTTATTTTTTTTCCTCCCTTTTTCGCCAAAGGAGGCCATTTTGCACCATTGTGTAAGCACGGCATTACCTCAATGCCCTGTGGGATTATAGATATTGTGCATATTCAGCTATATTTTCCATTGTTTTATACGAGTGCCTTGGAGGTTTGTGTACTGGTGTTATTGTTTGAAGGTTAAAACCTCTATAGGATAGGGGACTGTTGCGTCCCACTTGGGCAAAAAAAACAGGGAAAATTTAGCGCACCAAATAAATGAAAAATGATATAAAAATCTAACTTTCATTAAATCACGGTGTCCTGCGTGGAAATTGGTGCGTAAAACTCAGCTACTAGTATTTTTCCATGCGATTCTGAGAACAAGGCAAGCTTCCAGGAACGGCATTTCAATGAAGAGATATATGACAAAACACCTTGAGGATTGATTCAAACAACGTTTGCCATGTTTCAGTCGATATTATGGAGTTAATTCGGAAAAAAGTTTGACGTGTAGGTGACTGAATTTTCGGTTTGTTTCGGTAGCCAAATGCATAGTAACAAAACGGAACGATGTGTCCTACACAAAGAATCTTTCAGGAAAAACTGGACATCTGCTATGTAACTGAGAGTCTCCTCATTGAAACATCTGAAGTTCTTCAAAGGTAAATTATTTTATTTGATTCCTTTGCTGGTTTTTGTGAATATGTTGCGTGCTAAATGCTAACGCTAAATGCTAAGCTAGCTATCAACACTCTTACACAAATGATTGATTTTCTCTTGTTCAAAAGCATATTTTGAAAATCTGAGATGACAGGATTGTTAAGAAAAGGATAAGCTTGAGAGCAGGCATATTTATTTCATTTCATTTGCGATTTTTAGAAATCGCTAACGTTGCGTTATGGTAATGAGCTTGAGGCTGTAGTCAGGAACCCGCATGCGGGGGGGGGGTGTAGTATGAAGTTAAAGGTCCAGCCAATTCTTTCTAAATATCAAACAATATAACTTGTAAGAAAGTGTTACATTTTAACACTTTGGGAGTTAACCTCTTCAGTCGACCCTCTACTTTTTTGAACATTTTGTTAAAAATCGCGCAACATTTCAGCGCCCTGCTACTCATGCCAGGAATATAGTACGTTCATATGGTTAGAATGTGTGTATAGGAAACCCTCGGACGTTTTTAAAACTGGTTAAATCACGACTGTGGCTATTACATAACGTGCGTTACATCGGAAAGCGCAGGAAAACCTGATCACAGAAAATGGAAATAAATATCCTTGCGCCACTTCCAGCAATTGTTAACAGTGAGCCGAATTAGATAAGACCGAGCATTCAACTCCCACAGCATCCCCATGTTGTCGAGTATCTTGTGAATTTAATCATCTTTGATTCTTGGTTGAACCGAAAGAGGGGCACCGCTTACCTCCGGTCTCCGCCCAGATCATTCCGGAAGAGCTCTCTCCTGAAATTTTTTCCAAGACGACAGCTAATGATATCTACATCGCCTACGGATGATTTTTATCGCTTATTAACGTTTACTAATACCTAAAGTAGCATTACAAACGTATTTCGAAGTGTTTTGTGAAAGTTTATCGTCTACTTTTTGAATTTAAAAAATGACGTTACGTTGTGAAATCGCTGTTTTTTTCGTTTATCACACAGTCTACATATAACGATATCTTGGCTTTATATGGCCCGATTTAATCGAAATAAAGACCCAATAGTGTTTATGGGACATCTAGGAGTGCCAACAAAGAAGATGGTGAAAGGTAATGACTGTTTTCTATTTTATTGTGCGGTTTGTGTAACGCCGAAATGCTAATTATTTTGTTTACGTCCCCTGCTGTGCTTTTCTGTTGTAGTGTATTGGTGCATGCTATCAGATAATAGCTTCTCATGCTGTCGCCGAAAAGCATTTTAAAAATCTGACTTGTTGCCTGGATTCACAACGAGTGTAGCTTTAATTTGATACCCTGCATGTGTATTTTAATGAACTTTTGAGTTTTAACTAATACTATTAGCATTTAGCGTAGTGCATTTGCATTTCCAGAGCTCTAGTTGGGACGCAAGCGTCCCAGGTAGAGGTAAGAGGTTAAAATTCCAAACCCAAATTTGCTTTGTGTACTGTATATCCACAAAGATAATTAATAATTAATTTAATTTGTAAAGCGCTTTTCTCAAACCCAAGGCATAGAAGAAAAAAAATGTATATATTTTTATGAAAATAATAAAAACAATAAAAAACAGACCATTGTAATCAGACAACAATCAAAGCTGTACACCGGTGTTGTCAAATCCGGTGGACAGGAGAACAGAATTAGAATAGGTCCTTGAAAGCTTTTCTGAACAGCTCAGTCTTTAGCTGTGCCTTAACTTCTTGATACTACCCATCCCGCATGTGGGAGCGTAACGTAGCCTCAAACTAATTAGCATAACGCAGCGGACATAAATCTTCCTAGAAAATGTTCCTATTCATGAAAATCACAAATTAAATATATTGAGACACCGTTTAGCCTTTTGTTAATCACACTGTCATCTCAGATTTTTAAAATATGCTTTACAGCCAACGCTAGACAAGCATTTGTGTAAGTTTATCATGGCAGCCTCAAGCAACATTTTCACGGAAATAAGAAAAGCAATCAAATTAAATAATTTATCTTTGAAGAACTTCAGATGTTTTCACTCAGGAGACTCCCAGTTAGATAGCAAATGTTCCTTCTTTCCAAAAATATTATTTTTGTAGGCGAAATAGCTCCGTTTGGCTGAGAAATCGACCGGAAAATGCAGTCACTACAACGCCAAACTTTTTTCCAAATTAGCTCCATAATATCGACAGAAACATGGCAAACATTGTTTAGAATCAATCCTCAAGGTGTTTTCCACATCTATTCGATAATATATCCGTCGGGACAATTGTTTTCTCATAAGAAGCGATTGGAAAAATGGCTACTTGTGTACTTTACACAAGATTTTCTGCCGGAGCCATGTGGTCCCTTACGGCTATTCTTCAACATAAATGCGTAAAAAGACATCACAATGCTGTAGACACCTTGGGGAATACGTAGAAAACATACGCTCATTCGTAGCTCATTCACAGCCATATAAGGAGTCATTGGCATGAGGCGGTTTCAAAAAATGCGGCACTTCCTAATTGGATTTTTATCTGGGTTTCGCCTGTAACATCAGTTCTGTTGCACTCACAGACAATATCTTTGCAGTTTTGGAAACGTCAGTGTTTCCTATCCAAAGCTGTCTATATATATATAGTATATGCATAGTCGAGCATCTTGTCGTGACAAAATATCCCGTTTAAAACGGGAACGTTTTTTATCCAAAAATGAAAATACTGCCCCCTAGTTATAAAAGGTTAAACTAGGCTAGTGGCTCTGCAGCCTTGCCAGTGAATGGAAGTGCATTCCACAGAGGAGCCACACAACTGAAAGCATTATCACCCATAGTTTTTAGTGTGCTATGTGGCTGCTGAAGGGAGATGGACCTGGAGGAGCGAAGGGTGCATGTGGTAGGATGAAGTCAGACAGATACTTGGGTCCAGAGTTGTACTCTAGATGGACTTTAGATGTGCTAACAGCCTTGGTTGTTAGCCACCATATTGTGTTCTCTGCATAATTGAAGTCTGTTTGAATTAGCTGTTTGATTTAGTGTCTCTGTATTGACTTCATTACATAGTTTCTTCGGATAGCCTTATGTATTCATTAGTAGAGTATATTTGTCTTTGCCTAGTCATCACAGATGCTGTTATAGAAGTCTGCTTCGGAGACTGATTTCCAAAACTTTCTGAAAATATTTTAGATTCTTTGCAGCTTTTGCTTTTGTTTGGCAAATTATTATTATTATATTATTATTATTATTCAATTATTTACATTGTATCATCGTACAGAAGGTAAATTCATTTAGTTTTGATTTCCCTCATAGCGCTTCAATACTCTGCAAAAACACACACTCATACAGTACAGTGTGTGACCGACCGGCTTGATTCGGTCTTATATAGCAATGGTGTTTTTTACATTGGATAAAAGTAGAGTCTCAGAGCTAGAAACTAGTATATCATACACTACAGTTGAGGAACAATGGGAAAGGAATTCTGCTTTGAAAGTTGATAAACTTGTAACTTCATTTTTGAGAAAAAATTTTTTGTACCTAATGGAGAGCTCTTCTTTGTGTACACCCATTAAGCATCGTTCACACCCTCTTAAGCTTTAGCCCCACCCACCTCTAAGGATTCACATGTGAGGCTATGTACTAAATAACCAAAGATTTCAAGTCTAAAGGCTGGATTATAGCACGGATGTGTTCGTAAATTTAATCTGCAGTGCCAGAGTGTCTGGGCATTCGTAAACTAAGAGCGATGCCAGATTGTCCGTTCGTAAATTCAGAGCGTTCATAGCGCACCCTGGACTCTCTGGCCGAGTAGTAAGGTTGATCCGAGCGTTCTGACCCAACAACAGTAGTCAAGCACCCAAGCTAACTGGCTAACGTTGACAACCGTGCTAGATACTTCCAGCAATGAAAGATACTTCCAAATGAGAGAGCAGCTCACTTTGACCATTTTACTCACCCTAGCAGAGCTAGTTAGGCTGTTTATCCAGAGTGTTGGTGACTGCAACTGTGCTGCTGGCACCAATTTCATTATGCTTTTTTGCCTAAATTTACTGACACCTGCCATACTCAACAGGTGTTAAGCGTTCGTAAATTCATCAGTTATTCTGCGTTCTGGCACACTCAGATGAGAATGCTCTGAAATCAAAGAAGATAACTAGAGGGAATTTATCAGCTACTAGAGGGAATTTATCAGCTACGTGATATCTTTCAAAAAACCTGCGCTAGAAAGGATTACCTACACATACTGACCAGCTCATGTTATGAACAGAAGTGTGCTACTGTACATGGCAGATCAATCCGAACTCATCTCTCGGCATGTCCAGCACACTGATTACCTCAGACAGTCATGGCTTGCGGGAAGGTTTCTTGCTTTTTCCATGGCTAAACCAACTTGGCTCTTGATTAACAATTTTATTAGTATTTACAGATGGCATACAAGTTTGCTATTAAGGCACATGAAAGTTCACATTCCAGAAGACATTTCTGCCCAAAAACTTATTTTGATTTAAAAAAGGTTTACATTCAATTGGAATTCCCGTGAAGTGTCGCGCGACATATGTCTCGTTTTCTGAAACGAGTCACGTATGTTTGTTTGCTTATGCACACACACACACACAACTTGTTTTTTCTCTCTGTTTTTGTTTCCAGACCGCCACCACCACAGTGAACATAGTGGTGACTGATGTCAACGATAACAACCCTAAGTTTGATCTGACCCTACCCAGAAACCTCACTGTCCAGGAGGAGGAGGCAAACATGTTTGTTGGTCAAGTCACGGTAAGCACATCTGATGGAATAAGGATGCACACAATATGAAAGTATGTTTTTTGAAATTCACCTGAATACCTTGAATGTGAATATGAAGAATAACAACCTTACTTTCTCCTGACATTTCCTAGCATTTCCCTTCTTTCTACCTTTCTACCTGGCACAGCTTTACTAAGCAGGCCTTCTTTACCATTTATCTAACCCAGCTACTCCCAAAGTCCCACAGGTGTCCACAGCAACGCATGTGGCGATAACTCCGACAGGCTCTAATTGACTGGAATAGAATTTCTTTTCTATTTGGTTGGGATCATTATTTTGGTTTGAGCTGCACCCTGATAAATGAGGAAACATGAAGTGTTAAAGGGCAATTCCACCACTTTTCAACCTCATTTTAATTATCTCCAGCACAGTATCAGTGTCTACATACCGTTTTCTGAAAATGGCGCATTTCTACGTTTCTACTTTGTTTCACTTTTAACTTTGTTTGGAACATGGGGTAAGTGTATTTTTCAAAAAACAGCAACAACAAATGCTGAAAAAAAAACAAATATACAGTTTTCCTAGGCATGACCATGTTGCATCAAGACCATGTTTAAAAAAGAAGAAATACAAACTTCCATGACATTTGCATCAATTAATGATCTGTGGAATGATTACAGTTCTGCAGAGGGATATGATGAGTAGGTCAAACTACCACTAAATTGTATATTCACCTACACTGTGCCATAGCAGATCAGTGAATGACAATTCACAGAAAATAAATATTTCTTTTTAAAGTGCTAGAAGGGAGATAAGGTTCATTTCTATGGGAACGGGAGCTCTTTGTGTTGCATCATGCTGACACACATTCTAATCTGTCTTTACAAATGTCACAGAAATGGATAGGGGAAGTAATACATGTATCAATAGCATACGAAACAAATGCATCGGTGCATTTTATACAAAAATAAATCTGTTTCTTCTCCATGGGCTATTTAAGTCTGACCCTTGAGTTCCACAGTTCTGCTGGTTGTTATCCTTCTGCTGTAATCAGGGACTGACTCAGACCTGAGACACCAACTTTACTTGACACCCAGCATCATAACTGCAGGTTGGCAGGTAGCCTAATGGTTAGAGCGTTGGGCCAGTAACCGAAAGGTTGCTAGATCGAATCACGAGCTAATAAGGTACAAATCTGTCGTTCTGCTCCTGAACAGGGCAGTTAATTAACCTACTACATGATTCCATAACAGATATGGAATCATGTAGCAACCAAAAATGTGTTAAACAGATCAAAATATGTTTTCTATTTCAGATTCTTCAAAGTAGCCACCCTTGATAACAGCTTTGCACACTCTTGGCATTCTCACAAGCAGATTCATGAGGTAGTCACCTGCAATATATTTCAATTAACTTGTAATTTGTGGAATTTATTTCCTTCTTAATGCGTTTGAGCCAATCAGTTGTGTTTTGACAAGGTAGGGGTGGTATACAGAAGATAGGGTGGCTATTTGGTTAAAGACGAAGTCCATATTATGGAAAGAACAGATCAAATAAGCAAGAGAAATGACAGTCCATCATTACTTTAAGGAGTCAGGACGATTGGAAAATAGCCTAGGCTCTATATTAGGCAATATAAGGCTACTATGTGAGCAAACGAAACAATGAGCTACCTCTTCCACTTGTCCAGCCAGAGATCAATTAACCAAATATACAGACAGAGTCAGTGAAACAAAATTACATTGACTGATAAAAAATTATAATCAGACAAGTCACAGGCTTTTGGTCTGGACTATGACAGGCAACTATGCGAGTTAAGAGCTAAATCCACGTGAATAACACGATACAAAATGTTATCAGATAATATATGAGCAAACTAGTATAAAGATGATCATTAGCACTCACCTCAATGTAGCTCACATTTCTCCAGCCTTACAGTGCCTTTCGAAAGTATTCGGCCCCCTTGAACTTTGCGACCTTTTGCCACATTTCAGGCTTCAAACATAAAGATATAAAACTGTATTTTTTTGTGAAGAATCAACAACAAGTGGGACACAATCATGAAGTGGAACGACATTTATTGGATATTTCAAACTTTTTTAACAAATCCAAAACTGAAAAATTGGGCGTGCAAAATTATTCAGCCCCCTTAAGTACAATGTTGTCGAATTTCATCCCACGCTTTCGTAAAGCCCAGCTCTGTGGAGTGTACATCTTAAACTGCTCCTGTGGACAGATACTCCAATCTCTGCTGTGGAGCTTTGCAGCTCCTTCAGGGTTATCTTTGGTCTCTTTGTTGCCTCTCTGATGGTGGGTGGCCCTCTCTTGGCAGGTTTGTTGTGGTGCCATATTCTTTATTTTTTTTTACAATGGATGCAATGGTGCTCCGTGGCATGTTCAAAGTTTCGGATATTTTGTTATTACCCAACCCTGATGTGTACTTCTCCACAACTTTGTCCCTGACCTGTTTGGAGAGCTCCTTGGTCTTCATGGTGTCACTTACTTGGTGGTTCCCCTTGCTTAGTGGTGTTGCAGAATCTTGGGCCTAACAGAACAGAACAGTATGTATACTGAGATCATGTGACACTTAGATTGCACACAGGTGGACTTTATTTAACAAATTGTGACTGCTGAAGGTAATTCATTGCACTCGATTTTATTTAGGGGCTTCGTAGCAAAGGGTGTGAATACATATGCATTCACCACTTTTCCATTTAAAAATACAATTTCTTTTAAATTTCACTTCACCAATTTTGACAATTTTGTGTATGTCCATTACATTAAATCCAAACAAAAATCAATTTAAATGACAGGTTGTAATGCAACAAAATAGGAAAAACGCTAAGGGGGATGAATACTTTTGCAAGGCACTGTATGTGTGTGCTTTGAATTTAGGGCAACTTTGTGTGAAGTAAGTACACTAGGCTAAAGGCTTCTATGCCACAACCTGTTTGGATCATGTGCTATTTATTCTTGGGGTAATCTGCTGCTGTGAATTTTGTGGAATTGCATTTGTGCGACATTGGGGGTTATTTTTCATTTTTCTCAGGTCTTGTCATTTTATTTTGTGAGGAAATGTATAGAGTGGTCCCAGTACCGGTGTTAATCGCTAATATACAGTACCATTTTATATGACAGACCCTTTTTTATGGAGGCCTGTGAAGAGCACTCATGTCTCAATAGATGGGCATATACTGTAAATGCAGTACTTGACCCTTAATCTGCATGCAGATGTTACCAATGCATGGGGTTTGCACTGCATATATCATCCATGTATTTTAATGCTAATCCTAAAGGATAAGTAAGGGATAATCAATGAGGGTCTATGGGTCTATTTCTAGGGAAATAATGTACGTCACAGAAGGTGTGTGTGCAACGACATGCAGCGGAGATGTACTCACCTTCAGCAGAGTTGCATTATTTCCAGAGAACAAATAGGCTGCATTTACGCAGACAGCCCAATTCTGATATTTCTTCACTAATTTGTCTTTTGTCCAATGAGATCATATCTTTTAACCATAATTGTGAAAAAATATCTGAATTGGACTGCATGTGTAATTGCAGTCCTAACTTTTAATAGACATGAGAGACAATGAATGCTTGGCACCCTTAAAGAGCATACAAAATGGCTGCTGACCAACGTGGTAGTGCTAAAGTGTGCTTGTTTGTTTGTTTTTCAATTAATTTACTATGTATTACAG
Source organism: Oncorhynchus nerka (assembly GCF_034236695.1). Lineage (NCBI taxonomy): Eukaryota > Metazoa > Chordata > Actinopteri > Salmoniformes > Salmonidae > Oncorhynchus > Oncorhynchus nerka. The sequence goes on along the minus strand of NC_088423.1, from coordinate 40,084,485 downwards.
GAATTTGGCCCGTTGAAAAGCCTGTGAGCTGTGGGGTGCATAATGATGTCAAACTTTGGTTAATTTGCAGATGTGACTCACCACTTGGATTCGGTCTTATGTAGCAACATTTTAACTTCTGTTTTTTACATTGGATAAAAGTAGAGGCTCAGAGCTACAAAATTATGTATCATACACTGCATTTGAGGAAACAATAGGAAAGTAATTCCGCTTTGAAGGTTGATAAACTTATAAACTCACTTGTAAAACTGTCTATCAATGTTTTGATACTACTGTTGGAGATCCCTTCTTTGTCAACACCCATTCAGCATAGTTCACACCCTCCTTTTTTTATGTTTGAGTTTTATTTAACTAGGCAAGTCAGTTAACTAATTATTATTTACAATGACAGCCTAGGAACAGTGGGTTAGCTGCCCTGCTCAGGGGCAGAATGACATATTTTTACCTTGTCAGCTCAGGGATTCGATCTAGCAACATTTCAGTTATTGGCCCAATGCTTTAACCACTAGGCTACCTGCCGTACCTTACACCTTACCCCCTACCCCCACCCATCTCTTTAAGGGTTGATCCGTGCGTTCTGTACTATCTTGCCAGCTACTTCCAGGCATCTAAGAGCGAGAGAACGGCCCACTGAACATGATTTGCCCTAGCAGAGCTGGTTAGGTTGGTTTTGGTGATTGCAACTGTGCTATCAGATTGTACGTTTGTAAATTCAGAGTGTTTTGCATTCAGAGCGCACACTGGACACTCTGGCCAATAAGTAGGGTTGTTCCGAAAGCTGTGACCTCACATCGACAGTCAAACACCCAAGCTAACTCATTAGCTACTTCCAGACACATAATGAGAGAACACCCCACTCTGACTATTTGACCCCTAACAGAGCTAGTTAGGATGTTTTCATGTTATCCAGAGCTTTGGTGACTAACTGTGCTGCTGGCAACAATTGAATTACGCTTTGTTGCCAACGTTTACTGGCACGGACATATTCAATGGGTGTTGAGCATTCAAATATTAATCAGTTATTCTGCGCTCTGGCACACTAAATATGAGTCTTTTGTTAAGAAACGGAGCAAGATATATAGCTAAGTAAACAATTAATCCCAACGCATGACTTAACATTAGTTAGTGAGCCAGCCAGCTAACGTTAGCTAGGTAGCACACTAACAGCACACTAACTTGAAATGAAAATAATTTGACAAAATTAGAGTGGAGTCTTTTGTTAGGACATGTAGCTAGCTAGCTAGCTAAACAATGGACCATAATCACAACTCATGACGTTAATACCCTGTATTGATCTACAGGTAGCTAACCAACCAGGTTCTATGTCTATAACTAGTCAAACAAATGTGTCTGAGATATGAAGAATAAGATCATACACATAATGTTAGCTAGCGACCCAGCCAGCTAAGGTTAGCTAGCTAACAGGAAGCTTCAAATGAAAACACTTTCTGTCAAAATGAGAAATGTGTCATATCTGAAAATGTAGCTAGCTAGACTATCTTACCAGTATACATCATGGTTGGACGCGTCTCCTGTCTGATGCCATGCACAATGTAATCAAGACTGTTGTTTTCATCATCTCCTTAGCTATTATACTCTAATTCCACTGATTTCAAAACTAGGTCCACCATAAAGTGGAGAGCATACACAAACATTAGCTAGCGAGCTAACGTTAGCTAGCTAACAGTACACTTTAACTTGAAATTAGGGTTGCAGTTTTACTACACAATAAAAAAAAATAAAGCCGCGTTGGACACGATTACCTAGACATACTGACCAGTTCCAATAGACAGACGTGTGCTATATGACAGACCAATCCAAACTCATCTCTCGGCATGTCCAGCCTACTCATTATCTCGGCCAATCATGGCTAGCGGGAAGGTTGCTCACTTTTTCTGTGGCTTAACCAACTAGGCTCGTATTTTACCAATTTTATTAGTATGATGAAAGTGGCACATGAAAGTTCAGAAGTTCGAGAAGGCATTTCTGCCCAAAAATTATTTTTTACTTTGAAACAGCTCTATTGTGAAGTTGTAACTTGCAACATACGCCTAGTTTCCTCAATCGGGTCACATACTGGCATGTTGTTCTTTCTTCTGTTTTCGGAAAGTTTAACACCAGGGCTCAATCTTTAGCCGTGCCTTTGAGCATTTATCTGGCTTTCTGTGTAAAACAAAATGGGGGTAAATCACCCTTACCCCATCTAAGCCTGCTCTCTCTTTCATTTTCATTTGTTTCTTTGATTCTCTCTGTGCTACTCCTTCCATCCCTAGCCGGGGTTAATAACTCAGCAGTCAGGCTTGAATTGAACAGTGGCAGGAGAAGTGTGACCAGATTTCAAAGTTTTCCCCCCTTCTCTCTCTCCTGCCCTCTCCCTCTTTCCCTGTTACCATGATTACAACAGAGAGGAATTTGTGTCTACTATTCACACACAAAAACCACAATGGCACACACACTCACACACAAGCTTGCACACACTCACACACTGGAATAACAATGACCTGACATATTCATTAGGGATTTAGAATTTGTTAAGTAACTAACTTTCTGTCTACCCTGAAGGATCCTCAAAATGTACCTCATATTTTCCCTATTCAATGAATTCCCTTTATAGGAAGAGGTTTATGGCCCTTTAAACTTATTGATGATTAGTCATGTCTGTGACAAAGACACTTATCTTAATGTGAACAGAAAATTTGACTGAAATTAACACTGGGCTTTAATTTATGAGAACCATGTCAGCTTAGTAATTTTTAAGTGTACATTATTAAAGTGTGTGTGCATGAGTAAGATTTAACACATTTTAACTGTGGCTTTATTCATGATTTAGCACAACCCCTTGTACCTTACTGCTTATGTATTTCAATATTTACCTTTCCCTTCACTCCACATATTTACGCTTCCCCTGCAGGTCACAGATCCAGATGCAGGGGCTAACGGTCTGGTGCGCTACAGGATAGTCAACCACCCAGGTTTCTTCACCATCAACGAGAACGGCAGCATATTCACCGCAGTGCCTCTGGATCGGGAGCTCAGGAGTCAGTATGACCTGATAGTGGAGGCCTCTGATGTGGCGGTGGACCCCCGCAGGACCACCTTCACCCTCTCTGTCCTTGTGATAGACATCGATGACAACAGCCCAGAGTTCTCCCAGAAGACCTATGTTGTCAACGTCCCAGAGAACAGCCCTGTGGACACTGTGCTGCTGCGTTTCAGTGTACGTCTGTCTGTCTGTGTGTGCGTGTGCAAGTGCGCATGTGTGCGGGTATGTGCTGCAGCTTCACTGAGCAATGAGCATGGTGGTTCTGAGACTTAGTGTAAGTGTGGGTGTGGGGGAGGGGAGGGGATTCTGTAGCTTCTCTCTCTTTCAGGCTTTGTGCAGTGCAGTAAGGGCTTCAAACAGCTTAACTATTAAATTCACCCTTTAACATCCTTTAACTTCAAAGCGACTCCAGCTATCAGCCGATTTGGCCTCCATTTCAACTGCCATTCTCTTCCAGGCTGGTAGCAAACATCTATAAAAATGTGAATTTCATTGCAATGGTTCTGACTGCAGCACCTCCACCCACCCATCCCTCTCTCTATCTCTCTCTCATCCCTCCCTCTCTCCCTCCATCCCAGGCGGTGGATGCAGACCTGTTCTCTAACGTAACGTACCGTATCAAGTCTGCGGAGGACATGAAGCTGTTCTCAGTGAACCCGATCTCAGGCGAGCTGTCAGTCCTGCAGACCCTGGACTTTGAGGACATGGCTAGTATGGGTATGGGGGCCAACTATACCTTCCAGGTGGAGGCCGTCGACCAGGCTGGGACCATGCCCCCCGGTGAGGCCACCGTCACAATTCGGATCACGGTACGATCACGTCGCTCTGTATTCACTGTGTTTGTCATGAGTGATAGTAAAAAATACTGTTGCTTCACACTCATTGTTTCCACTCATGAAGAATATGCAAGTTATGGCCCTCATCAAGGTAAAAGCACTTCTTGCTTTACGTGTACAATGTTATGTACCATCATGGTCCCTAAGGACAAGTATCGGTGGTGAAGGATGCACACTAACAACACTGTAGAAGTAATAGTCATAGTCTGCTGTCACTCTTTATTCACTGTGCTCTACATATAATTTGGAAGCTTTCCTCCTCTGGTTAGGATGAATAAAAAATATGTTTCCAACTACTTTACCCTCATGGCCCCCCAGCAAAAGTAGTGCTGGTATAAATCAACAAAGCGATACTGTTTCACTGCCAGGAGCAGTATTAACAGTTATAGACAATACATTATATTGTGCATTTGATAGGAGAAGCAATAGTTATTATTGTGGAAGCTAGAAGTGCTGATAGCAGTGATAGAAACAATCTATTTTAGAGGCAGTACGTTTATCTCAATATTTGAATATTGAGAAAGCAACTTCATTAGCAGTATCACTATCAAGAGAGTAGTACTTTAGCTCTACATGAATAGCAGTCATGGTATTATGTCATATGTTGTGAATTTCATTTAATGATCACCTCATTCTACCTGGCTAGCTAAGAGACCCTTGCATTGGAGTCCTGATTGTGTCTTTGTTATGGCTGATCCAAGGCTAAATGCATATTCGGAGCCACTGTGCCTTTCTACCCTAAGCCTTCACATCACAAAGATGTGCTTTGATTTGATTTATTAGGATCCCCATTAAACGATGCCAATGGTGACAGCTAGTCTTACAGTGGTCCGACATATAACGAAAACGATAGCATGTCTTTTGGTGTCAGTGCTGTGTGTAGAAACAAAACATTTGTAGAGGTCCTAAAGAGCTGCCCTGCGCTACACCACACTTTACATGTTTGACATTAGAGAAGCTTCCAACATATTGATGTTTCTTATAAAAACTGTTTACAATCAAGCTTAACACCAAGTAATTTAGTCTCCTCAACTTGTTCAACAGCCACACCCTTTATTCTCAGATTCAGCTGAGGTCTAGAACTTAGGGAATGATTGAAAACAAATACAATGTTTATTACTGGCCACCCATTCCAAAACTGACTGCAACCCTTTCTTAAGGGTTTCAGTTACTTTGTTAGCTGTGGTTGCTGTGACACGTAAATGGTTGAATCATCAGCATACATGGACACAAACAATTTGTTTAATGCCAGTGGCAGGTCATTGGTAAAACTAGACTAGAGGTTCAAGAGAGCTGCCCTGCGGTACACCACACTTTACATGTTTGATGGTAGAGAAGCTTCCATTAAAGAAAACCCTCTGAGTTATATTAGATAGATAGCTCGGAATCCACAATATGGCAGAGATTGAAAAGCCATAAAACAAAAATGTTCTCAACCTTAGGTTATGGTCAATTATATCAAAGGCTGCACTGAAATTTAACAGTACAGCTCCCACAATATTCTTATTATGCATTTATTTAAACCAGTCATTAGTTATTGTTAGTGCAGTACCTGCTGAGTTCCCTTCTCTATAGGCATGCTGAAATTGTTTTTTTAATGATTTACAGAGAAATAGCTTTGTATTTGGTCAAACACGCCAATGGCAACAACTAGTCTTCCTGGGGTCCGACATATAACAACAAATACATTATAAACAAAATACTTTACAATTTACATACAGTACATTTAAAAACATCAACATGTAGTGTGTGTGTATGTGCAGCTATCAGTTACATGTCAGTACATACAGTACACACAACAAATACATCATAGGTGAGAGATGCGTTTTACTATGAGGTGTGCTTTACTTATTTTTTTAAACCAACTTTGCTGTTCATTTGTGCTATATGAGATAGAAGGGAGTTACATGCACTCGTGGCTCTGTATAATACTGTATGTTCTGGACCTGGGGACTGTGAAAAGACCCCTGGTGCCATGTCTGGTGGGGTAACTGTGTGTGACAGTGCTGTGTGTAAGTTGACTATGCAAACCATTTGTAGAGGTCCTGGAGCGCTGCCCTGCACTACATCACACTTTACATGTTTGACATTAGAGAAGATTCCACTAAAGAAAACCCTCTGAGTTCTGGAAGCAGAATGACTTTGGCTACCCTCCAGGCCTGAGGACAAAGACTTTCCTCGAGGCTCAGATATGACAGATATGAGTGGCTATAGAGTCAGCTACCATCCTCAGTAGCTTTACATCTAAGTTGTCAATGCCAGGATTATTGATGGATAGCAAAAAAAATCTACCTCACCCACACTAGCTAACACAATTCAAACTTACAATGCTGTTCTTTATTAGTAGCATGAATACGATGGCTCACTGTTTTTTGTTAGCATGTTCTGCCTAAGTTTGCTCACTTTGACAATGAAGTAATCATTCAAACAATTGCCAACATCAAATGGTTTTGTGATGAACAAGCCATCTGATTTGATCTTGGCTTCATAAAACAGTTCCTTCTTATTTTTCTTGGGTTTAGTCACGTAATTTCTCAATTTGCAGTAAGTCAGCCAGTCAGATATGCAGCCAGGCTTATTAGCTACTCCATTTGACCTATCTCTTTCAACCAAACATTTGTTAAATTAATCATCAATCCGTAGATCCTTAAAACATCTTGTGACACTCAAACCCGGATCCGGGAGCGTAATCATAGCCTCAAACTAATTAGCATAACGCAGTGGACATAAATCTTCCTATTCATGAAAATCACAAATGAAATATATTGAGACACAGCTTAGCCTTTTGTTGATCACACTGTCATCTCAGATTTTCTAAATATGCTTTACAGCCAACGCTAGACAAGCATTTGTGTAAGTTTATAATGGCGTAATGCTATGCTAGGCTCTGCTGTTAGCAGGCAACATTTTCACGAAAATAAGAAAAGCAATCAAATTAAATAATTTATCTTTGAAGAACTTCGGCTGTTTTCAGTTTTGGAAAGCGTCAGAGTGTTTTCTTTCAAAGCTGTCAATTATATCAGAGACTCCAGTTAGATAGCAAATGTTCCTTTTTTCCAAAAATGTTAGTTTTGTAGGCGAAATAGCTCCCGTTTGTTCGTCACGTTTGGCTGAGAAATCGAACGGAAAATGCGGTCACTACAACGCCAAACTTTTTTCCAAATTAGCTCCATAATATCGACAGAAACATGGCAAACGTTGTTATTGCCCATTTGATAATGGGCCATTCTAAATTGAAACTAATTTCAAAAATTAGTAAAGACAAGATTAAATTGAGAATAGCCTGATGGGTGAAAATATGATCACTTGATGAGAGAACAGCATGTGGGGCGGCAGGGTAGCCTAGTGGTTAGAGCATTGGACTAGTAAACAAAAGGTTGCAAGTTCAAATCCCTGAGCAGATGAGGTACAAATCTATCAGTATGCCCCTGAACAGGCTGTTAACCCACTGTTCCTAGACCGTCATTGAAAATAAGAATTTGTTCTTAACTGACTTGCCTAGTTAAATAAAAATGTGCAGCAAGAACAGAGCACAAGCTTTTGTTGGTGACTTTCTCAAATCACAACTCAAGTTGCCAAATAAATCAAAATCTAGTACATACTGTAGGACTTGTTTCAAGTGATCACTTTTACACTCAACATAGCCACTCTCGCTCCGGGAATGGGAAAAATATCCATTGTATTTTATTCAGCTAAGTTTAATTATATTATTCTTACTATAAAATCATATAATATAAAATAATGGCGTGGTACTTAGAAGCATATCTTGTCTGCCAAATGAATAAGCCTACAGCATATGGCATGGAGCATAGCCAGAAAACATATAGTAGGACAACTCCTATTCTGTTCATCTGAAATAAAGGTTCTTCATCTCATAATGTTTATTTAGACCTGCCTAAAATTCATAATGGATTCATTGTGATGGTGTATATTCAAAACCCCCAAAGAGCAATGCGATGATGAAGCAAAAAAAAACAAAGAAAAACTTCCTAGAAAGGCAGGAACCTATGAAGAAACCTAGAGAGGAACCAAGCTCTGAGCGCTGGCCAGTTTTCTTCTGGTTGTGCCGGGTGGAGATTATAAGAGTACATGGTGAATTAGGCCAGATTACTCTTCAAGATGTTCAAGTTGATGTTCACTACAGTGTACTAATGAGTTCACTATCAGATATGAATACACTGTCCTAGAGCAACGTCTGGGGCCAGACACATTTCCTCAACAATTACATTATTTGAAATAAAGTATTGTGAGACATTTATTAAAGTCACATAATCATGCTTCCACTGAACTTTGTCAGATAGACATGCAGATCACAGTTCCAATTGCAGAGGATAAAACACATCTCCAGCAGATTCAGTTTGACCCTGACAAAGCCATGCATAATCCATCATTGAGCTTCAGCATCCCCCTCAGTATTTTTAGTCAGATTCATCTTTGCAAGACAGTGATGTTTGCTATCACTTGCAGACTGATTGATACATTGTGAGTCTGACAATGGATACAATGAAACTGAATCATGTGATTATTCATGCTCTGAACCAGACTTTCTTTCCTTTACCTCCAAAGCATTGGGGATAGAAAAAGTGAATATTATACATTTATAATAGCCTACAGTACTTTATGCATCTATTCCTTTTCTTTTTATTGACAGGATATGAATGATTTCCCGCCAGTGTTTAGCCAAGCTCTGTACAAGGGCCTGGTGGCCCCCAATGCAGAAAAGGGAACAGTCATCACCACTGTGTTCGCTGAGGACCAAGACCTCCTGTGAGTATCACTGACTGCTCAGTGACCAAGGATTCAGATTAAGATTCATATGTATTGGTCTTAAAGAGGATAATGATTTTCACAGCTCATGGCATCATAGCTGATGACACAAATGATTGTTTATTACACAGCGCAGTGAAATACAGCACTACCAGCAAGAACCGATGTTCACTTTGTAAAAATAGCTACCTGATTGTGTTGCATCTGTTCTGTTCCCTCTGTCACAGTTATCATAATGTGATGATTACTTCTGTTAAGTACCGTTCCAGTCTCACCCTTCTGTCTATTTGTATCTGTCTTCATTGGCTTCGACATGGCTGAGCAGTTCCACACAGCCTTTTTTATTTTTTATTTTTTTATTTCACCTTTATTTAACCAGGTAGGCTAGTTGAGAACAAGTTCTCATTTGCAACTGCGACCTGGCCAAGATAAAGCATAGCAGTGTGAACAGACAACACAGAGTTACACATGGAGTAAACAATTAACAAGTCAATAACACAGTAGAAAAAAAAGGGCAGTCTATATACAATGTGTGCAAAAGGCATGAGGAGGTAGGCGAATAATACAATTTTGCAGATTAACACTAGGGTGATAAATGATCAGATGGTCATGTACAGGTAGAGATATTGGTGTGCAAAAGAGCAGAAAAGTAAATAAATAAATAAAAAAAACAGTATAAAAACAGTGTGGGAATGAGGTAGGTGAAAATGGGTGGGCTATTTACCAATAGACTATGTACAGCTGCAGCGATCGGTTAGCTGCTCGGATAGCTGATGTTTGAAGTTGGTGAGGGAGATAAAAGTCTCCAACTTCAGCGATTTTTGCAGTTCGTTCCAGTCACAGGCAGCAGAGTACTGGAACGAAAGGCGGCCAAATGAGGTGTTGGCTTTAGGGATGATCAGTGAGATACACCTGCTGGAGCGTGTGCTACGGATGGGTGTTGCCATCGTGACCAGTGAACTGAGATAAGGCGGAGCTTTACCTAGCATGGACTTATAGATGACCTGTAGCCAGTGGGTCTGGCGACGAATATGTAGCGAGGGCCAGCCGACTAGAGCATACAAGTCGCAGTGGTGGGTGGTATAAGGTGCTTTGGTGACAAAACGGATGGCACTGTGATAGACTGCATCCAGTTTGCTGAGTAGAGTGTTGGAAGCCATTTTGTAGATGACATCGCCGAAATCGAGGATCGGTAGGATAGTCAGTTTTACTAGGGTAAGCTTGGCGGCGTGAGTGAAGGAGGCTTTGTTGCGGAATAGAAAGCCGACTCTTGATTTGATTTTCGATTGGAGATGTTTGATGTGAGTCTGGAAGGAGAGTTTGCAGTCTAGCCAGACACCTAGGTACTTATAGATGTCCACATATTCAAGGTCGGAACCATCCAGGGTGGTGATGCTAGTCGGGCATGCGGGTGCAGGCAGCGATCGGTTGAAAAGCATGCATTTGGTTTTACTCGCGTTTAAGAGCAGTTGGAGGCCACGGAAGGAGTGCTGTATGGCATTGAAGCTCGTTTGGAGGTTAGATAGCACAGTGTCCAATGACGGGCCGAAAGTATATAGAATGGTGTCGTCTGCGTAGAGGTGGATCAGGGAATCGCCCGCAGCAAGAGCAACATCATTGATATATACAGAGAAAAGAGTCGGCCCGAGAATTGAACCCTGTGGCACCCCCATAGAGACTGCCAGAGGACCGGACAGCATGCCCTCCGATTTGACACACTGAACTCTGCAAGTAATTGGTGAACCAGGCAAGGCAGTCATCCGAGAAACCGAGGCTATTGAGTCTGCCGATAAGAATATGGTGATTGACAGAGTCGAAAGCCTTGGCGAGGTCGATGAAGACGGCTGCACAGTACTGTCTTTTATCGATGGCGGTTATGATATCGTTTAGTACCTTGAGCGTGGCTGAGGTGCACCCGTGACCGGCTCGGAAACCAGATTGCACAGCGGAGAAGGTACGGTGGGATTCGAGATGGTCAGTGACCTGTTTGTTGACTTGGCTTTCGATACCTTATACCTTGCTCGTATAACCAATTTATTTGTGAATTAAATTACACCATATGGCACCAGAATTTTGACACCCTGTTTGTGCTTAGAAATGATTTCCCCTATCACAGGCGAGGCTGCACAGAGGCAGGGGAAATCGGTATAGGTTTTTGTGATTCAGCACACCACAGATTTTTACTGCTTCCCGTTTGCTCTATCAATAGGACAACAAGGACAATACAAAAAATAAAATACATTCGGAATCAAATAAATGCTAAAGAAAAAGGTAATTTTGTCCCTGGAAAAATTTTGTTCAGCGTCATCAATTCGATGCCAAATTAAGGTTTGTTTATTGGTAGTGTAATCCCCTAAATATTTATTTAATAACCCCATAGGTGAGTCAGCATTCTACCTTAAATGCTCTCTCACACCCTCTCTCTGTTCTTTTGAGACTGGAGTTGTTTTGCATTATATCGAATGCATAGCATTGTTACATGAACCTAAAGGTCCTGAGGTTCTCAAAGTGTTTAGTCCATGTTAGCTTGAATGGTTACTGTACATGTTTTCTGTGTAGAGCTAGTTAGCTTTGAGCTGGGCAAAAGTTGCAGGGTGGAGGATAGAAGTTGTATTGAGCCAATTGGAAGCTGGGGTGACCAAGGTAGTCTGAGGGGCCATGTGGGGAATTTAGCCAGGTCACCGGGTTAACACCCCTAATCTTACATTAAGTATCATGGGCTCTTTAGTGCCTACAAATAACAATACCTTTTGCAGCAAGTCAGCAGTGGGATGCAGTGTGGCATTGCTAGCCAGAAAATGTATTAGTAATATGTAATAAAAACAGAGACATTTGGGGCTTCTGTGTGCACATCTCTTCCTCACTTTCTTGCAAGTGAGTGTCTCTCCTTTTTCTCACTTGTTTCTGCCCCTTTCCCCATCTCTTTCTCTCTCTCCCTGGCAGTCTCCTGGCAAGGATTTTTATATAATTGAGTGATCTTTCATTTTTTTATAGTCTGCATCATTATATTGGACTCTTCTGTGAATTGTGTCCATCAAAAACAATACAGCTTTCCCTAACAATCCTCATCTGACACTTCTCGAATCTGGCAGCTCGTTATACCCTCCCAGGGGGTCTTTTGAAAAGGACATTGGAATGAAAGGAGATTGGAATGAAAGGATCTCCAGCTGGTTGTGTTCCCACCAGGGTAGGGGGCCTATGTTCTCTCATTACTCAAAACCTTTGCACTTCATTTATCTGAATACAGTTGCTTAAAGTGATGTTGTAGTCATTACACAAACTGATAGAGTCACTGTGACCGTGTAGGGGTCCACATTTGAGTTTTAGCAACTTCAAATTTTGGAAGAACTGTGCCTCAGGAGCTTCATGAAATGGGTTTCCATGGCCGAGCAGCTGCACACAAACCTAAGATCACCATGCACAATGCCAAGCGTCGGAGGTGTAAAACTCACCGCCATTGGACTCTGGAGCAGTGGAAATGCATTCTCTGGAGTGATGAATCACACTTCACAACCGGGCAGTCCGCCGGACTGTAAAGTTTGGTGGAGAAGGAATAATGATCTGGGGCTGTTTTTCATGGTTCGGGCTGGGCCTCTTAGTTCCAGTGAAGGCAAAGCTTAACGCTACAGCATACAATGACATTCATGACGATTCTGTGCTTCCAACTTTGAGGCAACAGTTTGGGGAAGGCCCTTTCCTGTTTCGGCATCACAATGTCCCCGTGCACAAAGTGAGGTCCATACAGATATGGTTTGTCGAGATCGGTTTTAGAAGAACTTGAATGGCCTTCACAGAGCCCTGACCTCAACCCCATCGAATACCTTTGGGCTGACTTGGAACACAGACTGCGATGCCAGGCCTAATCGCTCAACATGAGTGCCCGACCTCACTAATGCTCTTGTGGCTGACTGGAAGCAAGTCCCAGCAATTTTCCAACTACTAGTGGAAAGCCTTCCCAGAAGAGTGGAGGCTGTTATAACAGGAAAGGGGGGGCCTAACCTTTTCACACGTGCCAACAAACGGCTGTGATCATTCTGTAGTGGTCCCTGTTGCGTACAATCAAACCAGTGTGATTAGAATGCTTGATTAGAATGCTTATTAAGAACGTCCATTTTCGATTCACACAACAATCAGCATTTGAGCTGGCCACTTTTTTTTCACAGATATATTTTGCAAGTTCAGTTCTTACAAAGTTCTGTCCAGAATGTGACCAGTTTATTTGTTGGATGCAATGTTCAGACATTCACAGAAGTAGATACAGCATAACACAATCATCCAAACTGGAAAATGTAGGCTACATTTGTCTTAGTGGAAAGATTGACTTAACACAAGCTGTCATATTTGTATAACTTTCGACTGACAGAAACGTACTATTTAAAATTAATCACATCACCATTGATCAAAATTATTGAGTAAAACACTTTCTAGAAATCAAAAGTAACCCGAGGATGGGTAATTTGTGCACGCCCGGAATTTTTCTTCTTCTTCGCAACAACCAAAGATAAGAGCAGACAAGATTAGTTTGGTCTGTTAATAGTATGCATGTTGAAGGGGGTGTGTCGTCTACGATCATCCACTTCCCTTCATTCGCTTCTGAAAGTTTACCTGAAAGATGAGGGAACTATTATTTCACCTCATTATAACATCTTTGATCTGACAGACGTTTACGTGACACCCACAATGCATTGTATGATGTCAACAAACATGGCGCCACACATAGCTGGCAAATAGCTTAGCTCATTATAATCAGTACAGCCTTCAAAAAAGTATTTTACACACATCATAGGTGTCCGTTACAAAATACGCAATAATCGGAATGCATTATGTCACCAGTACTTGAAAACATGTGAATAAAACTGTAAATACATTATGCTCCATACATACATGCATGCATGCATACATACATACATACATACATACATACATACATACATACATACATACATATACTGTATGCGCCTACAGTAGAATCGACAACACGATACACAGAAAATAAGAAAACTTATTCTATGTTTAGTTGAGCAACCACGGTACAGAAAATAAGGCACTTTCTTTGATAGGAACGCACACATGTCCAAAGTTATTATTTGTAAGGAAAACAACAAGAAAGACAAAGAGACCACCAGTAAGAAAATGTTCGAATTCTTGTAAGACTGCGCAAATATATGCATACTTGATCTACGCAAACATGAGTGAAGTGCGATTGGCTCTCCTCGAAGAAGGTTCAGTAAAGCCTCAAACATAAATTGTCCTCAACGCTGAAATGGGCTACTTCTATGTGAATTAATGAGGAGGCGGAACACACCTCAATTCAAACTGCTGTTAGAAAATACATCTTGTTAGAAAACAATTAGAAATTGACAAGTTGAAACATAGCCTATAGATAATTAGTAGGCAGCATGTGTTGAATGTCCTGTTGCATAATAATCACATTTTGGTACAGTGAGTGCATTCTGACATGACGTGCATGAAACAACTCACGATGGGGCGACCATAAGAGATATTTGGAACATTGTGAAATGGCTAATGCCCATGATTTTGGAATGAGATTTTCGATGAGCAGCTATCCACATACTTTTGGTCATACAGTGTATCTCTCCCTTTCTGTGCATGTGTATTGTCTGTCAGTCTGTCCGTCTGTTTGTCTGTTTTCTAGTCCCTTTCCCACTCCCACTCCCACACCTTTGTGTCACCTCTTTTTTACTGTAGAAAATATACTGTATGTATTGCTCAGTTACAAAGCTTAAGTAGATGGGTGCATTATGATAAACTCTAGTTCATGGTCACTGAAGCAAACTTCTGTGAGGTGGAGGAGGGCTTAGCCTAGAGTGCAGACACACACACACACACACGATATCCTCTTTACTACTCCTCTTAATTTTGGCCTTTGTGCTGCATTTTTGTTGAAGAGCACATCAAATCAAATGTTATTGGTCACATACACAAGGTTAGCAGATGTTAATGCGGGTGTAGCGAAATGCTTGTGCTTCTAGTTCAGACAGGGCAGTACTATCTAACAGTAATCTAACAGTTCCACAACAACTACCCAATACCCACAAATCTAAGTAAAGGGATGGAATATGAAAATATAAATATATGGATGAGTGATGACCGAGCGGCATAGGCAAGATGTAATAGATGGTATAAAATACAGTATATACATATGAGATGAGTAATGCAAGATATGTAAACATTATTAAAGTGGCATTATTTAAAGTGACTAGTGATACATTTATTACATCCAATTTTTAATTATTAAAGTGGCTAGAGATTTGAGTCAGGATGTTGGCAGCAGCCACTCAATGTTAGTGATGGTTGTTTAACAGTCTGATGGACTTGAGATAGAAGCTGTCTCTCGGTCCCAGCTTTGATGCACCTGTACTGACCTCACCTTCTGGATGATAGAGGGGTGACCAAGCCGTGGCTCGGGTGGTTGTTGTCCTTGATGATCTTTTTGGCCTTCCTGTGACATCGGGCGGTGTAGGTGTCTTGGAGGGCAGGTAGTTTTCCCCCAGTGATGCGTTGTGCCGACCTCACTACCCTCTGGAGAGCATTACGGTTGTGGGCAGAGCAGTTGCCGTACAGGCAGTGATACAACCCGATATCAAGCATGAATAAAATCTGATACATTTGCGTCAAAATATGAATATTCAAATGCTTGTAAATTAAAGTGTTTACAGTTTATGCTTATAATACCAGTGCTTAATACCAATGTTTATTTGCACAGGCAAACAAAAACCCCAAAACAATAATTATCCATTGTCCATTATCACTAGCTTTGACTTAATAGCATTCCTTTATTGGGCAACTCAAACCGCCTGGTAGAGCATATTTTTTCTAAAAAGAGTTCCTAAAATTAAAAGAATTAACAACATTAGTAATTTAATCTTCTTTAATTATGTTTTAGAGATCAACAACATTTTACAAATGTGTAATTTCCCACTTTATACACAATTAGTACAAAAACATGTGTGGTAAACGAGGCTTGGTTTTGCTCATATTCACTTCCTGGTTTTCAACCATCTTTGAATGCATGTTTAAAAAAATATGGGAGTCCGATAAAAAAACACATGATCATTTTATTAAATGGCATTGATTGAAATGAAAAAGTATACCAAACAAAATTAATTTTTTAAATTATATTTAAAATTGGTTGTCAAAATTAGCTCAACTGCTGGAGCTGCCTGATAAAGGGTTAACGACCGATTGTGTTTACCCCAGCAGAAGGCATAAACCATTTATAGTCTGTGAGCAAAAAGTCAGACAAGGGGAGCTGCTGTAAACCTGAAAACACTAGTAAAGAGAGTAAGATTTTACCATCAAGGCAAGCCCCATAGAATACTGATGTGTTGGAAGCAATATGAGACCTGCAAAATAAAGTTTATAGTGTGAGGGAAATGGGAAAGGACATACGTTTATTTAAAAAATATTATATTATGTAGGCACACCGTCTCTGACCCTAAGGGCATTTCAGCTCTCACTGCAGTAGCCACATGGCCTCGGGTTCTACTCCTTAGTGATAATTTAAAGTCAGAGCATGTCCTTACATGTTAGGGAACAATATATGACTGGTGGTGTAATCTGAAATGGTGTGCTTTTATGGGTTGTGCATGGGCAAGATACTTAGCCTATGCCCTATGTTCACCTGAAATGTTTAAGCAGAAAGTGTATGCTGTATAAATAAATAATTCAGACAGAATGCTTACACTTTTGTTACAATATTTGGTAGGTGCAGTGTGCAGTTGCTTAACAAAAATGTATTTGGTTTATTGCCTTATTATGTTCAGTTTGGATCTACAGTAACATAAACCCCTGATTCTACACACATAGCCTGGATGCTACACTCATGCCCCTCAGCGTATCAGTAAGCTCTCTCTAATCGTTTCTCACTATCTTTGGCAGATGTATCTGTGTGAGTAAACCACCCAAGGGATCTAACCCCGTATTTGCTCAATTCTGCTCAGTTTGACTCTACAGCACAGAAAACCTGTTAGGCTGTCTCAAGGCCAGCCTGCTCAGTTCTGCTGAAGGGCATTGAAGTATAACCTATATTAGAGAACAGCAAGAAAAAAAGGTGGAGTAAAAAATATAGCATTCTGAAGTGGTACATTAAAAAACATAGTTATGAGATAATCAGCCATTTGGAAGCATGATTAATCTTAATCAAAGGGTTATATTAAAGTCCCAGCTTTCACAAATTACTTTAAGTGTATTTGATTTGTGGATGGAGGGATGGGGGACATGGGTTGAGCGTTATATAACTCCAATAGATGTGTAGAGATAAGACTATGTTGTGTAGTCACAGTGTATCAGAGGTAGTTGGTCGAAGTTCACTTGCATGGAGAGTAACTGCCTGAGACCTCAAGACCAATGTTAGCACAAAGAGTTAACGGATAGAAAATAGCTCAGCAGGCAAACACGACCATGAGTCATGTTCAAGACCTACAGTGCCTTCAGAATGTAGCTACACCCCTTGACAAAAATATAGTGTGGATTAAAAATGGATTAAATTGAGATTTTTTTTGTCACCGGCCTACACACAATTTCCAATAATGTCAAATGGGAATTATGTTTTTCGATAAAAATAAAAAAAATGAAGCTGAAATGTCTTGAGTCAATAACTATTCTACCCCTTTGTTATGGCAAGCCTAAATAAATTCAGGAGTAAAAAATATCTTAAGTCACATAACAAGTTGCATTGACTTATTCTGTGTGAAATAATAGTGTTTAACATGATTTTTGAATGACTACCTCATCTCTGTACCACACACATGCATTATCTGTAAGGTCCCTCAGTTGAGCAGTGAATTTCGAACACAGATTCAGCTACAAAGACCAGAGAGATAATCCATGGCCTCACAAAGAAGGACACATATTGGTAGATGGGTAAGGAACAAAAAAACAGACATTGAACATATCCCTTTATACATGTTGAAGTTATTAATTTGACGTTGTATGGTGTAACAGTACACCCAGTTATTACAAAGATACAGCAGTCCTTCCTAACTCAGTTGCCGGAGAGGAAGGAAACTTCTCAGGGATTTCTCCATGAGGCCAATGGTGACTTAAAACAGTTACAGAGTTTAACTTCTTATGGGCAGGTGGGACTTTAGCCTCCCACCTGGCCAACATCTGGTGAAATTGTAGAGCGCGAAATTCAAAGTAGAGGATTATAAATATTTCACTTTCATAAAATCACAAGTGTAATACATCAAAATAAAGCTTAACTTCTTGTTAATCCAGCCGCTGTGTCAGATTTCAAAAAGGCTTTATGCCGAAAGCACACCATGCGATTAGCTAAGGACAACGCCCCGCATACAAAACAATGAAAAACATATTTCAACCAGGAGGGTGCGCAATAAAAGTCAGAAATAGCGATATAATAAATGCCTTACCTTTGATCTTCTTCTATTGGCACTCCAAAAAGTCCCAGATGCATCACAAATGGTCATTTTGTTCGATAATGTCCTTTATATCCATAACTCAGTTTAGCTGGCGCGCTTCAGTCAATAATCCACCCAGTTTCCCTCCATCAAAATGCATACAAAATGAATCCCAAACATTACTAATAAACTTTTCCAAACAAGTCAAACAACGTTTAGAATCAAACCTAATACGTAAATAAACAATACAATTTAAGATGGAAAATCGTTATTGTCTTTACCGGAGAAAAATACAAAAGAACGCGCTCTCTTCCACACGCTTGAAAACACTGGGAGCCACCTAGAAAAACTTTCTGGCAAATTTTTCCAAATACCAGCATGAAACTCTTTCTAAAGACTGATTACATCTAGTGGAAGCCCTAGAAACTGCAATCTGGGAGGATTTCACATTATAATAAAAGTGACAGCCATTGAAAACAGTGGTAGGCTGAACATTTTTTTTTAGGGGGGGGGGGGTTGTCCTCGGGGTTTCGCCTGCCATATCAGTTCTGTTACAGTGCCTTGCGAAAGTATTCGGCCCCCTTGAACTTTGCGACCTTTTGCCGCATTTCAGGCTTCAAACATAAAGATATAAAACTGTATTTTTTTGTGAAGAATCAACAAGTGGGACACAATCATGAAGTGGAACGACATTTATTGGAGATTTCAAACTTTTTTTACAAATCAAAAACTGAAAAATTGGGCGGGCAAAATTATTCAGCCCCCTTAAGTTAATACTTTGTAGCGCCACCTTTTGCTGCGATTACAGCTGTAAGTCGCTTGGGGTATGTCTCTATCAGTTTTGCACATCGAGAGACTGAATTTTTTTCCCCATTCCTCCTTGCAAAAGAGCTCGAGCTCAGTGAGGTTGGATGGAGAGCATTTGTGAACAGCAGTTTTCAGTTCTTTCCACAGATTCTCGATTGGATTCAGGTCTGGACATTGACTTGGCCATTCTAACACCTGGACATGTTTATTTTTGAACCATTCCATTGTAGATTTTGCTTTATGTTTTGGATCATTGTCTTGTTGGAAGACAAATCTCTTTCCCAGTCTCAGGTCTTTTGCAGACTCCATCAGGTTTTCTTCCAGAATGGTCCTGTATTTGGCTCCATCCATCTTCCCATCAATTTTAACCATCTTCCCTGTCCCTGCTGAAGAAAAGCAGGCCCAAACCATGATGCTGCCACCACCATGTTTGACAGTGGGGATGGTGTGTTCAGGGTGATGAGCTGTGTTGCTTTTACGCCAAACATAATGTTTTGCATTGTTGCCAAAAAGTTCAATTTTGGTTTCATCTGACCAGAGCACCTTCTTCCACATGTTTCGTGTGTCTCCCAGGTGGCTTGTGGCAAACTTTAAACAACACTTTTTATGGATATCTTTAAGAAATGGCTTTCTTCTTGCCACTCTTCCATAAAGGCCAGATTTGTGCAATATACGACTGATTGTTGTCCTATGGACAGAGTCTCCCACCTCAGCTGTAGATCTCTGCAGTTCATCCAGAGTGATCATGGGCCTCTTGGCTGCATCTCTGATCAGTCTTCTCCTTGTATGAGCTGAAAGTTTAGAGGGACGGCCAGGTCTTGGTAGATTTGCAGTGGTCTGATACTCCTTCCATTTCAATATTATCGCTTGCACAGTGCTCCTTGGGATGTTTAAAGCTTGGGAAATCTTTTTGTATCCAAATCCCGCTTTAAACTTCTTCACAACAGTATCTCGGACCTGCCTGGTGTGTTCCTTGTTCTTCATGATGCTCTCTGCGCTTTTAACGGAACTCTGAGACTATCACAGTGCAGGTGCATTTATACGGAGACTTGATTACACACAGGTGGATTGTATTTATCATCATTAGTCATTTAGGTCAACATTGGATCATTCAGAGATCCTCACTGAACTTCTGGAGAGAGTTTGCTGCACTGAAAGTAAAGGGGCTGAATAATTTTGCACGCCCAATTTTTCAGTTTTTGATTTGTTAAAAAAGTTTGAAATATCCAATAAATGTCGTTCCACTTCATGATTGTGTCCCACTTGTTGTTGATTCTTCACAAAAAAATACAGTTTTATATCTTTATGTTTGAAGCCTGAAATGTGGCAAAAGGTCGCAAAGTTCAAGGGGGCCGAATACTTTCGCAAGGCACTGTATACTCACAGACATAATAGTAAGTTTTAGAAACGTTAGAGTGTTTTCAATCCAAACCGACCAATTATTTGCATATCCTGGGCTTCTGGGCCTAATTAACAGGTAGTTTACTTTGGGCCCGCTTTTCATCCGGATGTGAAAATACTGCCCCCTACCCAAGACAGGTTAATGACTGTGATAGGAGAAAACTGAGGATGGATCAACATTGTAGTTACTCCACAATACTAACCTAATTGACAGAATGAAAAGAAGGAAGCCTCCTGTTTGCAATAAGGCACTACAGTAATACTGCAAAAATGTAGCAAAGTAATTAACTTTTGTCCTGAATACAAAGTGTTATCCCTTGGGCAATTCCAATACAACACATTATTGAGTACCATTCTCCATATTGTCAAGCATAGTGGTAGCTTCATCATGTTATCGGTATGCTTTTAATCATTAAAGACTGTGGAGTTTTTCAGGATAAAAAGAAACGGATTGGAGATAGACACAGGCAACATCCTGGAGGAAAACATGGTTCAGTCTGCATTCCATTAGTCACTGCAAGATAAATTCACCTTTCAGCAGGACAATAACCTAAAACACAAGGCCAAATCTACCCTGGAGGTGCTTACCAAGATGCAAGTGAATGTTCCTGAGTGGCCAAGTCACAGTTTTGACTTAAATCTGCTTGAAAAATCTTTGGCAAGACCTGAAAATGGTTGTCTAGCAATGATGAACAACCAATTTGACAGAACTTTGAAATGAATCATGGGCAAATATTGTACAATCTAGGTGTGCAAAGCTCTTAGAGACTGACCCAGAAACACCCACAGATGTAATTGTCTCAAAATGAGATTCTAACATGTATTGACTCAGGTGTGTGAATATTTATGTAAATGAGATATTTCTGTATTTAATTTTAAATAAATGTGCAAAAAAAAACATGTTTTCACTTTTTCATTATGGAGGATTGTGTGTAGATTTGTAGATTTGTATTTATTTTGTCCATAATGATTTCAAGTTGTAATACAACAAAATGTGGAATAAGTCAAGGGCTATGAATAGTTTATGAATGTGCTGTAGGTGCACGACCCGGTTAGGTGAATTGGGAATACGTTTGCTTTCCAAGCTGCTGTTGAAATGGTTGCCTCTTTGTGCCTACTCTGACCTACTCCTGCGTGTAATAAAAAATAATATATCAGTTGATCAATTATGTCCCCTATGGAAATATACAATATAAAAGGTTAAAATAGAGGAGTACACTCATCTAACATGCCTGTCTTGGTCCTGTGTTTCTGGCCCAGGGTACTCCGGCCAGTCTGGTGCGTTACAGAGTGGAAGATGACCAATCACCTTACAGCGGTAGCATCTTTGATGTCGAGGAGGAGTCTGGGAGGATAATCACCAAGGTCAACCTCAATGAACAACCCAGTGTCACCTTCAAGGTAGGTGGTGATGATGATGCGTCGACAGACACGGTTGCCCTGATTCTAGCTCCTAACCAACATATGATTTAGTTTATTTTGACGTTATTTCCTACATTATTTGCTCACACGTTTCTAGTACTATTATCTACAGCCAAAAATAACTTTGGGATATTAAATTGGAGGTCACCCACCAGAGATTCGACTCCCCATACCTAGGTCCTTTGTTTGGACTCCCCCAAGCTAGCCCCATTCATCCCAGGTGATTTTACAAAACGTCACCGCCGGAGAAGAGGGAGCAGGAGTGGGATCTTAGTTAGACTCAGGAGGCATGCATTCCACCTACCGCATCAGAGAATATTACTCACTAATGTTCAGTCCTTGGGCAATAAAATTGATAAACTCAGGACGAGGATCTCCTTCCAGAGATAAGGGACTGTAACATACTCTGTTTTACGTAATTCTGTCTCTCTCCGGATATATTGTCCCTGTCCATACAACCAGTGGGTTCTCCATTCATTGCGCAGAGAGGAACAAAGGCCTCTCCAGGAAACAAAGAGATGGAGGGGATGTCTCATGATTAATAAAACACGGTGTGATTGTGCTAATGTACAGGAAGTCCTTTTGTTGGAATATCTCACCATCAAAAGCCAATCGCACTACCTCCCGAGATCATTTTCTTTGGTTATAGTCCCTTGCTCGTGTTTCTTAGCCCAAGAAAGTCTATTCTTATTATTGGTGTACTTTCGTAGTGGTTTCTTTGCATCAATTCAGCCATGAAGACCTGATTCACGCGGTCTCCACTGAACAGTTGATGTTGAGATGTGTCTGTTACTTGAACTCTGTGAAGCATTTATTTGGGCTGCAATTTCTGAGGCTGTTAATAAAACTTCTCTGGGATATGTGGGATGCTAGCGTCTCACGTAACCAACAGCCAGTGAAATTGCAGGGCGCCAAATTCAAAACAACAGAAATCTCATGATTCAAATTCCTCAAACATACAAGTATTATACACCATTTTAAAGATAAAAACGGTGGCCCGTTCCTGTAGGTTCATGCTCTACAACATCCGCAGAGTACGACCCTGCCTCACACAGGAAGCGGCGCAGGTCCTAATCCAGGCACTTGTCATCTCCCGTCTGGATTACTGCAACTCGCTGTTGGCTGGGCTCCCTGCCTGTGCCATTAAACCCCTACAACTCATCCAGAACGCCGCAGCCCGTCTGGTGTTCAACCTTCCCAAGTTCTCTCACGTCACCCCGCTCCTCCGCTCTCTCCACTGGCTTCCAGTTGAAGCTCGCATCCGCTACAAGACCATGGTGCTTGCCTACGGAGCTGTGAGGGGAACCCTACACCCAAACAAGGGCACTGTGTTCATCCACCTCTGGCCTGCTCGCCTCCCTACCACTGAGGAAGTACAGTTCCCGCTCAGCCCAGTCAAAACTGTTCGCTGCTCTGGCCCCCCAATGGTGGAACAAACTCCCTCACGACGCCAGGACAGCGGAGTCAATCACCACCTTCCGGAGACACCTGAAACCCCACCTCTTTAAGGAATACCTAGGATAGAATAAAGTAATCCTTCTCCCCCCTCCCCCTAAAAGATTTAGATGCACTATTGTAAAGTGGCTGTTCCACTGGATGTCATAAGGTGAAAGCACCAATTTGTAAGTCGCTCTGGATAAGAGCGTCTGCTAAATGACTTAAATGTAAATGTAATAAACATCTCGTTAATCCAGGTACAGTGTATGATTTCAAAAAGGCTTTACGGCAAAAGCACACCTTGCGATTATGTTAGGTCAATGCCAAGTCACAGAAAAACATACAGCCATTTTCCAAAGAAAGAGAGGTGTCACAAAACTCAGAAATAGCATTATAAATATTAACTTACCTTTGATGATCTTCATTGGAATGCACTCCCAGGAAACCCAGTTCCACAATAAATGTTTGTTTTGTTCGATAAAGTCCATAATTGATGTCCAAATACCTCCTTTTTGTTTGCGCGTTTAGCCCAGTAATCCAAATGCACAGTGCGTGAGCAATTAGTTCAGATGAAAAATCTAAAAAGTTATATTACAGTTCGTAGAAACATGTCAAACGATGTATAGAATCAATCTTTATGATGTTTTTAACATAAATCTTCAATAATGTTTCAACCGGACAATTCCTTTGTCTTTAGAAATTAAAAGGAACACAGCTAACTCTCACGGCCGCACACCTGACATGGCATTCTGCTAGACCTCTGACTCAAACAGCTCTTATTCTCTCCCCCTTCACAGTAGAAGCCTGAAACAAGGTTCTAAATATTATTGACATCTAGTGGAATCATTAGAAAGTGCAATATGACCCCATAGACACTGTATATTGGTTAGGCAAAGACTTGAAAACCTACAAACCTCAGATTTCCCACTTCCTGGTTGGATTTGTTTCTCAGGTTTTTGCCTGCCATATGAGTTCTGTTATACTCAGACATCATTCAAACAGTTTTAAAAACTTCAGAGTGTTTTCTATCCACATCTACTAATTATATGCATATTCTAGCTTTTGAGCCTGAGTAGCAGGCAGTTTACTCAGTTTACTCATGAACTTATCCTTTGCAGCAAAGGTAACTCTGGGTCTTCCTTTCCTGTGGCGGTCCTCATGAGAGGCAATTTCATTATAGCACTTGATGGTTTTTGCGACTGCACTTGAAGAAAGTTCTTGACATTTTCCGTATTGACTGACCTTCATGTCTTAAAGTAATGATGGACTGTTGTTTCTCTTTGCTTATTTGAACTGTTCTTGCTATAACAGATTTTTTTTGTTATTCATATTTTTCATAATTTCATGATTAGAATAGAATAGACTCAAATATAATAGAATAAAACTTGATTGTCCATACAGGATGGACAGTTTTCTTTGGCATCACCTTACAATAAAGGGATCACATTCACATACATTCTCACATCATACACATTTAAACCAGTCAGTCCATCATATTGTATAAATTAAAAACATAGAGGACATTGATACATTCACTCACAACTGACCACTGTCCCAACTAAACTGGATAGATAAGTACATACTGATACAATTTACATTGCATTTAGTAGTCCAACAGCACAAAGAACGAATGAATGTTTGAACACATTCTTCTTGGCCATGGGCATTCTGAAGTGGATGGAAACCTCTCTCAGTAGTCGTTTCAGCAGTGTGTGTATTTGCATTGTATTGAATTCTGAACTAAAATCATTAAATAAAATCTGTGCATAGGATGTTGCATGTTGGAGGTGACTAGCCACCATTTTCACCAAGGTCAGGGTAGCATCCTCAGTCCCCCTCTGTGCCTTGTAGGCAAATTGTAACGGGTCCAGTTGATCTTCTATGGACAGGGTAAGGTGCTTACTGACAACCCTTTCCATGCATTTGGCCAGAAGGGGCATTAGGGCCACAGGTCGAAGGTCATTTGGTGATTCGCCCCCTAGCAAAGCCTTCATCATATTTTTATTCTTCAGGCTATTATACAGACTCCACTTGTGACTAAACCACGATGTACCTGTATATCAAGTTCCTGAAATGATACAATTCATACACACACTCCCACAGAAGGTCATCTGATTGTATGTGGAGGTAACCTTAGCTCAGCGTAACCTTGGCAGTAAGCACTAGGAGCAGGTGCTGAGTGATATTAGGTTCTAATAAGTCTCTCTCTCTCTCTCTCTCTCACTCTTGCAAGAATGTTGGATCGATAGATTCATACACGCTCTCTGGGTGGGTTGAAGCTTGGTTCCCAGACCTTTTAGTCCCCTTTCCAACCTCTCCTGTTATTCGTTTTCATGCCCTACATACGTGCAGAATAGATGGCGAATTAGTAATGCATGTGCTTATGTGTGTTCTCAGTTGGTGGTGATAGCCTTTGACGATGGAGAGCTAGTGAAGGAGAACCGGACCCTGGTGGAGATCACTGTTATCCAGCCCTCCAGGATCCCCATCTTCACTGAAGTGGAGTACAGGTAACACAAACAAATAAATACACACGCATGCATGCACGCACTCCCACACACACTAACACTAAACATTTTAGTGGTCCCCCTCTTGGTGGCGGAAAGAAAAAAGGTTTTAAAGTGAATTTCCTCCAATTCTACACATTGTGCCATGGGGCGGACAGAACATTTTGCCGTTTGGAAGCTCAACAGAAGCCAATAAACAAATTGATAGAAAACCTCCTATGTGGTGTCGTTATTAGTCCGGAAAATTCTATTGTCAAATTTCACAATAAAGTGTAAATATAATGATTTTGTCAGTCTCGTCCAAAATAGAGTTTTGTAAGTGAGTTCGTCATGACTTACTTGAGGGTTGGGTTTTGATTTCGACAATGCTGACTTGCCTACTAACACAGAATACAAAGCTGGGGTGAATGTGATTAATTCAATCCTACCACAGAACACACAAGACAGTGAGACAGACCTGCCCATCAACGCAGCGCATCTGACTGTTAACATACATTGTCTTTTGGGCTTCACCAACGTTTAGGGTGCCAGTGCTTTCAGTGGTTGACCGTCCAACTGCTCCAACTGGAGAAGATTATTGGCCCCCGAGGTAACCCTAGGAAGACAAAGGCAAAAATATCAGTGTTAGGGATACTACACCTATCCTCAGGTTATTTTGTGTGCAAAAGCAAATAGTTATCTGAGATTTTTTATATTCACCTTAACAGATGGTGACCCCAGCTAGGAGTGAAAGAGCAACAAGGTTTCCCAGGTTTAGCCTTCCTTTCGTCCTTCCAAACTGAGTAATTCACCCGGATGTTGTAGCACTTGGTCCCCTTCTTGATTCTGCTCCAATAGCTCTCCTTCTGTTTCTCCTGCGCCATGAACTTGTTCTCAACTTGCTTACCTGGTTAAATAAAGGTGAAATAAAAATAAATAAATAAAAAAAATGTCAATGTTCAGTCTCACCTTGATTGATAACGGGAATAAATGCAATTATATTTCATGTCACAAATACATTTCTTGCATATCCGTTGGAGGGCCGGAAAATTCATTTACAATCATTTTACCTGGTCAAAAACCTCCACATCCTTCTCAGTCTGTGAATGAAGGTGGTCCTCGAAGGCATCTGATCTGGCTCGACAACTTCCACCACATCAGGTGGGGTTTCAGTGATCTGAAAGTATGTTATACGAAAATGGCAATAGACAAACAACAACAAATCAAATGTATTTATATAGCCCTTCGTACATCAGCTAATATCTCAAAGTGCTGTACAGAAACCCAGCCTAAAACCCCAAACAGCAAGCAATGCAGGTGTAGAAACATGGTGGCTAGGAAAAACTCCCTAAAAAGGCCAAAACCTAGGAAGAAACCTAGAGAGGAACCAGGCTATATGGGGTGGCCAGTCCTCTTCTGGCTGTGCCGGCTGGAGATTATAACAGAACATGGCCAAATATGAAAAATGTTCAAATGTTCATAAATGACCAGCATGGTCAAATAATAATAATCACAGGCAGAACAGTTGAAACTGGAGCAGCAGCACGGCCAGGTGGACTGGGGACAGCAAAGAGTCATCATGCCAGGTAGTCCTGAGGCATTGTCCTAGGGCTCAGGTCCTCCGAGAGAGAGAAAGAAAGAGAGAAAGAGAGAATTAGAGATAGCATACTTAAATTCACACAGGACACCGGATAGGACAGGAGAAGTACTCCAGATATAACAAACTGACCCTAGCCCCCCGACACATAAACTACTGCAGCATAAATACTGGAGGCTGAGACAGGAGGGGTCAGGAGACACTGTGGCCCCATCCAATGACACCCCTGGACAGGGCCAAACAGGAAGGATATAACACAACCCACTTTTACAAAGCACAGCCCCCACACCACTAGAGGGATATCTTCAACCACCAACTTACCATCCTAAGACGAGGCCGAGTATAGCCCACAAAGATCTCCACCACGGCACAACCCAAGGGGAGCGCCAACCCAGACAGGAAGATCACATCAGTGACTCAACCCACTCAAGTGACGCACCCCTCCTAAGGACGGCATGAAAGAGCACCAGTAACCCAGTGACTCAGCCACTGTAATAGGTTTAGAGGCAGAGAATCCCAGTGGAAAGAGGGGAACGGCCAGGCAGAGACAGCAAGGGTTGCTCCAGAGACTTTCCGTTCACCTTCACACTCCTGGGCCAGACTACACTCAATCATATGACCCTCTGAAGAGATGAGTCTTCAGTAAAGACTTAAAGGTTGATACCGAGTTTGCGTCTCTCACATGGGTAGGCAGACCATTCCATAAAAATGGAGATCTATAGGAAAAAGCCCTGCCTCCAGCTGTTTGCTTAGAAATTCTAGGGTCAATTAGGAGGCGTGCGTCTTGTGACCGTAGCGTACGTGTAGGTATGTACGACAGGACCAAATCAGAGAGATAGTTAGGAGCAAGCCCATGTAAAGCTTTGTAGGTTAGCAGTTAAACCTTGATATCAGCCCTTGCCTTGACAGGAAGCCAGTGTAGAGAGGCTAGCACTGGAGTAATATGATCACATTTTTGGGTTCTAGTCAGGATTCTAGCAGCCGTATTTAGCACTAACTGAAGTTTATTTAGTGCTTTATCCGGGTAGCCGGAAAGTAGAGCATTGCAGTAGTCTAACCTAGAAGTAACAAAAGCATGGATTCATTTGCATCATTTTTGGCCAGAAGGTTTCTGATTTTTGCAATGTTACGTAGAAGGAAAAAAGCTGTCCTTGAAACCGTCTTGATATGTTCATCAAAAGAGAGATCAGCGTCCAGAGTAATGCCGAGGTCCTTCACAGTTTTATTTGAGATGACTGTACAACCATTAAGATTAATTGTCAGATTCAACAGAAGATCTCTTTGTTTCTTGGGACCCAGAACAAGCATCTCTGTTTTGTCCGAGTTTAAAAGTAGAAAGTTTGTAGCCATCCACTTCCTTATGTCTGAAACACATGCTTCTAGTGGCTTCACCATGTTTCATTGAAATGTACAGCTGTGTGTCATCCGCATAGCAGTGAAAGTTAACATTATGTTTTCGATTGACATCCCCAAGAGGTAAAATATATAGTGAAAACAATAGTGGTCCTAAAACGGAACCTTGAGGAACACCGAAATTTACAGTTGATTTGTCAGAGGACAAACCATTCACAGAGACAAACTGATATCTTTCCGACAGATAAGATCTAAACCAGGCCAGAACTTGTCCGTGTAGACCAATTTGGGTTTCCAATCTCTCCAAAAGAATGTGGTGATCGATGGTATCAAAAGCAGCACTAAGGTCTAGGAGCACAATGACAGATGCAGAGCCTCGGTCTGATGCCTAACAGGTTAAACCTGTTAGGGCTACTAGTTCCCCTTTGGGAACTCACCCCACCCCCCCTGAGCTGTAATGTGGCGCAGGGAACGCAAGAAATAATCCTAAAAATATTTAACCTCCACAGAATCGCTTGAAAAATGGCTCAAATGAAAGATAAAGAAGTTATTTATCTACCCAGCAAGTCAGATTTCTAAAATGTTTTACGGCGAAAACATAGCACATATTTATGTCCAACCACCACTGCATACATACTTCATTAGCTTAGCCAAGTAGGAAAAAATATGCAATCAACAAACGCAGGATTAAAATAAAAATAATTTCACTAACCTTTTGAAATCTTCATCAGATGACAGTAATATAACATGTTACACAGTACATTCATTTTTTTCAATAATATGCAATATATATCCATAAATATCTGTTTACAATTATGCATCGTTCAAAAATGCTACTCCAATGTCAGGAGAAATAAATAGCTCCGGCAGATAACGTCAGCAAACAAGGAATACACATCATAAACTTTGACTAAATATGCATGTTTTACATATGTATGGCAAGATAAACTTCTTCTAAATGCAATTGCTATGTTACAATTATTTTTAACGTTACATTTGGCGTTTACTAGGCTATAATAGAGAGTCGGCGCTCTCAGTTAGCATGCTGACTCCTCTATCATGGAGTCGGCAGAAACCCAAAATGAAGACGTAAATATTCCCTTACCATGGCTGTTCTTGCTTCAGAAGACGTGGAAGGGTTAATACTCACCAAGTTAGCGTTCAGTTTGCAAGTCTGTGTCTTTCCGTTCTCAAACTAGACACTTTTCGGTCGAAATGTATGCAAATTTCAAGTGGCTGCGCACCAAAACGTCGAAAGTATACATTATATTTCGAGTAAACTTATCAAACTATGTTTATAATTAAGCCTTAGCATGTTATAAAGGTCTACAGCAATCGTGAGGGCGAACAGATTAGCACACGTTGTTCAGTCTGTCCTGGGAGAAAGAGAGAGAAATCTTCAGTCTCCCATTGGTGAAACTTTTTTTGTGCGTCACCGGGACGTTTGGTCACGCTGAACGTCTCGTGAGCACGTGATTCTCGCAGTTACAGGCCTCATCGAAAGCAGGCTTCACGCTGAAGACATAGAACGTGTTTCCATGGTTATAGCTCTTTGGGAAGTGTGTAAACAATGACGTCAAAGTGAGGGCAACTTTTCCCATTACAAGAGAGACTTTGGGAGAATGCATGCCCTGAGAGTTCTGCTTTAGCTAGAGACAAAATTTAAACGGTTTTATAAGCTTTAGAGTGTTTCCTATTCGATAACAATTTTTAATTGCATATATTAGCAACTTTTGACAAAAATTTATCATGGTTTATATGGGTGCCGAATTCCTCCAGAAGGGGCAGTATTCAGGGCTAGCCCCAACAGGTTTTAAAAGGTAATTTTACCACCTTCACAAGTGCAGTCTCAGTGCTATGATGGGGTCTAAAACCAGACTGAAGCATTTTGAATACATTGTTTGTCTTCAGGAAGGCAGTGAGTTGCTGCGCAACAGCTTTTTCTGAAATTTCTGAAAACTAAGTAATCAAAAATTTGAAAGACTACAGTATATGCAATAATTTGAAATACAATTGCATTGTATACAGTTGAAGTCAGAAGTTTACATACACCTTAGCCAAATACATTTAAACTCAGTTTTTCACAAATCCTGACATTTTAATCCTGGTAAAAATTCCCTGCCTTAAGTCAGTTAGGATCACTACTTTATTTTAAGAATGTGAAATGTCAGAGTAATAGTAGAGAATTTTTTTATTTCAGTTTTTATTTCTTTCATCACATTCCCAGTGGGTTAGAAGTTTACATACACTCAATTAGTATTTGGTAGCATTGCTTTTAAATTGTTTAACTTGGGTCAAACGTTTTAGGTAGCCTTCCACAATAAGTTGGGTGAATTCTGTCCCATTCCTCCTGACAGAGCTGGTGTAACTAAGTCAGGTCTGAGTCAGCAAAGCACCCTCACAACATGATGCTGCCACCCCCGTGCTTCAAGGTTGGGATGGTGTTCTTCGGCTTGCAAGCCTCCCCCTTGTCCTCCAAACATAATAAGGGTCATCATTGTTATTATTTTTATTTTTTCCCCAATCTTTTCCCCCA
This sequence comes from Oncorhynchus nerka, assembly GCF_034236695.1. Lineage (NCBI taxonomy): Eukaryota > Metazoa > Chordata > Actinopteri > Salmoniformes > Salmonidae > Oncorhynchus > Oncorhynchus nerka. The sequence continues at coordinate 40,053,417 of NC_088423.1, read as the reverse complement.
TGTGCAGTTGCAAACAGTAGTGTGGCTTTTTTTATGGAGGTTTTGGAGCAGTGGCTTATTCCTTGCTGAGCAGTTATTTTAATTTAATTTGATTTATTTCACCTTTATTTAACCAGGTAGGCAAGTTGAGAACAAGTTCTTATTTACAATTGCGTCCTGGCCAAGATAAAGCAAAGCAGTTCGACAAATACAACAACACAGTTACAGTTACACGTGGAGTAAAACAAACATAGTCAGTAATACAGTAGACAAATAAGTATATATACGATGTGAGCAAATGAGGTGAGATATGGGAGGTAAAGGCAAAATAAGGCCATGGTGGCAAAGTAAATACAATATAGCAAGTGAAACACTGGAATGGTAGATTTGCAGTGGAAGAATGTGTGAAGTAGAAATATAAATAGTGGGGTGCAAAGCTAAATAAATAAATAAATAAATACATACATACAGTAGGGGAAGAGGTAGTAGTTTGGGCTAAATTATAGATGGGCTATGTACGGGTGCAGGGTAGCCTAGTGGTTAGAGCGTTGGACTAGTAACCGGAAGGTTCAAATCCCCGAGCTGGTACAAATCTGTCGTTCTGCCCCTGAACAGGCAGTTAACCCACTGTTCCTAGGCCGTCATTGAAAATAAGAATTTGTTCTTAACTGACTTGCCTAGTTAAATGAAGGTAAAATTTAAAAAAATCTGTGATATGCTCTGACAGCTGGTGCTTAAAGCTAGTGAGGGAGATAAGTGTTTCCAGTTTCAGATATTTTTGTAGTTCGTTCCAGTCATTGGCAGCAGAGAACTGGAAGGAGAGGTGGCCAAGGGAAGAATTGGTTTTGGGGATGACCAGAGAGATATACCTGCTGGAGCGCGTGCTACAGGTGGGTGTTGCTATGGTGACCAGCAAGCTGAGATAAGGGGGGACTTTACCTAGCAGGGTCTTGTAGATGACCTGGAGCCAGTGGGTTTGGCGACGAGTATGAAGCGAGGGCCAGCCAACGAGAGCGTACAGGTCGCAGTGGTGGGTAGTATATGGGGCTTTGGTGACAAAATGGATGGCACTGTGATAGACTACATCCAATGTATTGAGTAGGGTGTTGGAGATCAACTGTAATATCAATACCATTGTAAAGCACAATTTCTCCCCTTTCCAACAAAATCAATGACGAGCCCATCATGATGCCCATCTCTGCATGATTCAAAAAGGCAATGAGCTCCGTCTGGGCTTTTTAAAAATGGCGGGTGGGAAGCTAAACCTATTGCTTGATAGTGAGAAGGAGAGCTGTCGTGTCGGGAAACTTGTTTTTTCACTCAATCTGTCCAACTTATCACCTTATCGCCTCTAAAATGTAAATAAAACACTATAAAGAGTTTATATAATGTGTCATTACATACCTATTTGAAGGTTTGTGTCGAATTTGAATTGGGTTTTTAGGGAGGATGCTAAAGTGATCTTCAGAAGTAAACAGCGGCTTTTGAGAGTCATGATAGCTTGGAGTGATGACGCAAAAAATGACTAGGTTTCCCCCCTTACCTGTCCCTGTCCCTGTCCCTTTCTTGTTTTTAAACGGTGAGAGAAGTGCTACACCTGGTGGAGAGAGGCTGTAACTCAGAATTAGTTGCTTTATGCATGCTGTACGTTATGCCATGACACGTCACGATGTAACGTACAGCGTCGGAGGGGTCAACTTTTTTCCCCCCAATACTATAAAGCCATTACCATGTCAATCAACGCTTGAATAGAAACGTAGTTCACACCCCAGATTTTGATGTCAACACAGTCGCTCCAGTCCCATTAGTTTTCTTTCCAGCCTCGTTTGAATGTCGTGGTTGCACACATTTGTACGGAATGGGGTTAGCATACGTTAGCTAGATGAAAATGGTTGTACATAGCTAAATCCATCCAGTTATCTAATAGAAGTTAACTGCTTAACGTTACCCTGAATTTCTCTGAATGTTGCACCTCTTGTCAAGATCAGTGGTTCCTTCATAGTACTTCGCAGGGTTGAAAAGATAAAATCTCCTTGAGGGATACCATTGAAGTGCAAGCTACATACAAACAGAAAGCTACAATAACAGTTACAGCTACGGTAGCTGGCTAGCTGAATAGGCAGGCTGAGGTATATAAGTACAGTAGCTAGCAACGTCAGTCCAAAAGAGCTTAAATTATTTCTTCATATTTAACCATATTTACTTATATAATGACAAATATATGGTAAAGAAAGTGCGTTGTCTTTCCAGTCTTTTCGGTCCTCTAAAGCAGCAGGTAGTCCTTGGAGAGCAATTCTGAGGTAATCATTTTGTGTGGACTGAGTGAGTACTTATGAGGTGAAATAGAGCTAGACCTGCCCGTGTCCTCCTTCCTTTTTACGAGGTAAAATAGAGCCAAGCAACCAGTATAGCAACAGACACTTTGTTTCCTTACGTAATCTGGGCAGAATTTTGCAAGTTCTAGCAACAGCCCTAGCAATAGAAGCTAGAGCTCATCGAATCCCACTGTGACGCAGTGGGGGACACTTTTTGGCAAGGGGACACTATTTGATTGATCAGGTTTAACTTATAGCTAGATATCTCAATATGACAGACATATAACTTTGACCGCTTATGTTGCTTATGGCCAGGGCTGGCACTGCACATACTTGACTATGGCCATATGCACCTTACAGTACACCTTACATTTACTCCAATAACTGGTGAGAGTGCCAAGCTGATGGATAGGTTTGTTGAGCAGAAACACAACAACACCTTAAGACTACGAATCAGGTTTGAAGAGTTAGCGAGTTAACGTTGGTCAACTCTGATAATCGGCTCCAGGGCATGCTAACTCAGGGATAACTGAGTTGTCCGAGCCGCGAGTTGAGTACTAATGAAAACAGATTCCCTCCCTTGCAAAAATTGCCATCGTCCCCTTAATTTGAAGAAGAAGATAGATTAAATCATTTAATCAAATGTATTGTTTTCTGTGTAAAAATATTGCAATGTTAAAATACCTATCACTTTACACATTTAATAAACTGAATAACAAAGCACACCAAAGAGGGCATTAACGATAAATAATCAAATAAACACGCCACTTCTATGAGCCTATTTCACACCATTTACCTAAAAATGTAAATGTGACACTGACTCACCCATGGATTGATGTTTCAGCATTGTCTCAATGAACAGTTATGCGTTCGATGAGCCACGTGCGAAATGCATGCTCAGTTATAAGCCTGTTAGAGTTAGCAGCAGACGGATGAGCAATATCCACCGTGTCACGCCCTGGTCTTAGTATTTAGTGTTTTCTTTATTATTTTGGTCAGGCCAGGATGTGACATGGGTTTATTATTTTGTGTGTTTTGTCTTGGGGTTTTAGTAGGTATTGGGATTGTGGCTCAGTAGGGTTATCTAGTAAAGTCTATGGTTGCCTGAAGTGGTTCTCAATCAGAGGCAGGTGATTATCGTTGTCTCTGATTGGGAACCATATTTAGGCAGCCATATTCTTTGAGTGTTTCGTGGGTGATTGTTCCTGTCTCTGTGTTACTGTGTTAGTTTGCACCAGTATAGGCTGTTTTCGTTTCTTGTTTTTGTATTGTTCGTGTTTATTCGTTATTAAACATGTATGAAAATCACCACGCTGCATTTTGGTCCGATCCTTGCTACACCTTGCTACGTCAGAGGAGGAGATAGAAGAAAACCGTGACACACCGTCTATTACGGATGAAGCATGAGCTGGAATGTGAAGCTAACTGAAGCTGGCTAGCTTTAGAAATCCCTGAGTAGATCTAGCTTGCATCGTAGTATACCCCTCAGGTCACATTCTCCCTCATCAGGCCATGATAAATATTTTAAAACATTGTATACTCATCATCAGTGAAGATGAATAATGTATCTGCAAGCTTCAATGACATTTTCTTTGGCCCAGAGTTGACGATCTATTAATTAAAGCAGTTATTATTGTGTAATTGTGTTTGCTGATGCTTGTGTCTCAGCTGGGATATTGTGCACACTGTGAGAAGATTTACCAAAATGTGTGAAGACAAGGGTTGTTGAGAGAAGTTTGTAAAATATAATGCATTGGAGCTCTGTTTTCCTCGCATGCAGACTGTATAATGAGGAGTATACAGTGCATTCAGAAAGTGTTCAGACCCCTTCCCCTTTTCCACATTTTGTTATGTTCCATCCTAATTCTAAAATGGAATAAATAAAAATGGTCCTCATCAATCTACACACAATACCCCATAATGGCATAGCGAAAACAGTTTGTTTTTATGTTTGCAAATCTATTACAAATAAAAAACAGAAATACCTTATTTACATAAGCATTCAGACCCTTGGCTATGAGACTCGATATTGAGCTCAGGTGCATCCTGTTTCTAATGATTGTCCTTGATGTTTCTACAACTTGATTGAAGTCCACCTGTGGTAAATTAAATTGATTGGACATGATTTGGAAAGGCAAACACCTGTCAATATAAGGTTCCACAGTTGACAGTCCATGTCAGAGCAAAAACCAAGCCATGAGGTCGAAGGAATTGTGCGTAGAGCTCTGAGACAGGATTGTGTTGAGACACATAACTGGGGAATGGTACCAAAACAGTTCTGCAGCTTTGAAGCTCCCCAAGAACACTGTGACCTCCATCATTTTTAAATGGAAGAAGTTTGGAACCACCAAGACTCTTCCTCGAGCTGTCCGCCCGGCCAAACTGAGCCATAGTTGGAGCAGGGCCTTGGTCAGGGAGGTGACCAAGAACCCGATGGTCACTCTGACAGAGCTTCAGAGTACCTCTGTGGATTATGGGAGAACCTTCCAGAAGGACAACCATCTCTGCAGCACTCCACCAATCAGGACTTAAGGTAGTGGCCAGGCGGAAGCCACTCCCCAATAAAAGGCACATGACAGCCCGCTGGGAATTTGTCAAAAGGCGCCTAAAGGACTTTTAGACCATGAGAAACAAGATTCTCTGGTCTGATGAAACCAAGATTGAATGAACACTTGGCCAGAATGCGAAGCATCACGTCTGGAGGAAACCAGGGACCGCTCATTACCTGGCCAATACTATCACTATGGTAAAGCATGGTGATGTAAGGCTTCTGTAATTAACGCTAGGTGCAGTATTACAAACAAACAATTTTGTGCTCAGAATTTCAATGACACAAGCTAAGGCACAATGTGCTGCAGTAGACCTGAGCTCAATTCCGAGTCTCATAGCAAAGTGTCTGAATATTTATGTAAATGGGGTATTTCAGTGAAGGGGTCTGAATATTTTATGAATGTGCTGTATATACCATTTAAATAAAAGTCAACCAACTAATAGGCTAATATAAACTAGGGCCTATTTCAAGAATAATTTTCAACCTGTTCGAAACGTAAATTTATCACAATGAATGGCTTTTTTTTAGATGGAACTCACAAACACATCACTGTGGGAAGTCTTTACCACTGGGTACCAGGGACTGCAATGAATATTTATTTTGTCTGACTGCAGGAGAGGAGGGGTAAGCTTTTTCTAAGCCCTGGCAATCCTGTGAATCCCTACTGTACAATACAGAGGGAGGCTACTTTACTTTCCTGGCCCGTTGTAACAGACCTTCAGCAGAAGCATATTTCCCTTAGGCCTGCTGCTTATCTGTGGGCTGGGAATGTATCCTTTAAAAACTTCTTATGGCTGCAATCCTGTTAACGGGATCAATATGACAACAGCCAGTGAAAGTGCAGGGCGCTAAATTCAAAACAACAGAAATCTCATAATTAAAATTCCTCAAACATACATGTATCTTATACCGTTTTAAAGGTAATCGTGTTGTTAATCCCACCACAGTGACCAATTTCAAATAGGCTTTACAGCGAAAGCACCACAAACGATTATGTTAGGTCACCACCAACTCACAGAAAAACACAGCCATGTTTCCAGGCAAAGAGAGGAGTCACAAAAAGCACAAATAGAGATAAAATGAGTCACTAACCTTTGATTATCTTCATCAGATGACACTCATAGGACTTCATGTTACAGAATACATGCATGTTTTGTTTGATAAAGTTCATATTTATATCTAAAAAAAATCTCAGTATACATTGGCGCGTTACGTTCACTAGTTCCAAAAACATCCGGTGATATTGCAGAGAGACACATCATTTTAGAGACATACTCATTATAAATGTCGATGAAAATACAATAGTTAGACATGAAAATATAGATATACCTCTCCTTAATGCAACCGCTGTGTCAGATTTAAAAAAAACTTTACGGAAAAAAGCAAACCATGCAATAATCTGAGAATGGCGCTCAGATTTTTTTATTTTATTATCCGCCATGTTGGAGTCAACAGAAATCAGAAATAACATTATAAATATTCCCTTACCTTTGATGATCTTCATCAGAATGCACTCCCAGGAATCCTAGTTCCACAATAAATGTTTGATTTGTTCGATAATGTCCATTATTTATGTCCAAGTAGCTACTTTTGTTAGGGCGTTTAGTACACAGATCCAAAAGCTTGTGCAGGTCCAGCCGAACGATAGACAAAAACTTTAAAAAGTTATATTACAGGTAGTAGATACATTTCAAACTAAGTATAGAATCAATCTCTAGGATGCTTTTATCATAAATCTTCAATAACATTCCAACCGGAGAATTCCATTGTCTGTAGAAAAGCCAAGGCACGCTCGCTATCATGTGAAATGTGCATGACCAGGACCTGGCTCTTTGCCAGACCACTGACTCAAAAGCTCTCATCCGGCCCCACATAACAGTAGAAACCTAATTCAAATTTCTAAAGACGGTTGACATCTAGTGGAAGCCTTAGGAAGTGCAACATAACCAACATCCCACTGTGTATTCAATAGGGTCTGGGTTGAAAACCGACCAACCTCAGATTTCCCACTTCCTGTTTGGATTTCTTCTCAGGTTTTTGCCTGACATATGAGTTCTGTTATACTCACAGACATCATTCAAACAGTTTTAGAAACTTCAGAGTGTTTTCTATGCAAATGTACTAATATGATGCATATATTACAAATTGGGACTGAGGAGCAGGCAGTTTACTCTGGGCACCTTTCATCCAAGCTACTCAAAAGTGCCCCTGCAGCCATAAGAAGTTAAATCACAGAACACCAAGTCTTGCCATTCCTCACATAGTCATTTGATGATCACAGCAATTACAGCTTCTCTATTAGCTGTTCTCGCTTTCTCTCTCTCAGGTGTGTTTCTCTCAGTTCACTCTTTCATCTGGTTTCCTCCACCTTCTTGGCTCTTCCTTTTCTCTCTCTCGTGCCTGACTCATTTTCTCCTATGTACCTTTCTACTTCCCTTTTCTCTCTCGCCTAAGCGGATGCAGTAGCAGTGTTATAGCTTGTTAAAAATGAATTAATCATGTATTACACCAAGCTGAAACCATTGTGAAACCTTGCTTAATTGCACACGTTTGTTTCCACACACAGTGCTTGAAGCAACTTGTTAACATGGTAATTTTGTTTTGACAGTATATTCCAGACACAATGTACTTTGAGCAAATTACAAAAACATTCATTGGATCACACTTGTTCTAAGCAAGAGGATAATGTTGTCTAAGTCTACGTGCTTATAATAGCCCCATTCCAAACGTGAGCCAAATGCATAAGCTCTTTGAGACCAACCCATGCCCATAGCCTATGATTTGTTTTTAGTTAGTTCAGTCCTTTGCTCAGTTTTAAGATAATTGTTACTAGATGGGCATGCTAGAATGAGTATTGTCTATTATCAGCAACCTCACATGAGCAAGACCATGGGTGGTTTGTTATTTTGTTCTATTTTGTCTACCAAGGGTTAAGGAAAAGGGTAAGAGATTCTTTGTTCCTTCTTTGATGCGGCTGTTCTAAGAGGGACCTTTAAGATTGCAGATCTGTCTTTCTCTTCGGTTGATGACACTGACTATCTCCTGTGATATTAGCATGCAGCCCAGCGGGCCACTGAACAACACCCCACCACAGCATATTATTGAGCAAGCCTCTTAGACATGCTGTTAGCATAGCAAACCAAGACAGCTAGTGATGTCTGTATCCAGTATTACTACAGGAAAACACATAGGCTTTGCTATTGAGAAATTTAGAGATAAAGTACAACTGATTTTTGTTTTAATACCCTTGAGAAAGTGTTTCCTTGATAGTACAGTATTCCTGCTCAAGAATCTTAAGTCTTACTGCAGTCAAACAAGGATTAAGAGAGTATTTTGGCGATATCTCAACCCAGTAACACAGAAAGTCTCGGTCCTGTTATGTTTATAGACCATACTGTAGCTGTTGTATATTTTCTGTGATTCAGTACTTTCCATGGTGCTGCTAATGGCCTTTGTTCTGAAATAAAGTACTGTCTAGGGGCCTGTACCACTAATCATCATCTAGACATTTAGCAACTCATTAACCAGAAGGGGGTTATGGTACCCATTTGGGAACGAACCCTCCCACGTTCAGTTGGAACGTGGCGCAATGGAACGCAAAAATATTCTTAGAAATATTTAACCTCCACACATTAACAAGTCCAATAGCTCAAATGAAAGATAAACACCTTGTTCATCTACCCAGCAAGTCAGATTTCTAAAATGTTTTACGGTGAAAACATAGCACATATTTATGTCAAACCACCACCAAAGACACAGCTAATTTGAATAGCCAAGTTGAACAAAATATGCAATCAACAAACGCAGGATTAAAAGAAAAATAATTCACTAACCTTTTGAAAATCTTCATCAGATGACAGTAATATAACATGTTACATAGTACATTTATGTTTTTTTTCAATAATATGCAATTTATATCCATAAATCTCTGTTTACAATGACGCCATGTTCAAAAAATGCTACTTAAATGTCCGGAGAAATGATGATAGCTCCGTCAGAGAACGTCAGATAACAAGCAATACACATCATAAACTTTAACTAAATATACATGTTCTACACATAGATAGAAAGATACACTTCTCTTAATACAACCGCTGTGTTACATTTATTTTTAACGTTACAGAATTCGTTCACTAGGCTATAATATGAGACGGTGCTCAGAAATTAGCATTACGTCTCCTCTATCTTGGAGTCTACAGAAACCCAAATTTACCACATAAATATTCCCTTACCTTTGATGTTCTTCCATCAGAAGACCTGGATGGAGTTATACTTACCAAAAACATTGTTTGGTTTTGAAGTCTGTGTCTTTAGGTTATCAAACGCGACAAATTCCGGTCGAAATGCAGCCAAAATTCTAGTGGATGCGCACCAAAACTTCAAAATGACATATTATATGTCGACTAAACTGGTCAAACTAAGTGCAGAATCAAGCTTTAGCATGTTATACACGTGGAAAACAATCCTTAGCACGAACAGAAACACCGACATCGTTTGGTCAATCCTGGAAGAAAGAGAGCTCTGGAGCATCCGCGCGCATGAAAGTACTTGTTTTTTCGCGTGACCCGAAGGTTTCAGCCTGCCAAAAGTCTCGTGGGCGCGCGATTCTCACAATGGCAAGCCCCATTGAAAGCAGACATCGCGCTGAAGACATAGACACTGTTCCCAGATCTGTAGCTGCTTGGGAAGGGTGGGGGCGATGACGTCAAAGTTGGGCCAACTTTTCTGATGACAAGAGAGAGTTTGGGAGAATGGCTGCCCTGAGAGTTCTGCTTTACATACAGACATAATTTGAACGGTTTTAGAAGCTTTAGAGTGTTTTCTATTCAATACTAATTATTATATGCATATATTAGCAATTTTGGACAGATTTTTTTTCTGTTTACTATGGGCACGCAATTCCTCCAAAGGGGGCAGTAGTCAGCCCTATCCTTAACAGGTTTTAAGGAGTTATAAATTACCTGTGAATATAAATGCTATCTTTTGGAAGGCCTTAATAACTGTTGCTCAAAATGCAAATGGAATTACCAAAGAAAAATGTTCAGTTGATTTGTTTAAACTGCTTAGAGAGATGATCTGCATCAGTATTGCATATCAGTTCAAGAACATACAGATAATGAGTTTGATCCCTGTGTGACATAAGACTGCTGTCTCTGGATTTGATATGCATACTGTAATGTGCTCGTCCACACACATAAACGCTTACTCAATCTCTGTCCTCTGTCTTACTCTCCAGCCTCCAAAACACTCTTTCTCTGCTCTTTCTCCCATTTTAGTTCTAAAACAGACAGTACACATGTGTGGGAATACACAGAAGGCTACACACACACATACACAGCAGGCTACACACACACACACACACACACACACACACACACACACACACACACACACACACACACACACACACACAGAGAGGGTTGTGGAAAAGGTACTCAATTGTCATAAAAGTATAGATACCTTAATAGAAAGTTACTCAAGTAAAAGTGAAAGTCAGCCAGTAAAATACTGCTTGAGTAAAAGTCTACAAGTTTTAAATATACTTAAGTACCAAAATTAAATCTAATTGGTAAAATATACTTAACTATCAAAAGTAAAAGTAAACGTATTGTTAGATTATGGTAAAAACTAGAATATATGAGGAGTGATAGAAACTGGTTTTTACATCAGAAGTTAATGGTTATTTGTAGGAGCCAGATGGCTTTGGAATGTACTGAGTAGAGGGGAAGGCAGTCACAGGATTGCTATAGGTGATAAGGGTGGAGAACTTTGGATTAGGCATCAAGGGGGTTGAGGTCAAATCAGATCACCTCAAGGGAGAAGGAACAGTTTATTACCTCATCACTTTGTCTTCCTGTCAAACCATAAAATATGTAAGGGCTGGAGAGAAGGAGAAGTGCATCTAAATTGGACTATATATGCTTGTGTGAAAATGTTTTTGTCTAATGCAGCTGTATTGATCCTCTGGGAAGAATTAAAGTTGGTTAAGCTTTCATAGTATCCGTTGCATTTTTTACTCTGAGAATTAGAACCTAACAGTATAAATCACTTAATTCCTTTTATTAAGCAAAGTAGACGGCAACATTTTCTTGTTTTTAAAATTTACGAATAGCAAGGTTCACACTCCAACACGCAGAGATTATTTACAAAAGATGCATTTGTATTTAATTAGTCAGCCAAGCCAGAGGCAGTAGGGATGACCATGTGTTCTCTTGATAAGTTCGAAAATTTGACTATTTTCCTCTTCTGCTAAGCATTCAAAATGTAATGAAAACTTTGGGTTTTCAGGGAAAATGTATTTGGTCAAAATTACAATATTTTCATTAGGAATGTAGTGAAGGAAAAGGAAAAGTTCTCAAAAATATAAATAGTAAAGAAAAGTACAGATACCCCAAAAAACTACTTAAGTAGTACTTTACATCACTGCAAACAAAAACACACATATAGGCTACACGAACATTCACAGTAAAGGATAATCCATGTCCATACATAATGTATGACTTTATTTGTACCTGGAGACTTGAAGGGCTGGCCTGAGCCTTGAACTCAGCATAGTTAGGTCTGACATTCACCTCTCCCTGCAAAGCAGACAGGCATCACATCAGTCATATACAGGTGCTAAGTAGCAGAGGTAACTCATATCATGCTGTCCACAGAAGTTCAATGTTACCATAGACAAACCTTTAGAAAAACCTTTGTATGTTTCTGTACTTAGCATTTAGACTCTGGCGCTAGCCAACTATATCTTTCAATATTATCCGTGTGTGTGTATAAATGCGTGCATGGTAGAGAATTATGTCATCAGCCATGGAGGACGGCACCTGTCTGTCTACAAGGCACCGCAGGCAGGTTAGGACAAAAAGCCTTGTCTGTCCCATAGCACAGCTAGTCAAAGTATCCATACATTTGACAGAGAGGCGCCTCCCCATATGTGTTCAATTATCCATTGAAATATCTGTGATGTGACGTGGTGTCGTGTTGTGTGGGACTACATACTTTAAGTAACTGCCCAGTGTTTTCAGATTTCTATGAGGTGTGACTTATAATTAATTACAATATAAGTTAAATAGTTTTCCTTCTAATTTAAAAAAAATGTAATAAGTACAGTATGTTTTAAAAATCAGCTTTGGTGTGAGCGTATACCGGTCATTAAAAATATTAATGCGAGCAGACTGCTGATTGTCCTGTTCATCCTCCTCAGAATGATGATGACATCCTCTATGAGGAAATAGCAATCATGTCTGTTTGAGATACAAGTTTAAAGTGGGATTTTCTCAAATGTCTGCTTTGGCCACAAATACAAGTATAGGACTCAACAACATGATTTGGGTATAGGAACTTTTAAAAGTGAGACTTCCACTGGACACTTACTTTGAGATGGGACAGTGTGGCATTCAGAGCCAAATGGGGTGACAGGTAACCTTGAGGTTAGTATGACGGGCCAGGAACTGAAAGGTTGCTAGTTCAAATCCCAGAGCTTCCAAATTCAAAATATGTTGTTCTACCCCTGATTAAGGCAGTTAACCCACTGTTCAGGTCCTGAGCTACAGGCAATTAGATTTGTGTATGTCATTTTAGGCTAAAACATGTTTTTAAAAGGGTCCGATACTTAAGAGGGTTAAGCACATGCCCAAATGAATTACCCCCTGGCGGGATAATATAGTTAATCTGAAACTGACTAAAAATATATGTCTTTGCAATTGATACAAACAAATGGTGCATAAAAAAGTAGTTTCAAATGAAAACCAAGATGACTGCATTGAAATATAAACAGTAGGCTATAAGCCTATTTGAATCATATTGAAATATATTTAATGTTCAATCACTTGAGTTACATTTTTCTACTTGTCTGTAATTTTATCCCAATATATGATGATCCCAATATATGATGTCTTATGTGTGCAATGATGTGCCAAAATCAGTGATTTAGTGATTTTTTTATTGGGTAAGCATTAGAATAATCCGCCTCAATATTTGTAGCCACAGGTGGTAATATCTCTATAATTGTACTGTTAAGGTAAGATTTGAATGGATAAAGCTGATCCTAGAGCAGCTCCTCCCTTGTCCACTGCGTGGATGATTTAAGGGCTTGTTTCTCTGAGCGGGTACATATATTCCTGATATAAGGGATAGAGGTCTCTAGCTTGGATATGTCTTTAACCTCTTCAGTCGACCCTCTACTTTTTTGAACATTCTGTTAAAAATCGCGCAACATTTCAGCACCCTGCTACTCATGCCAGGAATATAGTATATGCATTTGCTTAGTCTGTGTGGATAGAAAACACTCAGACGTTTAAAAAACTGGTTAAATCACTGCTGTGGCTTTACCAGAACGGCATTTACATCGAAAAGCACAGGAAAAACTGATCACTGAAAATGGGAAAATATATCCATGCGCTACTTGATCCCATTGATAAAGGTGAACCACAATTAATTGACTGAGGTTGCAGTACCTACAGCTTCCACACGGTGTCTAGAGTCTTGTCATTTCCCTTCGAGTTTTTTCTTGGTCAAACACATGCAGGACATCAGATCTAATCCGGTCTAGGACCGGATATTTTCGTTGAGTTTCTAGCCGGACATTTTTCCAGACGGACAGCTAATGATCTTTACATCGACTCCTGATGAATTTTATCGCTTATTAACGTTTACTAATACCTAAAGTTGCATTACAAACGTATTTGAAGTGTTTTGTGAAAGTTTATCGTCGACTTTTTGAATTTTAAAAATGACGTTACGTTTTGAAACAATGTTTTTTCGTTTATCACACAGTCTACATATAACGATATCTAGGCTTTATATGGACCGATTTAATCTAAATAAAGACCCAAATAGTGTTTATGGGACATCTAGGAGTGCCAACAAAGAAGATGGTGAAAGGTAATGAATGTTTTCTATTTTATTGTGCGGTTTGTGTAACGCCGAAATGCTAATTATTTTGTTTACGTCCCCTGTGGGTCTTTTGGGGTGTTGCATGCTATCAGATAATAGCTTCTCATGCTTTCGCCGAAAAGCATTTTAAAAATCTGACTTGTTGCCTGGATTCACAACGAGTGTAGGGATACCCTGCATGTGTATTTTAATGAACTTTTGAGTTTTAACTAATACTATTAGCATTTAGCGTAGCGCATTTGCATTTCCAGAGCTCTAGTTGGGACGCAAGCGTCCCGGGTAGAAGCAACAGGTTAAGCAACTGTCAAGGAACAGACAAATACGAGGCAGAGCATGCCCAGGATTTGTGGTTGAGTAGTATCAGAGCGCAATTGGAGTGGGATATTTTTAATCTGCTCAAATTACGCTCTGCTCCTCGCTCCACACTCGACCACATTCAGTGGGGCAAAAAAGTATTTAGTCAGCCACCAATTGTACAAGTTCTCCCACTTAAAAAATGAGAGAGGCCTGTAATTTTCATCATAGGTACACTTCAACTATGACAGACAAAATGAGAAAAACAATCCAGAAAATCACATTGTAGGATTTTTTATGAATTTATTTGCAAATTATGGTGGAAAATAAGTATTTGGTCAATAACAAAAGTTTATCTCAATACTTTGTTATATACCCTTTGTTGGCAAAATTGAAAACAACAGAAATCTCATATTTAAAATTCCTCAACCATACAAGTACTTTACACCATTTAAAAAGATACACTTCTCGTTAATCCAACCACAGTGTCCGATTCAAAAAGGCTTTTCGGCGAAAGCAGAACATATCATTCATTATGTTAGGTCAGCAACTAGTCACAGAAAGCATTCAGCCATTTTCCAACCAAAGAGAGGTGTCACAAAAAGCAGAAATATAGATCAAATTAATCACTAACCTTTGACGATCTTCATCAGATGACACTCCCAGGACTCAATGTTACACAATACATGCATGTTTTGTTCGATCAATTTCATATTTATATCCAGAAACCTCAGTTTACATTTGTGTCATGTTCAGAAATGCCTCCAAAACATCCAGAGAAATTGCAGAAAGCCACATCAAATAACAGAAATACTCATCATTAACTTTGATGAAATATACATGTTTTACATAGAATTAAAGATAAACTTGTTCTTAATGCAACCGCTGTGTCAGATTTAAAAAAGCTTTACGACAAAAGCACAATATTTAATAAACTGAGAACAGCGTTCAGCCACAAAAGCAAGCCATACAGTTACCTGCCAAATTGTGGAGTCAACAACATTCATAAATAGCATTATAAATGTTCACCTACCTTTGCTGATCTTCATCGGAATGCACTCCCAGGACTCCCACTTCCACAAGAAATGTTTGTTTTGTTCGATTACGTCCATTTTTGTGTCCAAATACCTCTGTTTTGTTCGCGCGTTTAGATCACTATTCCAAAGGCACAATGCGCGAGTGCAAAATCCAGACGAAAAGTCAAAAGAGTTCCATTACAGTTTGTAGAAACATGTCAAATGATGTTTACAATCAATCCTTCGGGTCTTTTTATAATAAATCTTCAATAATATTACAACCGGACAATAACGTATTCATTAGAGGTAAAAGAAGGAATGGCGCACCTGCGTGACTGCACAGTATACTGATTGGCCCCAACCTAGTCCACTTGTTGAAACAGCTGTTATTCGACACCCTTCCACAATAGAAGTCTCAAATAACATTTTAAAGACTGTTGACATCTGCTGGAAGCGTTGGGAAGTGCAATCTGGCCCCATGGACACAGCATATTGGATAGGCAATCACTTAAATGAAATTACAAACCTCAGATTTCCCACTTCCCAGGTTGGATTTGTCTCAGGTTTTCGCCTGCCATATGAGTTCTGTTATACTCAGACAGCAATCAAACAGTTTTAGAAACTTCAGAGTGTTTTCTATCTAATACTACTAATAATATGCATATATTAGCATCTGGGACAGAGTAGCAGGCAGTTTACTCTGGGCACCTTATTCATCCAAGCTACTCAATACTGCCCCCCTATCACCAAGAAGTTAACCAAATAGCGACCCAGACTATCTGCATGAACTATTTGATGGTCTTATGCCTTCCAGACTTGATGTATGGGTAATGCTTGCCGTGCTGTAGCAGAGACAATAGTCGGGTGGTTTGAATCTCTGACAATTGTTAGGGCCTTCCTCTGACACCTCTTGGTATAGAGGTCCTGGATTACAGGAGGCTTGGCTTTAGTGATGTACTGGGCCGTATGCTCTACCCACTGTAGTGCCTTGCGGTCGGATGACAAGCAGTTTCCATATCAAGTGGTGATGCAGCCAGTCAAGATGCTCTCAAGTGTGCAGCTGTATTGTATGTACTTTTTGAGGAAATGAGGGCACATGCTAAATCTTTTCAGCCTCCTGATGGGGAAGAGGCATTGTCATGCATTCTTCATGACTGTGTTGGTTTGGTAGACCATGGTGATTCCTTAGTGATGTGGAAACCGAGGAATTTGAAGCTCTCAATCCGCTCCACTACATCCCACTGCTCATGCCTCTGTTTCCTATAGTCCACAATCAAATCCTTTGTCTTGCTGACGTTGAGGGAGAGGTTGTTGTCCTGGCACCACACTGCCAGGTTGCTGACCTGCTCTCTATAGGCGGTCTCATAGTCGTTGGTGATCAGGCCCAGCACCGTTGTGTCATCAGAAAATGTAATGATGGTGTTGGTGTCGTGCGCTGCATGCAGTCATGGGTTAACAGGGAGTGTCCCCACCTGGAGGGCACTATGGTATTGAACGCTGAGCTGTAGTCAATAAGCAGCTTTCTCGCATAGGCATTTATCTTATCCCGGTGGGAGAAGGCTGTGTATAGTGCAATATAAATTGTGTCATACTGTATGTGGATCTGTTGGGGCACTATACGAACTGGTCCAGGGTCTCTGGGATGATAGTGTCAAAGCATTTCATGGCTACAGATGTGAGTGCTACAGTTTCATTTAGACAGGATACCTTGGTGTTCTTGGGTACAGGGACTACGGTGGTCTGCTTGAAAGATGTAGGTATTACAGACTGGGTCAGGAAGAGGTTGAAAATGTCAGTGTAGACACCCACCAGCTGGTCAGCGCATGCTCTGAGTACGCGTCCTGATAATCCATCTGAATATTAACCTGTTTAAATGTCTTACTCAAATTGTCTATGGAGAGTGTGATCACACAGTTGTTCGGTCTTCTGGTGCTCTAATGCATGGTTCAGTGTTTCTTGCCTCAAAACGAGCATAGAAGACATTTACCTCGTCTGGGAGGCTGGCAACTCATGGCTGAATTTCCCTTTGTAATCCCTGATAGTTTGCACGCCATGCCACATCCGACGAGCATCAGAGCTGGTGTAGTAGGATTCAATCTTAGTCCTGCATTGATGCTTTGCATGTTTGATGGCTCATTGGATGTTTTTTTTCCCACCTTCATTTAACCAAGTAGGCCAGTTGAGAACAAGTCCTCATTTACAACTGCGAACTGGCCAAGATGGAGCAAAGCAGTGCGACGCAAACAACACATGGGATAAACAGTCAATAACAATAGAAAAGTCTATATACAGTGTGTGCAAATGTAGTAAGATTAGGGAGGTAAGGCAATAAATTGGCCACAGCGGCGAAATATTTGCAATTTAGCAATTAAACACTGGAGTGATAGATGTGTAGAAAATGAATGTGCAAGTAGAGATACTGGGGTGCAAAGCAGAAGAAAAGAAAAAACATAGGGATGAGGTAGTTGGGTGGGCTATTTACAGATGGGCTATGGACAGGTGCAATGATCGGTAAGCTGCTCTGACAGCTGATGCTTAAAGTTCGTGAGGGACGTATAAGTCTCCAGCTTCAGCAATTTTTGCAATTTGTTCCAGTCACTGGCAGCAGAGAACTGGAAGGAAAGGCGTCCAAAGCAGGAGTTGGCTTTGGGGGTGACCAGTGAAATATACCTACTGGAGTGCGTGCTACGGGTGGGTGCTGCTATGGTGACCAGTTCATTGAGATAAGGTGGGGCTTTGGATGTCATCCGAGGTCAAAGCGGGATTACTTATAAATGTCTGGATTAGTGTCCCGCTCCTTGAAAGTGGCAGCTCATGGCTTTTGTTTGTGGTATGTACTCTGGAGACAACGTCGTCAATGCACTTATTAATGAAGCCGGTGACTGATTGGGTGAACTCAATGTTATCGGATGAAACCCGGAACATATTCCAGTCTGTGCTCGCGAAAAAGTCCTGTAGCTTAGAATCCGCTTCATCTGATCACTTCTGTATTGAGCGTGTCACTGGTACTTCTTATTAGAGTTTTTTCTTGTAAGCAGGGATCAGGGAGTTTTATGGTCAGAGAGTTTTATGGTCAGATTTGCCTTAGGGAGGCTGAGGGAGAACCTTGTATGTGTTTCTGTGTGTGGTGTAAAGTTGTATGGTGTAAAGGTGACCTAGGTGCATTTTGTTTCCTCTAGTTGCAAAGGTGACATGCTGGTAAAAATGAGGTCAAATTAATTTCAGTTTCCCTGCATTAATATTACCTTCCAATGGAAGCGCCGCGTCTGGATGTACATTTTCTTGTTTGCTTATGGCCCGACACACCTCGTTGAATGCTGTCTTAGTGCCAGCATTGGCTGCCCTCTGATCTTGAAGATGTATGGAATGTTATCCATATCCTGATTCAGCCACAACACTGAAAAACATAGGATACTAGTCCTTCAGGTCCCATTGATAAGATAGTCTTGAAGGGAGCTTGTCCAATTTGTTCTCTGGTGAATGTATATTCACCTACAAAACAGAGTTCAATGGCAGTCTAAATGCTGGCCGACGTGGTCTAATCAATGGGCCAGAGCGCCAGAGGTAGGCCTACACAGTAGCGTTGTATAGTATTAGCCTTAACTAGAGTTACAGACATGCTAACCTAGCCCAACCATAGTCTTGCTACTTTTCCAGGGGCACTTATATTTGTTTATATTCTAACAAGTCCCAGAGCCATTACCACACAGCAGCGCCTCATTAGCTTCCATAACATTTAACATTTTATGGCTGCAGGGGCAGTATTGGGTAGCTTGGATGAAAAGATGCCCATTGTAAACGGCCAGCTCCTCAGTCTCAGTTGCTAATATATGCATATTATTATTAGTATTGGATAGAAAACACTCTAAAGTTTCCAAAACTGCCCAAATATTGTCTGTGAGTATAACAGAACTGATATTGCAGGCGAAACCCTGAGGAAAATCAAAACAGGAAGTGGCTTCTATTTTGAAAACTCCATGTTCCATAGCCTCCCTTTGCTGGATTTAAATGGATATGAACCAGATTCCTTTTCCTATCGCTTCCTCAAGGTGTCACCAGTGTTCAGACATACTTTCAGGCTTTTATTTTGAAAAATTAGCCAGAACGATAACATCGCGTCAAGTGGTCACATGAGTTTTGCTTGCACAACAGAGTTTGGACAGCCATTATTTTCCCTCTCCTACTGTGAAAGACATTTGCGGTTGATATATGATCAATTATATATTTTAAAAACAACCAAAGGATTAATTACAAAAAACGTTTGACATGTTTCTGTGGACATTATGGAAACTATTTCTGAAAATAACGCAACAAACAAACGGAGGTATTTTGGATATAAAAATAATCTTTATGGAACAAACGGAACATTTGTTGTGTAACTGGGAGTCTCGTGAGTGAAAACATCCGAAGATCATCAAAGGTAAACGATTAATTTGATTGCTTTTCTGATTTTCGTGACCAAGCTTCCTGATGCTAAGTGTACTTAATGTTTTGTCGTGCGATCGATAAACTTACACAAACGCTTGGATTGCTTTCGGTGAAAAGCATCATTTCAAAATCTGACACGACAGGTGGATTAACAAAAGGCTAAACTGTGTTTTCCTATATTGCACTTGTGATTTCATGAATATAAATATTTGTAGTAATATTTATTGAATGTAGCGCTATGCTATTTAGCGGTTGTTGATGACACTTATCCCGATATTGGGATTGCAGCCATAACAAGTTAAATGGCTTGTCATTTAGTCTGTTGGTCTTTGCCAAGTCTGTCTCAGGTATCACTGTTAAACGATCTAAAAAGAGCACACTTAAATCGGATTGAATCATAAGTGAGCATAAAGTGGAGGGTCTGTAATTATAGCAAAAGGGTGTGAAAGACTTAGACAGCAAGAGCCCAGTTGTGAATTTGTACTGCAATTTATTCACCCTTGCTTGCTTACTGATGTGATACTGGAAGTTGCTCAATGTCAGAACCTAATGTTCACCATGTTATGTCCATGCTTTGCATGAGTACACAGGAAGTTACAGTATGTTGTCTCACTGGAAATGTTTTGATTTCTGTACATGCTGTATTAAAATGACCCTTGATATTCTGTCTCTAAAGATGTTATTGCCTCTTATATACACAGACACATCTATGGCACCTGATATTCACTTTTAGATTGCAGTGCATTTGGAAAGTATTCAGACTTTTTCCACGTTTTGTTACATTACAGCCTTATTCTATGTTTAGTTGAGCAACAACTGTACAGAAAAAAAGGCACTTACTTTGATAGGAACGCACACAAGTCAAAGTTATCATTTGAAAGGAAAACAACAATGAAGGCAATTCTTGGACCAGCCAGAAAATATGCAAGGGGGGAAAAGTTTGTGCAAGACTGCGCAAATGTCTGCATACTTGATCTGCGAAAACACTGGTGAATTGCTTTGGCTCTCATCAAAGAAAGGAAGTGTGTTCGGTTCAGTAAAGCCTCAATCATAAATTGTCCTCAGCAGTGAAATGGGCTACTTCTATATGAATGAATGAGGAGGGAGAAGACACCTCAATTCAAACTGTTGTTAGAAAATAAAATGTAGAAAATAATTTGAATTTGACAAGTTGAAACATAGCCTGTAGTAAATCGGTTTGAGGGCAGCGGGTGTTAACTATTGCATAGCAATCACATTTTGGAACAGTGAGTGTATTCTGACATCACACCGTTAGAGATATAAGGAACTCTCATATGAAAAGGTTCATCCATAGATTCTTTTTTTGTTTCTAATGAACCCATCCACCACCCTCCGTCTTCCGATGAAACATATATTTTATGCTACATACTGTATACATACATTTTCCATATACATATTTTATATACATGGTACTTTTATATACAGAAATCACATAACAATAATACATTGCCAAATATAAACTCTTTAATCCCACCCCTCAGCCACTCTCAGCCCAACCCATATACAGTATCACCATAGACCACCCTTGTTTGGTTTCGAGGGTGGTCTGAGATTGCAGAGATTCTTAGCTTTGCCTCTATTCAGCAGTTTCATCCAGAGCATCATGGCCTTTGTAGCTCTTTATGATAGCCACATTAGCAGCTAATTATAATTTCATTTTGGGAGGCAATACAGCAAATATATTGATAAAAGTCAACTTGTCCAAGAGAGATTTACATGGGTATCAAAACAACAGCCTACACGAAAACACAGGCCTTATTTTAAGTGTTTTTAAAAGATGTCAACATTTTTCCTTGAAGACACAGACTTAATGTGCGCTGGAACTTGTCAAGTTTAAATAAAGTGCTAATTGCTATTGTAGAAACTTGTAAAAGTGTGAATATGGTTTTGTTTAGTGCAAGTTGTGTATGTGCCATATTCAACAGTGTGTCTGCTGAATGTGGTGGGAAGGAGCATACTGTCAGATTTTTTTTCACAATTGTTTTTCTCAGTGGAAGTTCTCAGTGGTAAAGTGTCCAGGGATATTTAGTCATGTCCGCTCCATCTCTGTCTCTGTTTCTGTCTGCAGGTTTGCTGCTGTCAGTGAGCTGTCCCCAGTAGGCAGAC
Source organism: Oncorhynchus nerka (assembly GCF_034236695.1). NCBI lineage: Eukaryota > Metazoa > Chordata > Actinopteri > Salmoniformes > Salmonidae > Oncorhynchus > Oncorhynchus nerka. The sequence goes on along the minus strand of NC_088423.1, from coordinate 40,031,815 downwards.
CGGTGGGCAGCATCCTGGCAGCCGCCATCAACCAGACCATCTTCTACTCCATCGTGGGAGGAAACGAAGGTGGTAAGTGCAGACATTACCCCCTGGTGCCATAGATAGAAGAAACACTCACCAAAATAGGAAAACGTCATATTTCTGTTTATTAAATTATTGCAATAACATACAATCTATTGAATAATGTAAGAGAGTAATAGGATACGGCATGTGTCAAAATTGATTGATTGCTGACCTTATGACCTGATGACATGTACAGAATATGTGCCCCCGCCCCCCCCCCCTGTTCGTGTGGTCATGTGTTAGAGGGTGTTTGAACTTTTGGGGCCCATGCCCCCCTCCACCCCCAGTTTTATCTCCCTTATGGTTGTTATCTATGAAGCAGGAATGTCTGGGGCTATAGATAGCGCTGGAGCCTCAGCATTATAAATGTCCAGAACAAGCCATTTTTTAAGACCTGAATATTAAGCATCTAAAAATATGTCTACAAGGGAATTCTCGGAGTGCTCTGTAGCTCATGTCACGAACCCAACGCCAAAAGCTTGGAGGATATTTTGGTAGAGGCTCCCGAATGTTTTAACGGATTTCTGTGTACAAGCGAGGGCCATATTTCGTACATATTCAACCCGGAGGAATCTACGGTTAAGATATTCACAGACAGCGTGTCCCAACCCTTTTATCGTGCAGAACCCGAGCCTTTTTCTCTAGCGCTAAGGATGCGAGAATGGCTTAAAATAAGGCTAGCTTTGTGTCAAATGGAACGTGCCATGAGTGCTTCAAGGCTGCCAGGATATGCGTTGGAAGAACAAGTCTGTGGACGCCAGGATCTAATGGCCCTGAGAGTCACTTCCATGGGGTATACCCCGGACTCCAGAGTGACAATTTTAGCATGTGAACAATTTGACAGGTCAAATGCTACGAAAACGATCAGTCCATATGTATCCTCCAAAGCATGCAAGGATGTAAATTTTTTTCAAATAATGTTCAGTTTTAAATGGCGCGATTATCCACATTTTCCGAACCCTGATGAATAAGCTGGACAGTCTTTTCGAAAATCGTGAACAATTACGGCGATGGCCTAGGTTATCGTTGAGACATACCCCGGAACAACATAGGTTATCGTTGAGACATACCCCGGAACAACAACAAGTTCGAAGGCGGATCTTTCCCTGGCAGGAAAGTGGACAGAGCTTCGACGGAGCGCGGAAAAGACTTTGTGATGGGGAATTGGAAACGGATAATGTTCAGGGCTAACAGGACCCCATATATCTGTAAGAAATAGTTAAAATAAATGTTGAATTATAACGTGTGTTAAAATGTAGGTGTTAATTTTTGAAAATGTATACCCCCACCATTTAACTAAGGGGTAGCGCTCTTTTCTCTCAAGCTAGGGTCTGGCGCAGACAACTGTAAGATCTGAAAAAAAACATGTATTATTTTATAGTCTATTCCTACATTGGGTATGTTATGAACATTACGTTTTATTAAAGTTTGTAATAATGTACAAAGACCTGCATCCAAGGTTTTTTTAATTTTTACATAAAACACGTGTGCTGCATGTTTAAATATTATTCAAATGGGTTACTTAATTCAAACATGTCCCCCCCCGCATGCGGTAGCGTAAATACAGCCTCAAGCTCATTACCATAACGCAACGTTAGCGATTTCTAAAAATCGCAAATGAAATGAAATAAATATGCCTGTTCTCAAGCTTATCCTTTTCTTAACAATCCTGTCGTCTCAGATTTTCAAAATATGCTTTAGAACCAGAGAAAATCACTAATTTGTGTAAGAGTGGTGATAGTTAGCTTAGCATTAGCGTTAGCATTTAGCACGCAACATATTCACAAAAACCAGCCAAGGAATCAAATAAAATAATTTACCTTTGAAGAACTTCAGATGTTTCATTGAGGAGACTCTCAGTTACATAGCAGATGTCCAGTTTTTCCTGAAAGATTATTGTATAGGACACATCGTTCCGTTTTGTTACTATGCATTTGGCTACCGAAACTAACCGAAAATTCAGTCACCTACATGTCGAACTTTTTTCCGAATTAACTCCATAATATCGACTGAAACATGGAAAACGTTGTTTGAATCAATCCTGAAGGTGGTTTGTCATATTTCTCTCCATTGAAAGCACCGTCCTTGTAGCCTGGTTTGTTCTGAGATTTGAATGGAAAAATACCGGGACCTGACTTTTGCGCACCAATTGCCACACAGACACCAAGGGGACACTTGGCAATTGTAGTCTCTTATGGTCAATCTTCCAATGATATGCCTACAACTACGTCACAATGCTGCAAAGACCTTGGGAAACAAGAGAAAGAGTCCGTTCATTCCTGTCGCATTCACAGCCATATAAGGCGATCATGGAAAACGTAGCCTCAGAAATCCTGTGCATTTCCTGGTCGGTCATACATCTTGGTTTTGCCCGAAGCATTTGTTCTAAGGGACTCACAGTGAAAATCTTTGCATTTCTGGAAACGTAAGACTGTCTTCTTTCCAAAACTATCAATTCCAAGCATATTCGAGCATCTTTTCGTGACAAAATATTGCGCTTAAAACGGGCACGTCTTTTTATCCAAAAATGAAATACTGCCCCTAGAGTCTTAACAGGTTAAAGGTTGTACGAAATATTTTGGAATTCAATAAAAGGAATGTTTAAAAACGGTATCTCACCCTTTAACTATGGGAAAAACCTATTTAACAACGTCTTCCAGCTCTGTCGCGAAGTAAAATAGAATCAGAGTGTTTGTGTGTGTGTGGGGAGGGGTCTTGAGGCGGAGCAACAGGCATGTGTGTGTGTGTGTGTGTGTGTGTGTGTGTGTGTGTGTGTGTGTGTGTGTGTGTGTGTGTGTGTGTGGTTGGTTGTGTGTGTAACATAAATCCTAAGGTTGGGGGGTCCCAGAACTCTTATCTGTAGAGAACCGTTTGAAACCAAGGTGTGCACTATCATGCATAAGGCATGTCGAGATATCAGCCGAACAGCGGGGTTAAACATAGATATCTCTAATCTGCGGCCCCCACACACCCCGTTTGCAGACAGAATGTCACGACATCCCCTCCTGTTGTTTGAATTCACAGCCTGTGTTCTCTAAACCAGACATACATGGGTTGGGGTGTGGCATACATCTCTCAAAAAACTCATTCCGAACTTTTAGATAGTTAGGGACAGAACTATTTTTAACGTTGTCAGCATTGCTTTAGCGCAAACATAAAGGCCCGAATATTGAGCTGCACGGACAGATTAAAATAATAATAATAATATTCGGAATAAGGGAATCTCGCATAATGGATATTTCTGGAGGTGAGTAAAAAAACATATTTTAAGATTTGTTTGAATATTATTGGAATATTAAACCCTAGTTATTTGGGTATTTCAGGCCAAAAGCCCAATATAGGTAAAAAAAAAAAAAAAAAAAGTGTAGATATAGCGTATAACTGTTAACATTGTCTAATGGAATCTAGGATCCCCCGACATTTACGCAGCTTTACGCGATTTACCTGATCTGGAACATGATGGGGGTTCGCAGGAGCAAAAGTCTGGCAGACAATCACCAACGGCCTTTTTCGTTGTAAGTCCTTATAATTAAACACATACCCAAGAAATATTTATATATAAACATTTTAAAAATAGGTTGTACTATTTTTAAACTATTTTATGTATTTACAGCCGACATACAGCCCTTTATGATAAAGGATGCGTTATGGACAGCTGACACGCAGGACTTTGATGCAATTCTACCGTTCTGTACGAGCGCTTTTTCAAACTCACCGAGAATCCAGGGAACATCGACCCCCTCCCGACATATTCCAGACCCCAACAGGCAACGATCAACTGTGGCCCAAGTACACTGCTCAGAATCAAGCCCACCCGAATACTACTATTGGGCCGGGAACTTGCTGCTTCACGAGCCGGCGCTCCAGGGACAAGGTATGGGACCATTATACAGTTTTGTTATTAGTTATCAGCCTTTTTATTAGTTATAGATCTGTTGATAGCCTATGTTAAAACAAGGACAAATAATGTTTTTTCAGACTGCCCGGAGACAGACCCAGCAGAATCTGGAACGCTAGCGGGAAAAAGTCACACACCCCCGGTTTCGGCGATTCGTCACAACAAGCGCCAAAAAAGCCGAGGTATTTTAACTATGGACTGTTAATATATATTATTATAACGGAAAGGTATTTGACATTTGTATGTAGCTAACATATATATTTTTATATCTAATAACGTAATTATGTATGTATTATTTTCATTCAGACTCCGCACCGGCTAAAACGGCACAGACGACCACATAAATCTAGAGCTGGGGATTCCGGCGCCCGAGCATTCCGAATGAAACACCCAAGAGACCTGTTTTTAATGACATGTCAGATGTTGATGACCAGCTATTCTGTGATGCGGCCAACCTTATAGACCCAGTCAATTCTACGGCCTCAATACCTGCAGCCGAACAAGAAAGGTTTTTCACATTATTTTCCAGGGCTTTGAAATCGAGGAATGTTTTGCTATACAAACGACTGGGGGATTTAATTGAGAGACAGTACAGAGACGATATGTTATTCTGGCATAGAACAATTCCACGCATGTTAAACAGCAACCCCATTAAAAAACGCAAATACAGACGCTAAAATCATACATGTAACACCAACCATTACAGAAAGAAAAAAAAAACGAACACTCTTAATTATCCAAAAATGGCAGAACTAACGCAACGGGGAGACAGTTGAAAGCCTCTTATCCCAGATTCCAGACGAACTCCTAGAAGTTATAAGACGTATGAACGATTCAGGAACGTTAGATGAAAGCATATTAACACAGATCCATGAAGGATCCATGAAGGCGTGGCATTCTCAGACATTGTCAAATTTGAAAACCTTCTGAATATCAAGATTGTGGTTTTGTACCACAGTAGAGCTAATGCAGCTCTCTTGAAGTTCCAAAACACCCCCCAACCGCACCCCCAGATTCTGTACTTTTATGTGCAAAACGAACATTACTATGCCGTTACAAACGTCACGGCGTTCCTAGGGGCAACCTATGTGTGTAGATCCTGCCATACCGGCTACAGCCGAAAGGGGGGGCACTCGTGCCGTTATAACTGTTCTGTATGTCAGGATGCCGAGTGCCCTATGCAGACCTAAACTTGACACCATGTGAGGATTGCCATCGCACATGTCGTTCGACCTACTGTTACGATAAACACAAAAATTGAAACATGGCACCCTAAGGCCTGTAAATCTGTAAGCATTTGTGCCATTAACAAGAAATGCCCAAAATGTCATTGCAATTACAGCCTTAAAATAGATAGCCCTAAACCACATGTTTGTGGAATCCTACAGTGTCCAATCTGTAAAGGGGGTCTGAAAAGCAGAAATGCTGAAGTGGTTCAAGAAGTGCCACACAAGTGTTATATTCAGCCCTTGGCTGAAGATGAACCTTCAGAGAAATATGTGTTCTATGATTTTGAGACAAATCAACAATCGGGGATCATTTGCCTATTTTGTATCTACCATGACATTCACGGGGGAAAAGTGGTCTGCAGAAGGATCAATTGTGCACTACTCTTTCTAAAACATTTTAGAAAACCACAGTACCAAAACTTTACGTTCATAGCGCACAATGCTAGAGCCTCGACTCGTACCTTCTTCTGAACCCCTTGATACAGCAAGGCATAGCGCCGAGGGTCCTAGCGCAAGGGAGTAAAATCCTGTGTTTTGTAGATCCCGCCTTCAACCAGAGATACATTGACAGTTTAAGCTTCTTACCCATGAGATTGGCTCAAATGCCAGAGGCCTTGGGTTTTGAAAACTCTGTGAAAGGCTGGTTCCCCACTTCTTCACATCTGAGGAGAATCTACACTATATAGGATCATATCCCAGCCCAGAAATGTATGGGTGTGATCAAATGTCTCCCAAAGAGCGAGAGAGATTCATGACTTGGTATGAGACAGTAAGATATGGCACCTTTGATTTCCATAAAGAGATGGAATCATACTGTGACAATGATGTGGTTATACTTCGTGAAGGATGCCTCAGATTCAGAGAAGAGGTAATCAAAGATGCAGGTATTGACCCTTGGAGTTGTACAACGATTGCATCGGCATGCATGAAAACATACCGTACACACTATATGCCGACATCCTCTATAGCGATCCCCTCGCCTGACAACTACCGACGCCAGTTCAAGGCCTACTCTAGTGGGTCCATTCAATGGCTAGAGTATATGGCCCAGGATAAAGACATTTTTATTCAACATGCTTTGAATCGAGGGGAGAAGGCGTTTGGCTCTTACCATGTAGATGGCTACACCAAGATTGACGGGGTTGAGACCGTGTATGAGTACAACGGTTGTTTCTTCCATGGTTGCAAATCTTGCTTTGTGCCCCAGAACATATGTGTCCTAACCCAAAAGACTTTTGGGGAAATGTACCAAGAGTTTCAAGACAAAGTTGATTCGTTACAGGCTACTTACGGTCTAAAAGTGGTTGTTTTGTGGGAGCACGAATGGACAGTCCTCAAAAAGTCTGATCCTCATGTTCAAGCATTCCTTTCCAGCTTTGACATCCCAGAACCTCTGGAGCCAAGACAGGCCTTGTATGGCGGCCGTACCAATGCTTTGACATTGAGGTATGTAAGCGCAACCCGACGAGACAATAGGCTATGTGGATTTTACATCCCTTTATCCGCATGTAATGAGTTCCTCATGCTATCCTATAGGTCATCCTGAAATTATTCATCGTGATTTTGACTTACCTCAAAACTATTTTGGTCTGATCAAAGCAACAGTCTACCCTCCAAGGGGTTTGTTTATACCTGTGTTGCCTTACAGGGGCCCTCAAGGAAAACTTTTCTTTCCCCTTTGTCGCACCTGCAGTGAAAACATACAACAAACCCCATGTGATCACACCGATCAAGAAAGAGCACTGACAGGTGTATGGGTCACAGCTGAATTCTCTAAGGCTTTAGAGATGGGGTATCGTGTGGCCAAAATCTTTGAAGTATGGAACTTTCCAAAGAAATCAGACACTCTTTTTAAAGAGTACATCAAGACCTTCTTGAGATGTAAGCAAATGGCTTCAGGCTATCCTGCATCGGTCACAGATCAAGAAAGTAAAGACAGGTACATTCAAGACTATCATGACAGAGAAGGCATCCTTCTTGACCCTGACAGAATAGAGGTCAACAAAACCAAACGAAATGTGTCGAAATTGTACCTAAATTCGCTTTGGGGCAAATTAGCGCAGAGGTGTAATATGTTGACAACGTCGATTATTAAAGACCCTGAAGAATTTTTGGAATTCATTTTCGGACCAATACGAAATTTCACATTTTTCATTCTTGAGTCAAGACATTGCCTTGGTGCAATGGCGACGTAACAAGAAGTGGGTTCTACCCCGGGTAATGTAAATGTGTTTCTTGCAGCATTTACCACGGCCTATGGCCGACTTGAACTGTACAAGCTCATGGAGCAGCTTCAGAGGCGGGTACTTTACCACGACACAGACTCTGTGGTCTATGTAAGCAAACCAGGGATTGGAGCCCCCACTCAGCAACTATCTGGGTGGCTTAACGAGCGAACTCGCAGAGGGTGACCATATCACAGAATGGTCATCCTGTGGGCCCAAAAGCTATGCTTTTAGAACGCTAAAGAATCACGTGGTATTGAAAGCCAAAGGAGTGACTCAAAACTATGAAAATCCCCAGCGTGTAAACTTGGAATCAATCACACGCTTGGTTGAGGGGTTCCTAAATGACAGGAATAGTGACTTGGAGATTTTGAGCTCCTACAAAAAGATTGTTAGGGATAAAAAGGGCTTCCATCTGAGGAATGCCCCACTCATTAAAAGATTCAGGGTTGTCTATGACAAGAGAGTGCTTTTGCCTGACGGGACTACATTGCCCTATGGCTACTGACTTATGCTACAAGCTACAGGGGTCTTAAAGCTTAAGATATAATGACTGCTGTAGAAGGTTTTGACCCCCGGTTGCAACTACCATTTTCGGCCTTAACCTCTTAAGACTCTAGGGGCAGTATTTCATTGGAAGATTGACCATAAGAGACTACAATTGCCAAGTGTCCCGCTTGGTGTCTGCGTGGCAATTGGTGCGCAAAAGTCAGGTCCCGGTATTTTTCCATTCAAATCTCAGAACAAACCAGGCTACAAGGACGGTGCTTTCAATGGAGAGAAATATGACAAACCACCTTCAGGATTGATTCAAACAACGTTTTCCATGTTTCAGTCGATATTATGGAGTTAATTCGGAAAAAAGTTCGACATGTAGGTGACTGAATTTTCGGTTAGTTTCGGTAGCCAAATGCATAGTAACAAAAGGGAACGATGTGTCCTACACAAGAATCTTTCAGGAAAAACTGGACATCTGCTATGTAACTGAGAGTCTCCTCATTGAAACATCTGAAGTTCTTCAAAGGTAAATTATTTTATTTGATTCCTTGGCTGGTTTTTGTGAATATGTTGCGTGCTAAATGCTAACGCTAATGCTAAGCTAGCTATCACCACTCTTACACAAATTAGTGATTTTCTCTGGTTCTAAAGCATATTTTGAAAATCTGAGACGACAGGTCGGTCATACATCTTGGTTTTGCCCGAAGCATTTGTTCTAAGGGACTCACAGTGAAAATCTTTGCATTTCTGGAAACGTAAGACTGTCTTCTTTCCAAAGCTATCAAATCCAAGCATATTCGAGCATCTTTTCGTGACAAAATATTGCGCTTAAAACGGGCACGTCTTTTTATCCAAAAATGAAATACTGCCCCTATAGGACTAACAGGTTAAATCATCCTTATAAAGAGACATAACATCTTCAAAAGAAACTCCCCGGGCTCTTTGGCATAGGTAGAATACACAGTGTTGACCGCATGTCGTTGAAAGGGTATCTTGCACCTGTTTGATATTGTAGTATATCTTTGAGCCATTTTTGGTCAGAAATTCTTTAATAGATTTGGGGAAATGTGAAAAACCGGGTGGGAAACCATAGGAATCAAAAAAAGTTGCGATTTTTCTTCCTCCTTCCTCTTCTAAGGTCACAGCTAGCCAATGTTCACCCGGCATGTTTTTAGGATGGGTATTGACAATAAACATTGCAGGCCGCACCTTCCATTTCTCCATAGGTAATTCATCACAAGCCAACACTCCGCAAAATTGTTTTCCAATCAGTCGGCTCATCAGCCCTTCCAACTCTTGGGTATTCATGTCTTTTGCTCAACGATCCTTAATAATAATCTACTAAAACCTGTCTTCGGCTATTCACCTCCAAGATTGAATCAGAGCAGGCATAAACAATCATGCTAACCGTACAGGCTAAAGGTGTACGGAAACGCATTTCCAGCCTGAGGTTACCTTGGGACACCACAGAAAGATTTCCTGAGGTGTCATCATCTGGGATAAATTGAAAGCATACATTGTGTAACCCTCGGCAAAATCATTTCTGTCAATAGGTAAAGAGAGATCTTTTAGATGCCTCCCGGTAGCCAGGAATAGATTGTAAAATTCTCGCACAGATATGTTGTTATTAAATTGCGGTTGGAAAGCCTTAGCAGGGACCTGACGTCCGTCCTGACACAGAGCGACATACTCTGCATTGAAGTGTTGAAAATTAAAGGGTTTTTATTTAAGCTGCCCGTATTGGAGGCGTGATCAACCAAACCTATAACTACGTATCGCGGTAAAGGGCCTAGAAATAGGTTTTCTTGACTGCAGATTCTGCTGCCCACAGGTATGCTAAAGGTTTTCATGGTAATTCTTTGAGAGGGTAAAGGGCATTTCCTTTCAGCAAAGCCTGTGAGTGACCCAGACGAACTGCCGGAGATACCGATACTTTTTAATAAAAAGCGTGGCCCCCAACACTTTTAAGCTAAAGTCCCCATCCGTTGCAGACATTAGGCAAAACTCATCCTTGGCCCTGGTTAATTTTAGTCTTAAATCAATCGCATTTAAGAGTAAACGTTCTTGAAAGAAAATGTCAGAGTGTATAGGGCCTAGCAGATTAAACTCTCGAGATTCTGCACAGTAGCGAGCCCGGGCGGCCAGGCCTTTATTTGCACCTGTGGATGGGTCTGTCGATTCCATAGAGCCTCCTGCAGTATCCTTGCTAAAAAGCCCTGCGCTGAATTGGGTCTTGAGAGTGTCTTCAGAGTAGTTGAGTAAGCATTCCATGATGGCACGGTAGGGGTATGTGGCACTGCTTTGACTGATTAGCCGTTCCCCCAAAGTCACATCCACTTGGGAGAAGATGGTGGCCACTGGGTAATTAATGAGACTCACTTTGACATCGTTTGCAATATCAGTACCATCTCTTTTGGTTACTTTTAGACGCAAATGCACCAAGGTGTTGTTGAGGTCCAGATAGTTGTCACCGTGGCCTGGTATGAAAAACTCTATGGGGCCGTTGTCTGTAATGGCAGAGAGTGGGGCTATCTCCACATAACTGGACCTCTCTACTGAATGTTGGGTTAAGGGGGCCGTGAAAAGATCGAGCTCTGTTTTTATAGCTTCAGAGGACATGCGGTGTAAAGAGCCATGGTGCTTGTTCTTTTAGAAAATACTTCCGAGTATTCTTTTACCGTTTTTGGTCCAGACCTCCTCACTTTACCCGTCTTTGACTAACTGAGTTTCTTTTAACCGTTAACCTCCGTTTTTAGGCTCAAGTCTTCGCCTTATACCGGGCGGTCTCTTTTCGGTCTTCGAGACAACATCATCAACCCCGAGCCTTCTTGACTCTCGACATCTGGTGACGCCCTTCTGGTTATCGCATTGGCGACAACCTCACTTACTATATTTTTTGCTGCTGATTTTAAATGCGGTTTGGCTATGCTGAAGCCTCTCTTCATAAACGGTAAAACCATCCTAAAGAGATTACGAAATATCCCTCCGATCCCCCGAACCATACATGGTGGGCGATCCATAATATCCTGGTAACCCATTACCCACTTGATCCACATAGTATGTGACATACCGGTTAGGGTCGAGATGTCGGTGTTCCATAATTTTAATTTAGATGTATTATGTATATAAAATATATAATACTAATATTATATATGTAGAGAGGTTTTGGTTGGTCTAAAGTGGAGTTTTACAATCGTTTTACCATAAGTAAATTCAATGTTTTCGTTCTGATCCGTTTTAAGCTCAACAAGAATGTTTTCAATATATTTCTTGCTTACAGGTACGTAGTGTGGCTTGTCGTAGGTGACAGTGACGATGTCCCCATCCTTTCATCTATATGAACCGTTCTCAGGAGTGGCACACAGCTGTCTCCGACCCTTTGATATGATATGATGTCGGTATACACAAATATGTTGTAAAATGCTGCATGTATATCCGCGGGGAATGGGAATAATTTATCTCTCACATACGTCCATGTATTGGGCCCCATCCCTAACATGTAGGCTAAATTACCACTGGTCTTTATCCCCCCCGGAAGCATCTCCTGAGATTTGTACCCTTTTATGTATAGGGTTGTACATCAGGAATATTTCCATACTGTTCTGCGATAGCCGTTCATTCAACTCGGAGACGAGCCTTTCGACGGTTCTATAGAACCCTTTTTTAACCTTAATAAATTTAGCAGGTTCCGTTAACTTTTTGAAATAAAATTCCCGGTCCTTATCTTTGATATTATACCAGCTATGGGGGTATGTAATCTCGCTGAGCCCTACTTCCCAGGCCTCTGATAACTCTATAGGCTTTGGAAAATTGGTTGTATAATTAGAACTCTGATTATTACGATATATGTGTGCGGACGCATTACTGGGGAGAGTCAGGTAGAAGCCGCTGTGTTCCATTATGCCCTCCGGTGTACACCCGAATGAGGATGTATTTTATCATGCATGGGGGTTTAAATTAACCCCTGATGCCTCCACTACATCCTTCTCTAATACCCAGCTGTTGAATTTTAGCGGCCAGTTTTTCCAGCGGACCAGCACCCATTTTTGACCTTTCTCTCTCTTTTGATCTAGAATCTCATCTACGTGAAACACCTTGTCTTTACCAACCGTTACCTTCTGTAATTCCTGCTCATAAAAAGATCCCGTTATAAGTTCCCCGTCATAATCTTTTAATATTATGGGTTTGTCCCACCTCCCACACATGCGGTGACCTCACCCATTACAACCAGCATGTCCAGAGATACAACCTGTCTCATCATCACCCAGTGCCTGGGCTTACCTCCGCTGTACCCGCACCCCACCATACCCCTGTCTGTGCATTATGCCCTGAATATATTCTACCATGCCCAGAAACCTGCTCCTCTTATCCTCTGCCCCCAACGCTCTAGGCGACCAGTTTTGATAGCCTTTAGCCGCACCCTCATACTACTCCTTCTCTGTTCCGCGGGTGATGTGGAGGTAAACCCAGGCCCTGCATGTCCCCAGGTACCCTCATTTGTTGACTTCTGTGATCGAAAAAGCCTTGGTTTTATGCATGTCAACATCAGAAGCCTCCTCCCTAAGTTTGTTTTACTCACTGCTTTAGCACACTCTGCTAACCCTGATGTCCTTGCCGTGTCTGAATCCTGGCTCAGGAAGGCCACCAAAAATTCAGAGATTTCCATACCCAACTATAACATCTTCCGTCAAGATAGAACTACCAAAGGGGGCGGAGTTGCAGTCTACTGCAGAGATAGCCTGCAAAGTAACGTCATACTTTCCAGGTCCATACCCAAACAGTTCGAACTACTAATTTTGAAAATTACCCTCTCCAGAAATAAGTCTCTCACTGTTGCCGCCTGCTACCGGCCACCCTCAGCTCCCAGCTGTGCCCTGGACACCATTTGTGAATTGATCGCCCCCATCTAGCTTCAGAGTTTGTTCTGTTAGGTGACCTAAACTGGGATATGCTTAACACCCCGGCAGTCCTACAATGTAAGCTAGATGCCCTCAATCTCACTCAAATCATCAAGGAACCCACCAGGTACAACCTTAACTCTGTAAACAAGGGCACCCTCATAGACGTCATCCTGACCAACTGGCCTCCAAATACACCTCCGCTGTCTTCAACCAGGATCTCAGCGATCACTGCCTCATTGCCTGTATCCGCCACGGAGCCGCAGTCAAACGACCACCCCTCATCACTGTCAAACGCTCCCTAAAACACTTCTGTGAGCAGGCCTTTCTAATCGACCTGGCCCGGGTATCCTGGAAGGACATTGACCTCATCCCGTCAGTTGAGGATGCCTGGTCATTCTTTAAAAGTAACTTCCTCACCATTTTAGATAAGCATGCTCCGTTCAAAAATGCAGAACCAAGAACAGATACAGCCCTTGGTTCACTCCAGACCTGACTGCCCTCGACCAGCACAAAAACATCCTGTGGCGGACTGCAATAGCATCGAATAGCCCCGTGATATGCAACTGTTCAGGAAGTCAGGAACCAATACACGCAGTCAGTCAGGAAAGCTAAGGCCAGCTTCTTCAGGCAGAAGTTTGCATCCTGTAGCTCCAACTCCAAAAAGTTCTGGGACACTGTGAAGTCCATGGAGAACAAGAGTACCTCCTCCCAGCTGCCCACTGCACTGAGGCTAGGTAACACGGTCTCCACCGATAAATCCACGATTATCGAAAGCTTCAATAAGCACTTCTCAACGGCTGGCCATGCCTTCCGCCTGGCTACTCCAACCTCGGCCAACAGCTCCGCCCCCCGCAGCTCCTCGCCCAAGCCTCTCCAGGTTCTCCTTTACCCAAATCCAGATAGCAGATGTTCTGAAAGAGCTGCAAACCTAGACCCGTACAAATCAGCTGGGCTTGACAATCTGGACCCTCTATTTCTGAAACTATCTGCCGCCATTGTCGCAACCCCTATTACCAGCCTGTTCAACCTCTCTTTCATATCGTCTGAGATCCCCAAGGATTGGAAAGCTGCCGCAGTCATCCCCCTCTTCAAAGGGGGAGACACCCTGGACCCAAACTGCTATAGACCTATATCCATCCTGCCCTGCCTATCTAAGGTCTTCGAAAGCCAAGTCAACAAACAGGTCACTGACCATCTCGAATCCCACCGTACCTTCTCCGCTGTGCAATCTGGTTTCCGAGCCGGTCACGGGTGCACCTCAGCCACGCTCAAGGTACTAAACGATATCATAACCGCTATCGATAAAAGACAGTACTGTGCAGCCGTCTTCATCGACCTCGCCAAGGCTTTCGACTCTGTCAATCACCATATTCTTATCGGCAGACTCAATAGCCTCGGTTTCTCGGATGACTGCCTTGCCTGGTTCACCAATTACTTTGCAGACAGAGTTCAGTGTGTCAAATCGGAGGGCATGCTGTCCGGTCCTCTGGCAGTCTCTATGGGGTGCCACAGGGTTCAATTCTCGGGCCGACTCTTTTCTCTGTATATATCAATGATGTTGCTCTTGCTGCGGGCGATTCCCTGATCCACCTCTACGCAGACGACACCATTCTATATACTTTCGGCCCGTCATTGGACACTGTGCTATCTAACCTCCAAACGAGCTTCAATGCCATACAGCACTCCTTCCGTGGCCTCCAACTGCTCTTAAACGCGAGTAAAACCAAATGCATGCTTTTCAACCGATCGCTGCCTGCACCCGCATGCCCGACTAGCATCACCACCCTGGATGGTTCCGACCTTGAATATGTGGACATCTATAAGTACCTAGGTGTCTGGCTAGACTGCAAACTCTCCTTCCAGACTCACATCAAACATCTCCAATCGAAAATCAAATCAAGAGTCGGCTTTCTATTCCGCAACAAAGCCTCCTTCACTCACGCCGCCAAGCTTACCTAGTAAAACTGACTATCCTACCGATCCTCGATTTCGGCGATGTCATCTACAAAATGGCTTCCAACACTCTACTCAGCAAACTGGATGCAGTCTATCATAGTGCCATCCGTTTTGTCACCAAAGCACCTTATACCACCCACCACTGCGACTTGTATGCTCTAGTCGGCTGGCCTCGCTACATATTCGTCGCCAGACCCACTGGCTCCAGGTCATCTACAAGTCCATGCTAGGTAAAGCTCCGCCTTATCTCAGTTCACTGGTCACGATGGCAACACCCATCCGTAGCACACGCTCCAGCAGGTGTATCTCACTGATCATCCCTAAAGCCAACACCTCATTTGGCCGCCTTTCGTTCCAGTACTCTGCTGCCTGTGACTGGAATGAACTGCAAAAATCGCTGAAGTTGGAGACTTTTATCTCCCTCACCAACTTCAAACATCAGCTATCCGAGCAGCTAACCGATCGCTGCAGCTGTACATAGTCTATTGGTAAATAGCCCACCCATTTTCACCTACCTCATCCCCATACTGTTTTTATACTGTTTTTTTTTTATTTTATTTATTTATTTATTTACTTTTCTGCTCTTTTGCACACCAATATCTCTACCTGTACATGACCATCTGATCATTTATCACCCCAGTGTTAATCTGCAAAATTGTATTATTCGCCTACCTCCTCATGCCTTTTGCACACATTGTATATAGACTGCCCATTTTTTTTCTACTGTGTTATTGACTTGTTAATTGCTTACTCCATGTGTAACTCTGTGTTGTCTGTTCACACTGCTATGCTTTATCTTGGCCAGGTCGCAGTTGCAAATGAGAACTTGTTCTCAACTAGCCTACCTGGTTAAATAAAGGTGAAATAAAAAAAAAAATAAAAAAAATATGTAGACCGGGGGTATGCGCGGCAGACATTCTGTAACCGTGAAAAGCTCATCACTGTATCCTTGCACGTATTTTTTTATCGAAAACACCCCTCAACTTGGATATACGAACCAAGTCCCCCACAATAAATTTAAAATGTATTTTTTTCTTACGGCGAAGAGGGAGCAAACCATACAGATTTTTAAAGACTTGAAAAGAGTTTTCCGAAGAGACTTCGGAGGGTTTCATCCTTATACTTTTATGATAACTATTGTTATACGCAATTACTAAATCTTGAACTATATCGATATATCTATGCGTGTTGTGCGCTGTAAAATAGCGCCACATCCTCTCCTTCAGAGTCCTGTTAAAGCGTTCAACCACAGAAGCTTTCAAATCCGATCCTGTAGCAAAATGTACTATATTGTGCTTTTTCATTAGTTTCTGAAAGGTCTTATTAAAAAAAAAAATTCCGCCATCGGTCTGCACTTTCTTGGGGGCGCCTCCTTCCTTCAAGATAGAGGCAAATGCCCTGGTCACCTCAGCGCCGCTCTTATTCTTTAAGACCCTATTTTAGAGAAAATATCTATGACCGTTAGCATGTAGCAGTTTCCTTCATTTTTATCTGCAAGGGCCTGCATGTCACATAGATCCGCCTGAAATTGGAACAATGGGTGTGTAGAAAAAACTCTATTTCTAGGAAAATGTTTTCTCACGGGTTTATGTAGAGTGTGCGCGTCTTGTTCGGATAGCCACTCAGTGACTTTAGCATCGCTTAACCTGTGACCTGTTTCTTCGGCTAAAGCGCGCTGTAAATGCTCCTTACCACCATAAGACCCCGGGTTAGAGAGATTATAATGAATGTTTTTCAAAATCTGCTCTGCCATCCTTCTTGCCTCTCTGAGGTACAATAATGTTAATGAGCCACT
This sequence comes from Oncorhynchus nerka, assembly GCF_034236695.1. Taxonomy (NCBI): domain Eukaryota; kingdom Metazoa; phylum Chordata; class Actinopteri; order Salmoniformes; family Salmonidae; genus Oncorhynchus; species Oncorhynchus nerka. Next base: position 40,015,247 of record NC_088423.1, on the reverse strand, counting down.
TTCAAATAACAACAACATTTAATTTTCATTTTTGGGATTTTTATTTTCATGAAAACATTAGGTATTACGTATACAGACAATCCCTAATTCGTTGCAGGATACATGCCCCCCCTTTCTCTATGATCGAATCATGTAAAACCTTGTATATTTGGGTTAGATTAACAGGTTTGTTTCGCTGAATTTTTACAACAGACACATCCGCTATAAAAGTATATAAACAACAAATATGATACATGGTACAATTAAAGGGTGTTTCAAACAAATAAAGTAAAATCTTAGACAAGGTTGTTTCTAGTTCTTCAGAATCACCACCAAGCCGGGTTACCATTTGTGTCCATTGTAGAACCTCGCCAGCATGGCGTACATGAGTCATGATTTGGTCCATTTTCAAAACACGCTCTACATTAGCCCCGGAATTGGGGGTTTTGTAGAACGAGACATTGTTCACTTTATTTTCAATAATTTGATGCATAACACTTGTAAGTTCTCTCAAAAGAAAAAAATGTATTTATTCTATCTAACATCGTATACATATAGTTACCCATTGCTCTACATCTAAATAACAAAAATGTCACTCGGGCTCTTGGGGTTTATTGAGCCAGAAAGCCAACACATCCGACACCACAGCCTCCCTGTATTTGTTATCCTCCACCAGGGTGTGTCGGATTTCTTTGAGTTTCTGGTGTATGTGAATTGCCTCCTTTAGCTCGTGTAGGAATGCTTCGGTTACCCCGTAAACTCTGGGGATAGACGGCACAAGGCCCATAGCCTCCAGGGCTCTGACCAGCGATGGTATAAACCGGCGGGACCAAAGTCTTTTCACCAGCGCCTCAAAATTGTTGAAGAAGTAGTATCTTGGGGGATCGTATAGGCAGGGGTGCCTTCGCTGGCTGGGGTGATTAATCTCACAACCGATGCATTTTTCTCGTATATATTCTCCAATCACCACGTCTAAAAGTGCGGCTACTGAGGCCTTGATTGTGTCAACAAAAATAGTACTGACCACCCCATCAAACACGTCCTCAGGTTGTGTACAGGTAGGGGGTGTCGAGGCATACGATCCTTAGTGTCGGGAGCCCAGGCCGTTTCGGAGTTCGGGTATGCGTTAGGAATATCCATGGTCAATGCGTAGGTTAAGAACTGTAGGTTTTAAGAACCAGCCTTTTTATTCTTGAACCAACCCTCGGGGTATCTGGGGGGGTTAACAACACAGCTTACCTCGCTTTATTTGGGGGCTGCCTCTCCTGACGTTGTATCTTCTTGGGGTTGCTTTGAGTCGTAATCCTCAGGATTCGTATATATTATGCACTTCTTTATCCGTACAATGCTCTGGCGCTTTTGGCTCTGTACAAACAGAGCGTCCAACAGCTCCAACATTTGCAATTCCATTAAAGGCCAGCTTTTAAGGGGTATAAGCATTCGAAGCCGGAAATCCCCGTCCGAACCGCCAGCCCTGATGTTTTGGTTTCGGATTTCCGCGGTGCTGACGTAAAATTCCACGCACCCGCAAGGCCGTCCATTTATACGTTGTATAAATGGGGGGGGGCACATATTCTGTACATGTCATCAGGTCATAAGGTCAGCAATCAATCAATTTTGACACATGCCGTAGCCTATTACTCTCTAATGTACAATCCATTCTACAAAAATTGGATGCACTTTACTTGTGTTACAATTGCATCCAGGGAAATCAAGAGTGGAGACATGCAAATGGTTAGCTCCAGTCTAAATATCAAAGGAGGGAGGTACAGAGGAGAGATGAGCGGCCAGTGATTTACATTACATTTACATTTAAGTCATTTAGCAGACGCTCTTATCCAGAGCGACTTCTACTCTCCTGAAGTAGCAGCCATGAAGAGTGCTTCTCAGGGAAGGGAGAACAGGTGTCTGAGACCACAGTGGAAGTTTTATTTTATCACAGTCTATTTCCATGTCTGTGAAGTCAATGTGCGATAGTCTTTATTAATGTGTGATGCACAGTCTACTCCTGATTAATGCATTGACTTGGGAATGTCCCAAATGTGTGCTTTAAACTTGAGCATCTGGAACTAATTAAATGTAACTCTTAAACAGAGTGTGCAACTACAGTACAGCAGCTGGGTGCAAAAAGTTTTTAAAAAACAAGAGGTTATCCTTTTTGTGGTTGGCCTTTGGCACACCAACAGACAACATATTTTATTTTTTACCTCTCAGATGTTATGTCTCCTATAAGGGGAGCTTTGAGTGGTCCAACTGACATTTTGGTGTACAAAGCGCCCTGTGAACTTTGTAGAGACCTGTGCCTTATAGTGCCCGAAAACCCAATTGGTGCGCTCTCCATTGCCATTCTGTCAGTGGAGCTGACTTGAACTGTCAGATTTCAGACCCCACATTTGCAAATAGTGATGTGTCACATTTTCTGACCTACCCAGAAAAATTGTAAATTTGCTCTACCTCTGATTGATGGAGCCCAGCCTGGTAAACAGGCGTCAGTCTAGCAAATCCAACAGTTGTGGTGTCATCTCACTGTGATATTCTCAGCCGGATTGAAGTCTCTCAACATGAAAAAATACTACAGAATTTCATATAATTTAAACAAGACCACTTTATTTGTGTCACAGAATAATAAAATCACTTTGTGCTTCAAATCAAATCAAATGTTATTAGTCATATGCGCCAAATACAACAACTACTTTTACCCATCTACCAATAGGTGCCCTTCTTTGAGAGGCATTGGAAAACATCCCTGGTGTTTGTGGTTGAATCTGTGTTTGAAATTCACCGCTCGCCTGAGGGACCTTACAGCTAATTGTATGTGTGGGGTATAGAGATGAGGTAGTCATTCAAAAGTCATGTTAAACACTATTATTGGACACATAGTGAGTCCATGTATTGATCACATGTTTACTAATATTGTAGAACTTTGTTCTAAAGCTGTATCTGTACCCATTGGAAGCAGTGATCTAGGAAAGCCAAAGTTCCAAAACTGGTCCTAAAATATTGTATAAAAGATCATGCAAAATATTTTGCTGTGACTCTCATGTGGATGATGTTAAAATGTTTCTGGTCTCATGTGATTAATAATGAGCATGCAGACACTGCCCTTGATGAATTTACGAAATTGCATTTTCCAATTATTGATAAACATGCACCTGTTGAGGCTCCATGGATTGATGATAGACCTCTCCCATCTTTACAACCATTGAATCTATATGTTTTGACCATGACAGTTTACAATCTAAAGTACCACCAAGTTAGTCTCCTCAAATTGTTCAACAGCCACACCATTCATGACCAGATTCAGCTGAGGTCTAGAACTTAGGGAATGATTTGTACAATGCTCTTTATTTTAGAGATGTTCAGGACCAGTTTATTACTGGCCACCCATTCGAAAACAGACTGCAACCCTTTGTGTCTATGTATACGGAGCATGTCCACATCTATGTCAGACCATTTTATTGGTAAACTTCAGGGTAATGTAAAGGTAGATTTTTTTATTGATCCAATACATAATATAGTACACTTATCATAATTTGGTTTTAATCCGGAGAGGTTAGAAAAAGTATCCAGATCCTCTATGAGGCTGTGGAGGGATTCTAATTGTGGATTTAAAAGAAAACATGAATCATCAATGTACAATGTCACCTTTGTTTTTAAGCCAGGGATTTCTAATACATTAATATTATTGTTGGATCTAATTTTAACAGCTAACAGTTCGATATAATAAATAGATATGACGATAGTGGACAATCTTGTTTTACTCCTCTTGACAGTTTAAAACTTTCTGAGATGTAGCCATTATTTTTTAATTTTACACCTAGGGTTACTATACATAACTTAATTCCATTTTATAAGAGATTCTCCAAAATGGAAATATATATTTATATATAAACTCCAGTCGTAATTTATCAAAAGCCTTTTCAAAGTTAAAACATGCTAATAATGGTCCCCTGAGTAAATAAAACAAGTTTGGTATACTTCCACTGATATGCCATCCAGACCTGGAGTTTTACTGGACTTAAAGGCTTTAATTGCATCAAGAAGTTCCTCTTATGTAATTTGGCCTACACATGAGTCTTTCTGAACATATGAGAATTTTACATACTTAATAGGAAAAAAATCCATACAATTAGCTTCGGTTAGTGGAGATGGAGGAGACTGAAACAAAAACATATGCTTAAAACCTCTCTGGGATAGGCGGGACGCAAATGTCCCACTTGGCCAATTGCCAGGGAAAATGCAGTGGGACAAAATAAAATAAAATACTATAAATTGAAAATTTCATTAAATCACACATGTAAGATACCAAATTAAAGCTACACTCGTTGTGAATCCAGCCAATGTGTCAGATTTCAAAAATATAAATCATGCCTTACCTTTGACGAGCTTCTTTTGTTGGCACTCCAATATGTCCCATAAACATCACAAATGGTCCTTTTGTTCGATTCATTCCATCGATATATATCCAAAATGTCCATTTATTTGGTGTGTTTGATCCAGAAAAAAACAGCTTCCAATTTGCGCAACGTCACTACAAAATATCTCAAAAGTTACGTGTAAACATTGCCAAAACATTTCAAACTACCTTTGTAATACAACATTAGGTATTTCAAAATGTTAATAATCAATCGAATTGAAGACGGGTCTATCTGTTTTCAATACAGGAGGATCACAAAGTGCTACTTTTTTAGTCTTGCGCAATTCTCAAACAGTACACATAACGTTACCCTGATCCAAGATGGCCGTACTTCTTCATTACACAAAGGAATAACGTCAACCAATTTCCAAAGACTGGTGACATCCAGTGGAAGCGGTAGAAACTGCAAACAAGTGCCTTAAAAATCTAATTTCCCAATGAAATTTCATTGAATAGACAGTGACCTCAAAAAAAAAAATTCTGAATGGTTAGTCCTCTGGGTTTTACCTGCTACATAAGTTCTGTTATACTCATAGACATGATTCAAACTGTTTTAGAAACTTGAGAGTGTTTTCTATCCAAATCTACTAATAATATGCATATCTTGTATTCTTGGCATGAGTAGCAGGAAGTTGAAATTGGGCACGCTATTTATCCAAAAGTGAAAATGCTGCCCCCTATCCCAAAGAGGTTTTAACCTGTAGTGACGCCCATCCCATGAATGGGACCGTTATCATCACGCAACGGACATAAATCTTCCTAGAAAATATTCTTATTCATGAAAATCACAAGTGAAATATATTGGAACACAGCCTTAGCCTTTTGTCAAAATATGCTTTACAGCCAACGCTAGACAAGCATTTGTGTAAGTTTATCATAGCCTAGCATAGCATTATGCCTTGCTAGCAGCAGGCAAACTTGTCACGGAAATCAGAAAAGCAATTAAATTAAATCGTTTACCTTTGATGAACTTTGGATGTTTTCACTCACAAGACTCCCAGGTAGACAGCCAAAGTTAATTTTTTCCCAAAATATTATTTTTGTAGGGGAAATAGCTCCGTTTGTTCTTCACGTTTGGCTGAGAAATCGCCCGGAAATTGCGGTCACCACAACGGCGAAAAATATTCCAAATTAGTTCCATAATATCGAGACAAACATGGCAAACGTTGTTTAGATTCCATCCTCAAGGTGTTTTTCTAATATCTTTCCGATAATTTATTCGTCGGGACAATTTATTTTTCACTAGGACCGATTGGAATAATGGCTACCTCTGTATTTTACGCGAGAATCTCTCTCGGAGCCACCATGTGACCACTTACGCAATGTGGCCGCCTATGGCTATTCCTCAACAGAAATGCGCAAAACTACGTCACAATGCTGTAGACACCTTGGGGAATACGTAGAAAGCGTAAGCTCGTTGATGGTACATTCACAGCTGAATAGGGAGTCATTGGAACGCAGCGCTTTCAAAACCTGGGGCACTTCCGGATTGTATTTTTCTCAGGCTTTCGCCTGCAACATCAGTTCTGTTATACTCACAGTCAATATCTTTAAAATTTTGGAAACTTTAGAGTGTTTTCTATCCAAAGCTGTCAATTATATACATATTCTAGCATCTTTTCCTGACAAAATATCCCGTTTAAAACGGGAACGTTTTTTTTTTCCAAAAATGAAAATACTGCCCCCTAACACCAAGAGGTTATTAAAGTACGTCCTCGTTCAAAATATTGTTCAGTGAATCATGAGTGACTCCATCCTTTGTAAAAAGTTTCAGTAAAACTAATTCGGTAGCATTTCGATGTTGAAGATTGAAAAATAATATTATTTTTATGGTGTTTCTTTTGCAGTGGCTTCTTCCTTGCAGAGCGGCCTTTCAGGTTATGTCGATATAGAACTCGTTTTACTATGGGTATAGATACTTTTATACCTGTTTCCTCCAGCATCTTCACAAGGGCCTTTGCTGTTGTTCTGGGTTTTCACACCTAAGTACGTTCATCTCTAGGAGACAGAACGCGTCTCCTTCCTGAGCAGTATGACGGCTGCGTGGTCCCATGGTGTTTATACTTGCGTACTATTGTTTGTACAGATGAACATGGTACCTTCAGGCATTTTGAAACTACAATCTAAGTGTATGTAATCTTCCGACTTCAACTGTAGGTATTTAACCTCTCTGCGCACAGAACCCGTTAGCAGGATGAAATTCGACAACACGGTGATCGCTACATAAATAGTCATATTAAACATTCATGAAAATACAAGTGTCTCACATGTTTCGAAAGCCTAGAATCTTGCAGATTTAAAAAAGGATTTACTGCAAAAGAATACGATGCGATTATCTGAGGATAGAGCCCCATAAAAAAAAAATATTTCAACGGGACGTGTTTCGCGGGACGTATTGACTGAAAGAAACCGATTTGAAGACAACAAGTAATGACATCATTGTGCACCAATGATATGACCACTGTTTTGTTGATTGACTGTATTTGAACCCAATGACCATTGATCGTCTGGAAATCTAGCTGGGTAGATAGCCAATGAGCTGAGGTAAACGGCAATATGTAATGTTTATGTGTTGGAAGACCAACCCATGTGGTAAACTCCGGCGTAAAGAGGGTCATTCGCCATTGAAATTTCATACCGGAAGGAGCAACGGATGTTACACACAGCGTTGTTTTGGAAAAGCACGTCTTCAGCTGTTTATATATCAATCAGTATGGCGACTAAGTCATGGAAATCTAAATCTAAGTCTAGATATACAGATGTACACACAATTTTAGAAGAAATTGATCGGGAAAATGAAAGAGATTGTTGGAGGACGATTCATTTAGAGATTCCCAATTGGAGGAATACTTTTTGAACGGAGAGGACATCGTTTTGGGCTGGTAAGTTTTTCTCATGCCAATGCCGTTGTTTAAAATTAATAATATTAATTATTATTTGTGAAATGAAATAGCCTATTTGAGGCTGTTGAGGGGAGGGCAGGCCCACAACAATGGCCAAAGGGAAATTGAGACAGTAGATACAGCTGGTCTGTCATAATATAATAAAGACAGTAGATATAGCTGACATGTCATAATATAAATTGACAGTAGATCTAGCTGGTCTGTCATAATATAAATGAGACAGTAGATCTAGCAGGTCTATAATAATATATTCAACCTTATGTTCCCTGTACTCTATATATATCTGTTTATTATACCTTGATACAGGGCTCATATGTGAAACTATTCTAACTGAAAATTTTCTTTCACAGTGACACTGACTCAGAATGGGAGCCCCCAGTGCCAAGGTGTCCATCCCCCACTGAAGCTGGTTCATCCAGCTCCTGCCACAAGTGATGTTCATCTGCCCAAATTTATTTCTGCAGGCATGGATGTGCCTCAGGGCAAAAAGGGCACAGCATGGAGGCGTCGCTGTGTTCTTTGCTAAATTAAGTCCCCCATCACCTGCACCACATGCTTGGTGACCCTCTGCTTTACAGCAGAAAGAGACTGCTATGACACCTGGAATCAGCAGCACAATATTGTGTAGAGGACTGAGGGTCTTCCAAATATTGAAAGTGTTATTTTGTAAATGTATATATATTTTTTCATGTTTTTTCTCCATTCTTTGGGGGTGTGTGTTAGAATACCATTTTGGTATTTTGTATATAGTTATTCCATTCAAAATGTATAACTTCACCAATTTGGCCACTTGGGTACATTTGGGCTACTTGTGTGGGACACCTGGGTGACTTCATGATAAATGTCATGTAGCACAATCATTTTGGAAGTTATCATCCTGACACTTTGCACAAGTACTCTTACCCTCTTATGTTTTTCACTGAAATTGTCCCCATCATCCTATCTGAATGTTTGTTTTGTCTTTTAAAGATGATGATACAACAATAAAAATGAAAAAAACATATGTTTTTTTCATTGTATTATCTAAACCAGATCTATTGTGTTATACTGTATTTTCCTACATTCAATTCACATTTACACAAACTTCAGAGCGTTTTCTTTTAAAACCATATTATAATCTCACACAATAATACTAGAGTCTTATGTAGCTTGTAGAGTTGATAAATTCTCATATATTTTTTAAAAGATTCTTGGATCATCATTATTTGGAGAGTATAGGTTAATAAGCCATATCTGTTTATGGTCCAATAACATATTTAAAATCCTCCATCTACCTTGAGGATCTGTTTGGACAATTGGACATTTGGATCAAAATTACTGTTACTATTAATATAATCACCCCTTTTGAATTTCTTTGCCGATGGGAGAAATATATTTTGACAGCCCCAGTCCTTTTTCTACAAAACTTCATTTAAAATTGTTGACTGAGTTTCCTGTAAACAATAGATATTATATTCCTTCTCTTTTAGCCAGGTAAAAACTGATCGTCTTTTCTTATTATCTGCTAAGCCATTACAAATTTAACTGGCTATACTTATTTCACAAATTACCATAATGAGAAACAAGTTTCAATTCTATTTATCATTATATATGTTTGTAAACGTGCCATTAAAAAGTAACATAAGATTGAGTGTATAGCTGTACCATAATATTTGCATTGCTACTAATTAAACCTCCAATTTGTCCCCACTATTCCACCTGCTAAATCCCCTCCTCATGCCGAGTTGGGTTGTCATCCCAATGAATGGCAGACCCCACCCGAACCCCCGGATCCCATGGCCCCAGAGAGACCGGAATCCATCCTTCGAAAAGAGCACACAGTGCCACCCACAGAACAGCAGTAGATCAAACGCCAATAGCGTTTCCATTTCCCTCACCTCAATTTGTTTTAAATATAGCTATTAAAATATATATATATATATATATATATATATATATATATATATATATATATATATATATAAATCCTGTTTATCTTAATTTCCTATAATTAGCTATTCATATTTGTAGGAATGTTGACAGTTTATTGTTACTGCTTACCAGTATTGCCATTACAAACATTACATTTAGGCAAGCAATTATTATTTTAGCAAATAATAATTGTGATTCATCCAATGTTGTCCCTAACATATTTTACACACACACACACACACACACACACACACACACACAGACACACACATAAACACTCAACCCCTTTCCCCCACAAACCATAGACTCAGATGCTCAACAGTTGCACCATCCCAGAGCCCAACTCAAGAAAGTCCTTGTTCACGAATGCATATACAATTGCAGCTGTATGAGAAGGCCTGCAAAACTGAGCAAAAATGGGCAGAAATGGGGAGATTTGATTAACCATTGTCACGTCCGAGGTGATGGAGATCAGATTTACCTCCTTCCTCTGAAACACCAACACATGGTCCCCTGTTGTGACCATATTCCCAAGCATCTCCGTGCAGTCAGACCTTTGATGATTTTGTGCCACCAGTGCCCAGTGTCTCTGAATGTCAGTGTGACCCCCTCCTCATGGGTTATTGCTGCTAGTGTTGCCAGCACTGACACTGCTTTGGTGTAGGCATCCCCACCGGCTAGGTACAAGATCCCCACCAGCTAGGTACAAGATCATTTACAAGATCAAGATCATTAAGGTTCTCATTAGCAGCTTTGAGAATTTCCTTGTATATTATGCTCTCCCATCAGGGGGCTCTGGTTTTGCAGGACCAACACTGCCAGGCAGGCTCAGAATCTTGAGGGGGTGGTGCTGCTCTAGAAGGTCTCTGACCGCATTTTGGCTGCATACAGGCAGCTTACAGCAGGCCCATAAAACAGATAGGGACTTATCTTTGGTGTCTGCGTCATTCATGTGGGTGTCTAGGGTATAGGGTTGTGGACCGTTCCATCAAGATCGGACCATAAATAAGTAAATTAGATGCATTTTTTTAGGTACACTTCAACTATGACAGACAAAATAATAAAAAAATCCAGAAAATCACATTGTAAGATTTTTAATGATTTTATTTGCAAATGATGGTGGAAAATAAGTATTTGGTCAATAACAAAAGTTTATCTTAATACTTATGTTTATATACCCTTTGTTGGCAATGACAGAGGTCAAACGTTTTCTGTCTTCACAAGGTTTTCACACACTGTTGCTGGTATTTTGGCCCATTCCTCAATGCAGATCTCCTCTGGAGCAGTGATGTTTTGGGGTTGTTGCTGGGCAACACGGACTTTCAACTCCCTCCAAAGATGTTCTACGGGGTTGAGATCTGGAGACCGGCTAGGCCACTCCAGGACCTTGAAATGCTTCTTACGAAGCCACTCCTTCGTTGCCCGGGCGGTGTGTTTGGGATCATTGTCATGCTGAAAGACCCAGCAACATTCTCCCAATCTTCTTCTGGATCATCCAAATGCTCTATAGCAAACTTCAGACGGGCCTGGACATGTACTGGCTTAAGCAGGGGGACAAGTCTGGCACTGCAGGATTTGAGTCCTTGGCGGCAAAGTGTGTTACTTTGGTCCCAGCTCTCTGCAGGTCATTCACTAGGTCCCCCCGTGTAGTTCTGGGATTTTTGCTCACCGTTCTTGTGATAATTTTGACCCCACGGGGTGAGATCTTGCGTGGAGCCCCAGATCGAGGGACATTATCAGTGGTCTTGTATGTCTTCCATTTCCTAATAATTGCTCCCACAGTTGATTTCTTCAAACCAAGTTGCTTACCTATTGCAGATTCAGTCTTCCCAGCCTGGTGCACGTCTACAATTTTGTTTCTGGTGTCCTTTGACAGCTCTTTGGTCTTGGCCATAGTGGAGTTTGGAGTGTGACTGTTTGAGGTTGTGGACAGGTGTCTTTTATACTGATAACAAGTTCAAACAGGTGCCATTAATAAAGGTAACGGGTGGAATACAGAGGAGCCTCTTAAAGATGAAGTTACAGGTCTGTGTGAGCCATGTAACAAAACGTCTTAATTTAATACATTTTAAATGCAGACTGTAAAACAACTAAATAAGAGAAAAAGTCAAGGGGTGTGAATACTTTCTGAAGGTACTGTACTTGAGCTTGTGTCCTCAAAAGTGAGTACACCTCAGCAATTTATAACTATTTTTTACCAGAGAGGTGAGTTCCAGACCATTCTAAAACTATGCAAAATTACCAGTTATTGTTTATGGCCATCTCAAATGATGGTTATATCTATTTAGGTGTAAATCTCAATTGAATCCAATGTTGATCCTGTCAGAGAGTGCTTCCAATACCTCCTCATATTGTTTGTTTTCTTGTTGGTTGCAGGTGAATTCCAAGTGAATAACCGGACAGGTGTGATCTCCACGGCTAAGCTTCTGGATTATGAGACTGTTACCAGCTACGTGCTCAGGGTCCAGGCTGACTCCATGGCTGTGGTCAAGGCCCAACTGCGGGTTCCCTCCAAAAGTAAGACAGGGGTATTGAGCTAGTCATAGGGGGCTGGGATGCTACATCAGTTAATCACCTTTCCGGCTAGATACGGTGGTTGACATTTGTATCATGGTCCTAAGAGGAGGTGTCACATCAGAGAAACCCACTTCACCTCACTTATCTCTGCAATTATTGTAATACAGACCAGGGCACCTTGCCGTCTAATTTGTATTTTTATTAAAACCTTATTGAGTTCAAATGAACAAAACAGAACAGGGTGTAATTGTCAGAGTCCAATTAAAATCACTACACATGCAGACACAGACATGCACACATGCACACACACACACTTTTAATAAAGCAGAGTCAATTATTAGAATCAATTTAACCCATAAGAGTCTAAACCCTGTCTAAGCCTGGGGAGAGGGTCTACTAAGCTATACTGAATAGTTTTAAGAAGGTCATACTAAGGATCATGTTGCTATTTTATTTAGAATAATAAGATCCCTCGAAGTATACAAATATATATTTTTAAAATGTGTTGATGAAAAATGTTATTTGTCGTTAGTGCTATTGAATAACAGATTCACTACATGCAACAACAGATAGTCCCTCCCCCCCAAAAAATGAAGTTTGTTCTGAAGTGTCTGTCCAATATCTGAGAGATATAAGAAAGATCAGAAATCCTAAACTATATATATTTAACCCCTTTTTTTGGTCCATTTTTTCAACTGGTACCGGGGGACCTTCAGATGAGTCTTGTGAGGCCTGTGGGAGTCCTAGAGCAAAACAACTGACATATAACTGTTCGTGAGAGGGTTGGCTGTGCCGACTTCAGACGAATCCTAAGACCCTTGTGGGGGTTGTACTAGTGCTAGGTTTGTTCATACTGTATTTGTACTGTATATGAATAACTGTGACAAATAGATATGGAGCAGTGGAGGCTCCTCAGAGAAGGAAAGGGAGGACTATCCTCCTCAGTGAGTTTCATTAAAAAATATATAGTAAAACATTTAAAGTTACCCTTTTGAGGTAAAACTATACTAAATATATTAATTATCACCAAATAATTTATTAAAATATACTGTTTTGCAATGAAGGTCTACAGTAGCCTCAACAGCACTCTGTAGGGTAGTACCATGATTTCAATACAAAACCTAGGAGACTCATGGTTCTCACCCCATTCCATAGACTCACTAGACCCATTCCATAGACCCATTCCATAGGAAGGTTTTTTTGCTTGGTCACAAAGGGAAAAAGTGAGAGGAGGAGAGCGCATAGATGCGAAAAGGAATACAACATGGCTGCTATGAATGTGAACTGTGTTTACGCGTGACCAGGGGTGTATTCATTCCATCAATTATTTTGAAAAAACATTTCTTTAAAAAAATCAAATGGAAAGAAACGGGGATAAACATACCTCAATTTTACCAATAGAAACTCTCATTTGCAACTTTGGGACTAATGATTACACCCTCGATCAGCTAGATGCAGGCAAGAGTGTGCAAGGTTGTATTGAATGTCCATGTGTCACTGTCTCCTCAACATTTTCTCTTGACCTGTGTGTACCTACATTGTAATTCATAGGCTAGGTTGTAGCAATCTCATGAGCATCATGTCGTAGCCTAAACCTATCAATGTTACTTTGAACTGGGTAATGTAACGTGAATGACAGTCATCCAATATGCTGTAATAGAAATAAGGCCATGCTCATGAAAAAATAATTGTCCTCCCTCGTCTTAAACGGCACTGACTGCCACTAGTATGGAGTGTGTTCACCCTTACAACAAGCTCTTTTCCTTGAGGACAACCAGGCATATGAATGGAAATAGCAAAAGGAGCACATATTTTATTATTTATTAGAAACTGGAACCTGTGTGTTGGACTTTTATTTTGCAATAAAACTCCCCTTCCCAACCAACAATTATTCTTCTAAACTATGGTATGTACTGTAAAGGATTGAAAATAAAAGTTGTGTGCACTTGCTGCCCTGTTTGTCTGGATAAAACAACATGCTTAATGACAAAAATGTGACTGTGTCCCTCCTCTAACTCTGCAGCCAACTCAGCCAAGGTATATATCGAGGTGCATGATGAGAACGACCACCCGCCTGTCTTCACCAGAAAGTTCTACATCGGTGGTGTGGCTGAAGACACCAACACCTTCTCCTCTGTGCTGAAGATAAAAGTGAGAAAACCTTTGGCATTCTAGTTATCAATTTATTGAGGTAATCTGAGGAGATTTCACCCCATGCTTCCTGAAGCACCTCCTACAAGTTGGATTGGCTTGATGGGAAGCTCTTACATACCATACGGTCAAGCTGCTCCCACAACAGCTCAATAGGGTTGAGATCCGGTCACTGTGCTGGCCAATCCATTATAGACAGCTGTGCTTTCGGTCATTGTCCTGTTGTAGGAGGAAATTGGCTCCAATTAAGCAAAATTGGCTCCAATTAAGTGAAATTGGCTCCCTTTTACCCTGTACAAATCTCCCACTTTGCCACCACCAAAGCACACCCAGACCATCACATTGCCTCCACCATGCTTGACAGAGGGCATCAAGCACTCCTCCAGCATCTTTTCATTTTTTCTGTGTCTCATGTTCAAATCAAAAATCGCATTTATTGTCACACACACATGGTTAGTATATGTTAATGCGAGTGTAGCGAAATGCTTGTGCTTCTAGATCCGACAATGCAGTAATGACCAACGAGTAATCTAACCTAACAATTCCACAACTACTACCTTAAACACACAAGTGTAGAGGGATAAAGAATATGTACATAAAGATATATGAATGAGTGATGGTACAGAACGGCACCTCCTCCCAGTAGGCTGTCTCGTCGTTGTTGGTAATCAAGCCTACCACTGTAGTGTCATCCGCAAACTTGATGATTTAGTTGGAGGCGTGCATGGCCACGCAGTGGTGGGTGAACAGGGAGTACAGGAGGGGGCTCAGAACGCACCCTTGTGGGGCCCCAGTGTTGAGGATCAGCGGGGTGAAGATGTTGTTACCTACCCTCACCACCTGGGGCGGCCCGTCAGGAAGTCCAGTACCCAGTTGCATAGGGTGGGGTCGAGACCCGGGGTCTTGAGCTTGATGACGAGTTTGGAGGGTACTATAGTGTTAAATGCTGAGCTGTAGTCGATGAACAGCATTCTCACATAGGTATTCCTCTTGTCCAGATGGGTTAGGGCAGTGTGCAGTGTGGTTAGTCTGTGGACCTATTGGGGCGGTAAGCAAATTGGAGTGGGTCTAGGTGTCAGGTAGGGTGGATGTGATATGGTCCTTGAATGCGTGATGAGCTGTAGTCATTTAGCTCAGTTACCTTAGCTTTCTTGGGAACAGGAACAATGGTGGCCCTCTTGAAGAATGTGGGGACAGCAGACTGGGATAAGGATTGATTGAATATGTCCGTAAACACACCAGCCAGCTGGTCTGCGCATGCTCTGAGGACGCAGCTGGGGATGCCGTCTGGGCCTGCAGCCTTGCGAGGGTTAACACTTTTAAATATTTTACTCATGTCGGCTGCAGTGAAGGAGAGTCTGCAGGTTTTGGTAGCGGGCCGTGTCAGTGGCACTGTATTGTCCTCAAAGCGAGCAAAGAAGTTATTTAGTCTGTCTGGGAGCAGGACATCCTGGTCCGCGACGGGCTGGTTTTCTTGTGTCTGATCCGTTGAATTGCAACTCTAGTTTGTCTCTATACTGACGCTTAGCTTGTTTGATTGCCTTGCGGAGGCAATAGCTACACTGTTTGTATTCGGTAATGTTTCCGGTCACCTTGCCCTGGTTAAAAGCAGTGGTTTGCGCTTTCAGTTTCACGCCAATGCTGCCATCAATCCACGATTTCTGGTTTGGGAATGTTTTAATAGTTGCTGTGGGTACGACATCGCCGATGCACTTTCTAATGAACTCACTCACCGAATCAGCGTATTCGTCAATGTTGTTGTTGGACGCAATGCGGAACATATCCCGATCCACGTGATCAAAGCAGTCTTGAAGCGTGGAATCAGATTGGTCGGACCAGCTTTGAACAGACCTGAGCGACCTGTTTTAGTTTCTGTCTGTAGGCTGGAAGCATCAAAATGGAGTCGTGGTCAGCTTTTCCGAAAGGAGGGCGGGGGGGGTCCTTATATGCGTCGCGGAAGTTAGAATAACAATGATCCAGGGTATTACCAGCCCTGGTTTCACAATCGATATGCTGATAGAATTTAGTGATTCTTGTTATCGGATTAGCCTTGTTAAAATCCACAGCTACAATGAATGCAGCCTCAGGATATGTGGTTTCCAGTTTGCATAGAGTCAAATAAAGAATGTTCTCGTTTGTGATCCGAACACCTCAAACTTAGATTTGTCTGTCCACAACAGTTTTTTCTCCAATCTTTCTCTGTCCAGTGTCTGTGTTCTTTTTCCCATCTTAATCTTTTATTTTTATTGGCCAGTCTGAGATATGGCTTTTTCTTTGCAACTCTGCCTAGAAGGCCAGCATCCCGGAGTCGCCTCTTCACTGTTGACGTTGAGACTGGTGTTTTTGGCGGGTACTATTTAATGAAGCTGCCAGTTGGGGACTTGTGAGGAGTCTGTTTCTCAAACTAGACACTCTAATGTACTTGTCCTCTTGCTCAGTTGTGCACCAGGACCTCCCACTCCTCTTTCTATTCTGGTTAGAGCCAGTTTGCATTGTTCTGTAAAGGGAGAAGTACACAGCGTTGTACTAGATCTTCAGTTTCTTGGCAATGTCTCGCATGGAATTGCCTTCATTTCTCAGAACAAGAATAGACTGATGAAAGTCCATTGTTTCTGGCCATTTTGAGCCTGTCATCGAACCCACAAATGCTGAGGCTCCAGATGCTCAACTAGTCTAAAGAAGGCCAGTTTTATTGCTTCTTTAATCAGTACAACAGTTTTCAGCTGTGCTAATATAATTGCAAAGGGTTTTCTAATGATCAATTAGCCTTTTTAAAATGAGAAACTTGTATTAGCTAACGCAACGTGCCACTGGAACACAGGAGTGATGGTTGCTGATAATGGGCCTCTGTACACCTATGTAGATATTCAATGTCTACACTGTATTTCTGATCAAGTGACCCCAAACTTTTGAACGGAAGTGTGTATATATATATATATATATATATATATTATTTTTACAGTTTCATATCATCATCGTCTCCTTCCCTCTCTCCATTCCTTTATTCACTGGTGGAATCTAATATAATGATGAATTGACATATAATCCCAGTTCACCCATTAACCGGTGGCCAAAAATCATGCAGGTTGACGTTTATTGTCATGAATCTTACCCTGGACACAGAACTGAGCGATTTACGTTCTATGGGCCAGCTGCAAAGTCAAAATTGGCTATATTTATGAAAACAAAACAAAACAAAAATGTGCTTTTTGGTCTGAGTTTAAGGTTAAGGTTAGGTTTAAAATCTGATTGTATGACTTTGTTGCTATGCCAGCTAGTGCCGACTCTGCAGAGTTGCCTCCAGAACAAGATTAATGAGAAAAACGCTAACTTGCCATCAAGAAGGTTACCAAATTCATAATTTAGCTCCATCAACATGAATAAGTAAGGTATACTCTTCTACCACGTATAACATGTAATTTGGATATGTGTAAACATTTACTGTAGGCCTATTTTAATATTGAGGCAATATTAGGCCCAACATATATGTTGTAATATTACATTTACAGCAATACAATATGCCTCATGAAATCTGTGGCATTATGTTGTATGACAAAACTGCACATTTTAAAGTGGCCTTTTATTGTCCCCAGCACAAGGTGCACCTGTATAATGATCATGCTGTTTAGTCAGCTTCTTAAAATTCCACACCTTTCAAGTGGATGCATTATCTTGGAAAATGAGAAATGCTCACTAGCATGGATGTAT